>NC_072734.1:67480276-67840425 GCF_026930045.1 Uloborus diversus
TTTAAATGCCCGTAGTTACCCAAAAAGCCTCTAATAAAAGCAAATGCAAGGATTTCATTTCTTTATGCTCAAGCGAGAATTGGCAACACCACAATATTATCCAGCAATTTATTCACGTTATGTCGCGTGAAAAGCAAATAAAAATGAATTTTCACTAACTTTTAATTGCTTCTATCGCGTTTTCTAGCCATTTTAGCAGATTAGCATTTTCGAACGGTAAACCAGGTAAAACGTGTTTTATAGTATTTTGCACGAGGCTTTCCAACCATACTAAGCTCGGAGCACTAAAATGCATTTTTCATGTAGAAAGAGCTGTTTAAAAAACCAATTAAAACCTTATGTTTCACGACGCTTCCAACGAAGAATTTCAACAATGGAAAAGAGATAAAATTAAAATTTTTGAGTTTCGCTAACTTAAAAACGCTTATAACGTTTTTTCTAGTGGATTTAGGTTATTGGACCATAGGCGCGTTGACAATTTCTTCGTTAGGAGTATTTTTTAAAGACCTTTCTAACCATATCAAATTAGAAAAAAATGGACCACCCGTTCGCGTAAAAAGAGCAATTTAGGACGAAAATGCGTTTTTTATTAATATCTCCCTTAATTAGCGTTCGATTTCAAAATTTTTTATTGTTTTATTGATAACACTAAAACTCGGCAATAGCTACCGAACAAAAAAAGAATGAAGGAAATCGGTTCACAAACAGAGGAGAAATCGGTACCGAAAGAAAACGGCTTGCCTATTAATATATATTGTTACAAATCCTGTAAATAGTAATTATTGTAGTAACGTAACCTGTAAATAATTTCCCGTAATGAATATACAACCCCTTAACATATGGCTAAAGTATACAACCCCCTATTCTTTTTATTTTCATTGATAAAATTTGATAACGGTCTACGCATTTCTCGAAGCAGAAAGAATGTTGTGGAAAATTCTTGGATGTTTATAAAAGCCGTTAGCGATGGATAAACGGGGAGTTTCGATTGAGGATTTCGAACTGAGAGTGTGTATTTTGCTCTGTTTATAGCGAGGCATTTCGCTGTGTTGTTTTCGTATTTGGAAGTAAATACGTGTGTAAACGTTGAGTTTACGGTGTTGTGTGATAATTGCTAAATTGCTGATGAATAATTTAGCAGTTGTTGAAGATCTTTCCTGTACATAGTGTAAATAAATTTGCTGTGTTTTTATCAAGAACTGTGTTTTCATTTCAAGAAAGTGGAAGTCGCACCGAATCCGTTACAATTTGGCGCCCAACGTCTGGCTTCTTCTGGACTTTCTTGGAGTAAGTGTGACTTTGGACATTTTTTCATAAAGACTGTTTGAATTTATAGACTTTGTTTTTATGGTGATTACTCGCGCAATGGATAACCAATTAAAACAACTTCTGGAAGCAATTAATGCTGCGAGAAGTGACTTGGCTGAAAGTATGGCGGCTAATCAAGAACAATTAAAAAGTGATTTGACTGCAAGTTTTACTGCAAATCAAGAACAATTAAAAAATGATATGGCGGCTAATCAAGAACAATTAAAAAGTGATTTGACTGCAAGTTTTACTGCAAATCAAGAACAATTAAAAAATGACATTGCGGCTAATCAAGAACAATTGAAAAGTGATTTAATGGTACTGAAAAATGATTTAGCTTCTAACCAAGAGGAAATTAAAAACGACCTTACTTCGGTAAAGACTGTGATGGAAAACAAATTTAATGAGATAGAGCATCGAGTTGATGCTTTTGATGAAAAATTTGAAACAGTAGAAAACCGTATCGCAACAGTTGAAAATCATGTGGATGAGAAAATTAAAAACATGGAAAGGAGATTGGCGATCGCGGAAAGCAGCTCTGTACAGTTTGGCGCTCCCACATCTGTTGCTCGACCGTCCATTAAACTTGCCACATTTGATGGGAAAACTTCGTGGCAGGTTTACAAAACTCAATTCATGATAGTGGCGGAAGCGAACGGATGGGACTCTGCTACCAAGGCCTGCCATCTTGCAGCATCCCTGAGAGGTGACGCAGCGGACATTCTTCAGACCCTTCCGGACAGCCAGCGCCTGGATTTCGCCGCCCTCACATCTGCGTTGGAGCTTCGCTTCGGTGAGAAGTGCCACAAAGATTTCAGCCGACTCCAGTTGAAGTCCCGTTTCCAGAAAACCGGGGAAACCCTGCAAGAGCTTGCGGCGGACATCGAGAGACTGTCTCATCTTGCTTTTTACGACTGCCCTGCGGATGTTCGAGACAACCTGGCACTCAACTACTACATCGACGGGGTTCGAGATCCGGAAATCCAGAAAGCTCTACGGATGGCGGATGTCAAAGACCTGAATTCTGCTGTTGTGTATGCGATGAGATACGAGGCCGCCCAAGAAGCAACCCGTGTGGATCGCCATCTAATCCGGACTCAGGAAGCTGATGAGTCAGATTCCAGGTCGTCCCATCTCGCTGAACTTGAGAGACAACTCGGTGACTTGACAAGACATCTGAGCAGCATAACAGCCCAAAAGAAACAAGAGCAGAAGTGCTGGAAATGCGGTAGTGAAGGACACCTGCGAAGGAGTTGTCCGGCTCGCCAAGCTACGCGAGGGAAGGAAATCACTACCACTAGAGCTCTGCAGATTTCCTCTTCTAGTAGTGGCAGTGATGGACTTTTCATTTACGCACATGTAAATGGGAACCCCTGCAGACTGATTGTCGACACTGGAGCCAATGTGACAATCATTAGGACAGATGTGGCTCGTGAATTTGGATTGAAACTGCTGTGGACATCGCCACGCGTAAGTCTCCAGACTGTGACAGGTGACAAAATTGAGATTGACGGTAAAGTGGACTTGGAAATAGTGTTTGGGAATGCCACCTACCATCATACGGCATTCGTCGCTAATATCACGGACCCCTTCATTCTCGGATTGGACTTTTTGAAGAAATATGACTTCACTCTCGACTTCAAGACTAATGAGCTGCACTCGATGAGAGAAGACATACCCGTTTTCCCTGCAGAGAGTGATGTAAAATCCGATCATCAAATAATAGCTCAAACAGATTTTTCGATTCCCTCAAGGTCAGAGTCATTAATACCTGGCTCCCTTGAAGAAAGCAATAGTTTTCGATTTGGACTCATTGAATACCCTCACCTAAGCAATAGCCTAAAAGGAGTACTGGTAGCATCTACGCTTGTGGACCTTTCTAAGGATGTAATTCCTGTGAGAGTCGCCAACGTGAGTGAAAGGCCAAGGAATATCCAAAAAGGTGAAGTGTTGGCAACTTGTACTCCAGTAAACTGCATCATTAGAAGAATCAATTCCCCTGAGACTGTGTCTTCTGAGTCCTTGACGTCGAAGTTAATTGGGAGTGCGCCATTATCGAAAGATCAAAGAACTGCTGCGGAACAATTGGTGGACGACTTCAAGCATCTGTTTTCATCTACATCGGAGGATGTTGGCCGTACGAATTTAACGCAGCATAGGATTTACACTGGAGAACACCTCCCTATTAAACAGCATCCAAGACGACTACCGTTCGCCAAGAAGGAAAGAGGTTGAGACCCTCCTGAAAGAGATGAAGGAGAATGATGTAATCGAACCGTCATCCAGTCCCAGGGCTTCTCCCATCGTCTTAGTCCGAAAGAAAGATGGCTCCACCAGATTTTGTGTCGATTACCGACGGCTGAATGAAATCACCAAGAGAGACAGTTACCCTCTTCCACGGATAGACGACACCTTGGACACTCTTTCCGGACACAAGTGGTTTTCGACCCTGGACTTGAAGAGCGGCTACTGGCAGGTTGAGATACACCCTGATGACCGAGAGAAGACAGCATTTACAACTGGACAAGGCTTATGGCAGTTTAAAGTGATGCCCTTCGGCCTTTGCAATGCACCAGCTACGTTCGAGCGTCTTATGGAGACAGTGTTAAGAGGACTTTCCTACGAATCCTGTCTGGTCTACTTAGACGATATCATCATCGTGGGACGCAGTTTCGAAGAACATCTGGCAAATCTTAGGAAGGTGCTGCAAAAGCTTAAGGAAGCCAATCTGAAGTTAAGTCCGTCCAAATGTAATTTGTTCCGCCGGGAAGTGAACTATCTTGGTCACATCATCTCTTCTGAGGGTGTGCAAACCGATCCAGAGAAGGTATCTGCGGTCAAGAGTTGGAGTCGTCCCGAAAACATCCATCAGCTGCGAAGTTTCCTGGGGCTCTGCACGTACTATAGGAAGTTTGTGAAGGGTTTTTCCAACATTGCACGACCTTTGCATAAGCTGACGGAGAGCAAGCAAAAGTTTGAATGGTCCAAAGAATGCGAAGATGCATTTCTACGACTGAAGGAGGCTTTAACATCAACGCCTATCCTCGCCTATCCTCAGCCTGAAAAATCCTTCATCCTAGACACTGATGCGAGCAACGAGGGCATCGGAGCTGTTTTATCCCAAGAAATTAACGGAAATGAACATGTCATCGCTTACTGGAGCAAATGCTTATCAAAGTCGGAGCGAAAATTACTGCGTCACCAGAAAGGAGTTACTGGCCATAGTGAAAGCTGTAGAACACTTCCATCATTACCTCTACGGCCGAAAATTTCTGCTTCGGACAGATCATGCCTCATTAACTTGGCTTTTGAACTTGAAAAATCCGGAAGGCCAGATAGCCAGATGGATACAGCGGCTCCAGGAATATGACATGGAGATCAAGCACCGAAAAGGGTTTTCTCACGGTAATGCAGACGCTTTATCAAGGAGACCCTGTCCTGAGAACTGCAATTATTGTTCCCGAATCGAGAAACAGTATGGAACGACTACTAGCCCTACTGCCTATCAGGTGACAGTGACTCCAACATCATCAGAACCTGATCCATGGAGTGACGACCAAGTTCGAAAAGATCAACTTGAAGACCCCGACATAAAACCAATTTTGGAGTTCATGGAAAGTGACAGTCGGCGACCTAGCTGGCAGGACGTTTCCATCTTCAGTCCTGCAACAAAAAGATACTGGGCTTTATGGAACTCGCTCCATTTACGGAACGGCGTGCTACACCGAAAATGGGAATCTGACGACGGCAAAACATCTAGGTGGCAGTTACTACTTCCCCGATCAAGGATTTCAGATGTTCTGAAAAAAATACATAGTAGTGCGACTGGAGGACATTTTGGTGTTTTGAAAACCCTCAATAAAGTTCGGGAGCGCTTCTTCTGGAGCAAGGCGAAGGATGACGTGGAGAAGTGGTGCCATTCTTGTGACGCCTGTGCTGCTCGTAAAGGACCGAAGAAGAGAAGCAGAGGGAAGCTACATCTGTACAACGTTGGAGCTCCTTTCGAACGAATTGGGATCGACATCCTGGGTCCTCTACCAAAAACTGCTGATGGGAACAAATACATTCTTGTTTCCATCGACTACTTCACCAAATGGCCGGAAGCATATCCCATTCCAGATCAAGAGGCTACCACCGTAGCAGAGACTCTAGTCCAACATTGGATCTCGAGATACGGAACACCTTTGCAGATTCATTCCGATCAAGGGAGGAATTTCATCTCTGCTGTGTTTAAGGGCCTATGTCAAATTCTTGGAACTGAGAAAACTAGGACAACACCACTACACCCACAATCGGACGGCATGGTGGAGAGATTTAACCGCACAATCCTAAATAATCTCTCGCTTATGGTATCCAGAAATCAACAGGATTGGGACAAGAAGCTACCTTTGTTCCTGCTGGCCTACCGCAGTGCTGTCCACGAGACTACCGGATATGCCCCATCTCAGATGCTCTTCGGACGAGAGCTTCGGCTACCTTGTGATCTCGTCTTCGGTCGTCCTCCGGATGCGCCTGCATCGCCTGAGGAGTACATCCAGGATCTCCAGGCCCGGTTGGAAGACGTTCATAACTTCGCACGAGAGCGAATCAACATCGCGGCGGAGAAGATGAAGACCCGATACGACACAAGGTCTACTGGACATGAATTCAACGAAGGCGACAAGGTTTGGTTATGGAATCCCATCCGACGGAAAGGTCTTTCACCCAAATTGCAGTCGCATTGGGATGGACCCTACAAAGTCGTTAACCGACTGAATGACGTCGTAGTGAGGATCCAAAAATCACCTAATGCAAAACCTAGGGTTGTACATTATGATCGGTTAGCCCCATACTATGGCCATAGTTCATGAGTATTACGTAAACAACCATGGTTGATAACATAAAAGTTGTAGATAATTTTTGCTTTTAATGTTTAGCAATATTTTTTGTTATTATTGTGTTTTCTGTATCTGTTAGTTATTAATTAATGTGTATATTTGTAAACTTGTGATAGAAGTTTGGCACCCTTTCTGGGGATTGTACTGCCCGGGACGTGCAGTCCTTAGGAAGGGGGCAATGTTACAAATTCTGTAAATAGTAATTATTGTAGGAACGTAACCTGTAAATAGTTTCCCGTAATGAATATACAACCCCTTAACATATGGCTCAAGTATACAACCCCCTATTCTTTTTTGTTCATTGATAAAATTTGATAACGGTCTACTACTTTACAGAAGCGTGTGGAATATTTGAGAAATTTCTTTTCGGTGTATTTAAGCCGTTAGCGATGGATAAACAGTTAGTTTCGATTGGTATTTCGAACTGAGAGCATTTTGCTCTGTTTATAGCGAGGCATTTCGCTGTGTTGTTTTCGTATTTGGAAGTAAATACGTGTGTAAACGTTGAGTTTACGGTGGTTGTGTGATAATTGCTTAATTGCTGATGAATAATTTAGCAGTTGTTGAAGATCTTTCCTGTACATAGTGTAAATAAATTTCCTGTGTTTTTATCAAGAACTGTGTCTTCATTTCAAGAAAGTGGAAGTCGCACCGAATCCGTTACAATATGAAACACACACACAGGCTTTTTTTTTTTTTTTTTTGGCCGAAAGCGACGTAAAAAATGGAAAACTGCATTAGAACTTTGCTTTTAAAAATGCATAAGAACTACAGGCAGCATCAAGGTTTTGAAACAGCAAAGGGCGTTTTCGAAAACTTGATTTTTCGACCGTAAGTCTATTTTTGTTCATTAGCCAGCCTGATAAGTTTTAAAATGAGAAGGGAATAATATATAAGATAAGATATTGAAGAAACAATTTTTTTATTCTTGAAAATTTTTACAATTTGTTACCGCAGGCTGCTTGAACCGTTATGACTTAGATGGCAGCACGTGTTCATCATTTAACAGCACGGTTTAAAATACAAAATAAATTGAACTATGCTCTTTTTTAAGCGTAGCTTTTCGAATGTAGTAAAAATGTGATAAGTTATTTGTTTTTTTTTTTTGGCAAAAAGAAGAAAAAATATATATTTTACCCTTCAAATTGAGGGTAGTAATTTTTTTATTTGTACAAAGAGTCAAAAACTCATTAGAAGAATATGTATTTCAATATACGATTTATTATTTTTTTCTGAACAGAAAACAATTCTATTGTAGTCTGAAATTTTAAACCTGTTACTTATATTTTCGCTTACATTATGCTTTAATTTTCTTACCAGATCCAAAGCTAAAAAAGAAAAAAAAAAATGTACAATTCCGAAGTAATTTAGCACAAAGTCACTTCAAGTTTTCATATCAGCTATTAGCGTTTCCTTCTCATTTATTCTATTCCTTCATAGTTGTTATTCACTTAATTAAGTGTTCATGTAATGCGCGATATTTCTCTAATTTTTTGTTGCAGATTGCCCGGACGTGGGCATGAACACGCATTCTCCTGGTTACGAAGAGAACGAACGCTCTGCCGATCAAGCTATTCAGCTCTGTCGATCATAGCGCAAATTAAAGTTATAAGTTTAACCGAAAACCTCATTCTTATTCTTTAAAACAGGTTTTTTCGGCTGAAAAAAACAATTTTTAGACCGTGGGTCTATTTTTCGTCAGTAGCCAGCACCATAAGCTTTAAAATAAGGCGTAAATCAAAGAAATCGATCAAGAATTGAGGAAAATCTGGGCGTAGAAACCAAAAACAGGCTACAGAAATAATATATAAGGATTCATTGATTCTTCTTTTCAAATTCTACATTTTACAATGTTCGAAATAATATATTAGAAAAGTTAGATCAAAGTAGTAAAAAACAGACTCATCCCCCTTTCTCGTCTCTGGAGTGCCTAGTCACGACAAAATTTCATTGATCAATAGGTTTTCCATAGGACAAACCCACCACCTAGAGGTAAATTTCTTACTCCAAGGTGATCAAGTTAAAATATCGGTGCGGGTTTTTACCCCACGCGGGGCTTTACCCCCACCTACCCTAATAGTAAAGGGTGTTTTTTTAGAGGTATAGAATTTTAAGTCGGGAACACTGTTTAATCTGTGGGTCATTTTGATAGTTGTCACTTGTTTTGTGTTTAGTTTGGTTTGCTATTTCATCATGAACAGACAACAGGGCTTTGCAACATGCCACACAGCGCGTGTCACAATTGATTTATTGAAAGAAACTTTCGGTGAACGAATAATTTCGCTTAATGGATCCGTGAATTGACCTGCAAGATCATGCGATTTACCTACGCTGGACTATTTTTTGTGGGGCTGTGTGAAGTCTCAGGTCTACACCGATAAGCCACAGACGATTGACGCCTTGGACGAGAACATTCGCCACATATCACTTACATACGGCGCCCATTGCTTCAAAAAGTGATACAAAATTGGACTTCCCGATTAGACTATCTCCAAGCCAGCCGAAGTGGCCATTTACCAGAAATCACATTTAAAGAAAAATGGCAAAGAATCATCTTTTGAATAAAGCCAAATTCATGGCAATTTACATCATTTAACGGTGTTTTATTTCGATCTAAAGTTCTATACTTCTAAAAAAAAACACCCTTTAGAAGTGGAAGGGTTTATCTTTCTCTTTCAGTACTGTAGTTTTTAAGAAAGAAATAGTAGTGCTATTTAAAAATTCACGATTGGTTGAAAAATGATTTTTTACAGGGTGGATTGATTTATTTTATTGAAACAAAAACTAAGTATTACAAATAAATGGACTTTCCTCACGTTATTTCATAAGTTTGAACTTGAAGGGGGAAGTCTGCGGTGGCCATCCATCTTAGCTTTTGATGTCATTTTCGACCTTTTTGGCAGTTTTAACCAGTAACATTGAAATCCAACAATATACCCTAATTTAACAAAAAAAAAAAAAAAATCAGCTTCAGGGCTACCTATCCCCCTTACTTCTTTGACCCCCACTTTTTTGGTTTACCAACCGCCTATGCGTAATTTTCAGGCTTTGATTGTAAGTGTACACCAGCATTACATTCACGACCATATGTCCATATAAGGGTCATTTTCCCTAAACAACGCAATTTGGACAGGGCAAGGAATGGCATTCACTGTGCCAGGGGAATGACACTTAGAGGAAATAATGCGTTTTACTGACGATATTATAATTTATGTGGGAAAAGGAAACACTACTTTTATGAAACTGAAAAAGATCCAATGTCGTGGTGTTCAAAAAGTAGTTATTGCGGTTATTTGTTTCCCTTACATTTTACAGGGGAAGGACGACAGGGGAATGACAAAAATTAAAGTTAACTTATATATTGTCATAACTGCAAACAACAAATATCAATGTCGCTTAAAGTAAGGGGGGAACTCTATACGAACAAGAGTCAATCATTCATTGAGCGATTATTACAAAATTAAATGAATTATCAAAGACAGGGTAGTGACAGTCATTAAAAATACTTATCAAGATTTAACTTGAGATCACCCGAATATACTCAACATCGTGTATTTATTCAAAAAGAACTAATTAAGATTATTTCTATGATGAGACCAGAATTCAAAGATTAAATTATGAGTTAATACAACTATTACCAGGTGTGAGAAACATTCATTCCATTCCTCGACAGGGGAATGACAAAAAATCAAAGGACATTTTTTGCTATTTTTTTTAAATAGTTCAAACCTTGAAAAAATTTTATTTTTCTATTTTACAACATTGCATAACACTTGTTAAGAGGTTAAACAACAATTTCTGTACAAATATGCATGGTTTCCTGAATCTTTAGAGCTGATTTTGCTTTAAGGTGGAGGTAGGGACACACAGGGGAATGACATTTATCACGTCAAAAAATTCTTTAAATGTATAATAATAATAGAGTGTTTGTTTTAACTTATTTTACAAACATAAAAACATGTTGTTAAAGCATTCTAGCGTCAGTTTTATTTCTATACTAGTTAGTTTGTTATTTTTGGAGCAAGGACAAGAATTTAGCAGTTTAGAGAAAATGACTCATAAAACTTTTGTTTGTGTCGGCCCCTCTAATTCCTTCAAAATTTGACAACACATTTTCCAATCTATTATACTTATAAGTAATAAAATTTAAGGAATCTTTTAACACACTATTTTAGTTGTCAATAGAGCATTAATCTACTTGACATTACTAAAAATCACCATTCCAGCATAAAAATTCTACCAAAACAAAATTTTATCATGAATTCATTTTTACACCTGATTTCTAACTTTTTAATAAGGTATGCGACCGATTGGTTGCTTTTCTCCAAACACTCGTTTTCTTCTTCCCGGGCTTTTCTTTCAATGGAAACTAGTTAAAATTAGTTATCATACATAAGGTGACCAAAGTGACCATTGTGTCGGGGGGGGGGGGAGCGGGAGATGTTTTGGACATCGACGCCGCTGCCCAGGAGTGATCCCGCTCGCCTAAACCAGTGGGCAGCACACATCGCCAAGTTAAGCTTTGATTGAACGTATACGATTTGTAACCATGGTGACGAAACTTTGGTTTCTTAAAAAATATTGAAACAACGAGCTAAACGTATTCTCGTTGTCTTGTTAATCTGAGAAATCAGAGCAGCATCAACATTGGTCGGGTGATTTTAATAAGCAATTCGTGATTGCTCAAAAAAAAAATGTTGTTTCCAATGACCAAATTAGAACACTTCGTGCTGATTTTAAATGTGTATGAAATTTTTGGCAGAATTTCATACAATTTAGTATTACAATTTTTAAAGAAATGCTTTTCGAACTGCGATTGGCAACCGCGCGTCTTCGTTAGTACCCAATGCGCGAAAATACCCTTTTTTTGGGTACATATGAATGAGTAAATATTAAGCAGTAGCGTCACTACCCGGTGGGAGGGGGGTACGCTCCGGGTGACACCTTTTTTTGGGAGGGGGGACATTCAAAATAGGTTTAAATTTATAAAAAATATAAGGACTTCAATTCCGAAAATTTTCCCGAATATATTTTAAATTATATTTAATCAAACAAAACCTCACATGTACTTTAATTTTTAAGAGTAAGTTTATCACTAATCTGTACAAAATATCTCTTACTTGGTTTTTTTATTGTTATTATTATTTGTTGAGATAAAAACACGAACTTTTCGATTAACCTAGTTCTTTTCGTTATTTTCTTTATGGGAGTGGCATCATGAATTTCTACCCCGAGTGATATCCATGCAAGGAACTCCACTGCAATAAGTATGGTCAATAACTATGCATGATTCAATTTATTAGCATGGAAGTGCTTTAACAGCTCCACTCATCGACTTTTGGTCGAAGCATTCACAGTGTTCCGTTCATTATTTCAGAAGACTGGACATTTCAGCTTGTGCAAGGATAAAGGGACAGGTCACCTGAAAACGGGACTGTCCCGTTCAAACTGGGACGTAAGATTTACTTAATTATACATTGCATGCGAAATTTCCTTTGTATCTTGAAAGCCCGCTAAACTAAACATTCATAAAAGGAAATGAATTTTAAAAAGTACTACCTGCGTGCCCGGCGTTGCACGGGCTACTTAAAAAATGAAAGAGATGTCCAATTGATGTTTTTGTATTACTCTGACATCAGTTTCTAAAGCGCTAAGAAGTAAATAAATACGCGTAATGCAAGGTTTGCAAAACACCAATAGAGCATATTTTTCGCAAAAATCTCTTTAACGTTAATCATAGATATCAATGATAAGAGTATTTTCAATTAGCACAAAAGATGAAAATATATGCATTATCAACTATAATATGTGCTCACGTTAAAATGAATTACATCTGATAGACTATTATTTGAAATATTTATGTACAGTTACAATCAGCTTTTTACATAAAATGACACACACTTTTTGGTTGATTACGTGAAACTAAAGCACCAAGACTAAATAAATACCAATAAGCATTAATTTAATACCAAGTCATCAGATTACAATTTAGCTTTAGTTAAAATCCTTAAAAACAATCTTTTTTGCTCAACCTGTACTCTGTTTCACTTAAAGGGGGTTCACCAAACGATCTTAATTTAACATGTTCTTTTAACGATACAAACTGTATTTCAAAAACAGAAACAGGAAGGAAAAAGAGAGTTATTACAATTCGAAAGCTCACCCATGTGACGGGGAAAAGTCCAACAAAATAAGCATAATTAGTCGCACATCCTAAATGTACCAAAATATGAGGCCGGTGAATGATAAACTTACACTACAATCAATAAACATAGCTCAATTCGATTTCGGTTCCGAGTCACAACTGACTACAACTGTATTTATGTCGAGGAATGCATACTAAGTGCCTTGCCTCCATTATTTTTTATACCGATAGATGGCAGCACCATCACCGAATCGAACAGTTAATGAGAATTTAGAACTAGACCAGGAGCTGATAGCTACCTGGTGCTAGCACCCCCAGGGGTATCGTTTCACATGGAGGACATTGAGACCACGAGCATATTTAACGTCGCTCAGTCCTCTTTAATGACGACGGTGGATCTTCGACCATCGAGGTTCGAACTCAGGACCCTCCGGCCCCGAATTCGACACTCTACCGATCGGGCTACCACGGCCCAAACATAGCTAAAGAAACAACTTTCATACGCTGAAAAGAGTTAAGAACGTTGAATTAAAAAAAATAAATAAAACAGACGATAAAATAAAGGCTATGTCCGAATAGAGCAACCAATTTTAAACTAATTTAAAATGAAATTCTAGATGGAAACGTTGTTTTAAGATTTGGACAGCAGCCAAAAAAATCTCTTTTAAAACAATTATTAGAATTTTACTTGCTCACCCATATGCAAAATGATAATAGGAAAGAAATAAAAATTCCTGAATAACGTTATGTTAATTAACGTTTTAATTAATATCTCCGCTAATTAAAGTCGCACAATTACGAGATTGGTCCTATTGTGTTTTTTTTTTTTTTTTTTTTTTTTTGGAAAATTTCGAATTGATCGACATCTCGTTTGATTCTCCATTCGCAGCGGTTCTCGAGAAGATCGATCTTCAGACAGACAGACAGACGGACGCGAACAGATTTTAATATTATAGTGGATGACTTCGAACGTGTGTACATGAGTACACTCAAGTGCAGTCCTATTTTTTTCTGTCTTTTTTAACGGTGCGTATTTTACTAAAAGATTTTGTCAAATTAATAATTTGAATCAACCTTTCTCTTTGTAAGATCCAAAATTGAAAAGTTATAAATAAAATCTTCCTTTCCCTTTCATTGGCATTTCATTCTGTGTGAAACTTAACATTTTGCATAGGAACCAAACAGTCGCTTAAAAATGAAAAATTTTATTTTCTACGGATGTCACTTCAATTCCATTTACAGAAACTTCGTGCACCAATGCAGTGCTAAATTTGGAAAACCAGCAGCTTGAGGAAATGGCCAGCTTGTTCATTGAAAATAAACTCAAGCTTCAACAGGGCTTCAAAGTTTTATACTCATTGTCATTTAAAACTATATTTTCTGTGCAGGTTTTGAAACTGTAAAGAAAAGAGGAAAATATTAGAAATGCATTTAAACGACTCCTTTTGATCACAATATTTAGCTTCATAAACAAAAGGACAAACATTATAGTTGGGGCAAACCTAACTTGACAGCACTCTAAAGGCTACACAGATCCTAATCACACAGCATTATGAAGCTGTCATGTTTGGTTTAACCCAACAAGAACCCTGCATTTCTGAAAAAGGTTTTTACAATTGTGTCTCATTTCCTGGATATGTGTTAGTATTTATTTCAGCTTTAACATTCTAAATTAATAAATAGGTTTCGCTTAATTTGTAAAATATACGAAAGAAAAAGTGCAATTGGTAGTTTTAGAGCTTGAATACGCCAACTGGAACTTAAGACATAAGTCAAAGAGGTAAAACATTTCAATTTTGTGCAGACAAGGGTGATGTCTCATTGGACTGATCATATCCTACGTATGCATTTTGGTCTTGATTTTACCTCTTTCACCCTCCATTAGCCGCAGACTGCAGCGCCTCCTACAGTTTATTTGAATTGAGAATAATATTATTTTGCAGATTTAAGGAAAGAAGAAATCATAAGATGATAATAATATTTTTCATTTCCGAGTTAATTTTATGATTCAATAAAAATAGTATATGAAATGTGTTATGATGTACAGCTTTGAAGCACGTTGTTTTCTGCTTATATGAATTATTTTATTGTTGATAAAATAACTTTCGTAATAACTCAACAGTCTGAACACTGATGAGATGGAAAGGCAAACATTCCGTTTACAGGCGGATGTGGAAACAGCTATTAGTTTTCAGGGATGCCAGCTTTTGCAGAGATGTGTTAAACAGAACACTTTAATTATTTTACGAAGAATGCGCATCAAATTTTTAATTTCCCCCTTCGTCAAGGTAGACTCGTCTTAACCTGGACGTTTGCCAATGTTATAGTATCCGTAGACAGACTGTACTTAGTACTGGGTTTACCGACATTGTTCTAAATATAATCGCCAATTCTAATAGTTCTAATTTGGCAACGCGATGTTGTTGCCCTGACAGTGGGTTCGGAAACAAGGATCGGTCGCTTAGGTGCCACCTATGGAACTACGAGTGATAAGGAGAAGAAATCGCTACTGTGAAACTCCGCAATGGGAGTGAACCGCGAAGATTCGCGCCGCCATCTTGTGGTTTGCATCGCACGCTTTCGACTCGATGCGCTTGTTGGCTCAATAGCTTTGATATTGAACAATAATAAAAATAGATAATTTATGGTTCTATTCAAGGGTCTTTTCCCCACCAGTTTAATGAAAAAAAAAAAGGGTGGAAAATCGTTGCTTCTATGAACAAGAGTTCTTTAATTCATTCAAGAATTAAAAAGCTGTTGCTGTCTATGCATGATGTATTTTGTTTCGGTATAGGATGTGATTTCTTTTTAATTTTATGCTATAAAGACGGGGTATAAAAATACATTTCCAACTGTCTAGTAATGATTTCAAGGCTCTTGTTTAAAGAACGATGGCTTTTATTTGAACTAAATGTTTAAGTATCGTGTACTTGAAATAAATGTAAACCACATTGGATTTTTGAATACTTGATTCATCGATTATTATGAAAAGTAAAATTAACTGAAACCAACAAAACAATTTGCCTTTGGTAAATATATTCAAAAAGGGCTTTAAACATAAATGAAAGATGGAAATAGGAAAATGAATATACTTATTTTTATTTCATTTGAATCTCTTATTCCCAATTTACTTTTTGAAAAGGGAAGATGCAAAACAAAATGAATGTTACAAATATTTATTTACTGAATACTTTAGGATTACATAACAAAGATATTACTATTAATTAATGAACTTATAATTTTCGTTTTGGAAAACACATTCTAGAGCAACAAAATATGTCTTTAAATATTTATTCAAGGAAAAAAAAAGGAGCAGAACACTCGCAGTTTTACTCGGTTTGAATCAAGGACAATATTACTTTTCGAAAACGTATAAAAAATAAAAACCTCATAATATTACACTTGGACCTAAAAAGGACTTGCGTGAAAGTCCTGTACCATAGAAGAATAAATAAAAAGATTCAGAACTATAACAAAAACTGAACAATTGCTGTGCGATTAGTTTAAATACCTCATAAACAAAAATACTTTTATTTACACTTTTCACAGTAAAAAAATAAATTGCAATTACAGCAATAATAACAACCGAAATAATTTTTCTAATTCCCAACTACTTGTTGAAAAGTAAAATAGCAAACATAATGAATTTTACAAATATTTACTGTAGACAACGTCTTTCCAAAAAGTATCCAACCCAGGGTTTCTTTCAGACTTTTGCTCCGGAGGGGGGGGGGGGCGCATTTTAAATATTGGAGGGGGGCACTTTAAGAGTTCGGAGGGGTCAAGGGCGTACTTAAGGAGTGGGACACGATCCCCCCTCCCCCGCTCCCTCTCTAAGTAACAAATTATAAATTACTAACTGAGAATAATTTTATAACTTCAAACAAAAGAAAAACGAACATAGGCATATTCATTACAGCCCGTCAAAGATGACTCAAAACAGTTCACTATTCCCTCCCTCTCCATACAATGATTGTTATCCAGGATACTTTTGATTTCCGACCGGGTTGTAGCAAGCGTCCACAGAGTACACAAGTCTTAAAGACCCGAATCGGATCACACCACCAGGATTTCACCAATGCATTATCTGAGTTTACAACTGGATAGATACCATATAAGGGCGCCCATATAGGGGGGCAAGGGGGGCTCTAGCCCCCTCCCCTTAGAAATTAGATCTTTCTTTGCTTTTAGTACTTTTTTCCTTGCAAAAATGTAAAAACATTTGTTCTCCAGCCATTAATGAATAAGTAATTAAAAATGTCAAATTTTAAAGACTCGAATCTGTCTTGAAATCTGCTTCTATGGGGAAAATACCCTACTAAACCATGGTTAAAATATCTGAGCCTCCCCTCACAATTTTGCATGTGGGCGCCTATGATACCATGTTCCAACCACCCCCTACCAGTGTTGCCTGTCCCCCACCAACAGCAAGGGCGCACACAAATACCACAAAGACCAACTAAAGAGCCAACGCCCCCTCCCCCTAAAAAAAGAGAAAAATACCCTTAACACTATCGCTCCTAAACTTTTCAATGGCGCATTCTACGTCATGCCCCCCCCCCCCCCTTGGTGGGCTGTCTTGAACAACAGCAATAAATAGACAACAGACAAAAATTATCCCTTCTTGTTTGTTAAGCGTCGAACATTAATTGCCCGTATTTTTCCAGGGGTAAAATGTGCTTTTAGCAGTTTGAAGACAGAGGAGGACTTTTCATTGAAGGTAAAAGAATAGAGGCCACAGAGGCTGATCCCCCCCCCCCTCCTCCTCCAGAAAGATTTCAGAATTTTCTATTATTTCCTTTTTTCATTCAAATAAAAAAAGGGAAAGAAAACTTCTCATGGTAGTATAAAACGAATTTTTCTCGGGGGAGGGGAGCAGTTGGCATCTTCCGGGAGGGCAGTGCCTCCCCCTCCCCCCAGAGAGATGCCTGAAAGAAACACTGATCCCAATTTTTTCTTTTTTTTTTTTTTTTTTTTTGTGCGAAAACTAGACGGATATAAATGATTAATTACTTGCAGTATAACTATTGATTTGTTATTGCTACAGATATTGTAAATTTGGAAAGGTAAAGAAATTTTCCCGAGCTAAATCAAATATACCTCCCATAATCAAAGAATGTTTCTTGGGAACCGACGGTATTCGTTTTAGCGGGCACTCCACTTTCTTTGTACAATCTTCCAATGTTTTGCAAACCACAAGATGGCTGCCAGTTAAAAGAACAGTTAACTAAGCTTCCGAAACGGCATCAGTGTATTCTATTATGTCGACTCCTTATCACTCTTAGCTGCATGGTCTGGACGCGGTTAGCGAGGTCACAAAGCCTGTATTATCCAATCCGGTCGTGATTCATGTTTTAATCGCAACGCACGTGACTTTCCCATCACGAAAGTTACGCTTTGATTGGAGTGCCGTTTGCTGCTGAACTAGAACCACCGCGGTGTAACCACGAGCGTTCGGAAACACAGCTGTTCTACCAGGCTGCCTAGAGCCGCTATAAAGATAGGCCGACGCGTCAGCTTAAGTTTAGCCATTTTGGATTCGATTTCTCATTGTTGCGGAGCTAGGGTTACCACAGTAAAGTTTCGTGTTTCGCCAAATTTGCCGTAAATAATATTTTATTTTATGAACAATTCAAGTGTGTGCAGCTAATAATCGCTCGCAGTGAACAATTACCAAACGCGATAACTCGTCAGAAAAGACAACCACTCAAATACGCGCTCCGATCCAAAATGGCTGATCTTAAGCTGAAGCTGATGCACCGGCTCGTATATATAGGGGCCTTAAGGTTGTCTAGAGAAATTCCAGATACGTCATAACCACACCGGTATAACCGGTAGATTATTTCCGAACGCAGCCAGTGCAGACGATTGACTGAAATATTTTCAATGTTATTTTTCTAAATCTTGTTCTCTGCATTTGTATGCTATAAATATTTTCTACGTGTGTACCTTGGTGCCATATATTTTATTTTCTACACATTATTTCCTCCGCTTAGTCATGACAGTATGAAAGTGGTAAAGGTAAGAAACGAATTACTATTTACTCCAGTATTAATCACTGATTTTCTATTTCCATTTTAAGTAACGTTATTGCATTTGATGATTGTATTCTATTTTAACTGATAAACCTTTATTTTTTAAATGAATGAATTAACAACTTTTTAATACACAAAAATTGTCAATTTTTAAAACGTTGGTAATTCATTCATTAAATTTTCAAGCACAAATGCCTTTTTTCGTTACTTTATTTTTTAATTTACAACGGATGTTTCTCAGTTTCAATGATAGCTTAATACTAGTTTGTATGAGTATTACCAGAAATTAATTAAAGAGTTCCAGTAATTGCTTAGTAATTAAATCACGGCTCAGATGTTCTATTCCTTTGTCCAGGAAACATTTGAAATGGTGTGATTGCATAGAACGGTTCGAAAATTACCTTATCCGCAAAATACTTCTGATATAAATTTTTAAAAAGCTCAATTACCATGTTCTTTGTGTGGTTTCGTGCATTACAATATTTTTTTTCGCATTTTAAGGATCATAATAGTACCTTTTAAAAATTTTGTACATGCTATTCTAGTTCAATAATTTTTTTTATCGACGTTCAAAACTTTCCAAATTTGACTGCGTCGCAACATTATTTTCTTTGTGCATTTTAAATTGAAAAGTAGTCTGTGTCTTCAAGGGTCTATGAATATAAATAAATACTTGAAGGATTTTTAGAATCAAAAGAAAAAAAGTTAAAAAATTAGTTTAAATAAAACAAGTAAATGCAACTTACAGGTATTTTCCTCGGCTGTTTAAAAACGAGACAATTTCAATGCTAAATGTATCCGTCCCTTTTGCCAGCCATCCGCTTTTTTTCATGTATAAGGCGGTTACTTCTTTTATAGGTGTAAACTTCTCTTCCAGGGCCATTATTAAAACCTTTTCATCTCCAGGAGTTAATTTGTCATTCTTTCTGAAAAATTTAGAAATAAAATTAAAGTTAAAAACAAAACAATTTGGTGCGTTTTTTGAAGTGATAACTTCTTATGGGAGGGTAAACCGATTTGTGACATAACGCGTGTAACGGGGTAAATTTAATTATAATAGAGAATGCCAGGAACGCAAGGTACGCGTAGCCACGGTGGCTCGGCCTGAAGACGTGGGCATCGCGAACTGCATCGCGATCCAGTGGGCGTAGGTTCGAGTCAGCCATGAGGCAAATTTCGAGGGCACTTTTCGGAGAAAACACTAAACGTTGCTAAAAATGATTTGTAAAAAAACTATATATATACGTATCATTGTCATATTTTTCTTACAAATTAACTAATAATCCTTATATATTGTTTCTGAAGACTGTATTTTGTTCCTACGCGAGATCATCCTTATTTCTTGATCGATTTCTTTGATTTAGCCCTCATTTTAAAGCTTATCGTGCAGGCTAATGACGAAAAAAACATCCACGTTCTAAAAAAAAAATTCTGTTTTTTTTTTTTTTTTTTTGGTTAAAAAAAAACCTGTTTTAAAGCACCGGACTGAGGTTTTCGGTAAATTTTATAAGTTTAACTTGCACTGTGGCTGACAGAGCTGAATGGCTCGATCGGCAGATCGTGCGACTGGTAACCAGAAAAATGAGTGTTCGGGCCCAGTCCGAGCTATCTGTATCGAAAAACCAGACTAATCACGCATTACATGAACACTTAAAATACAATAAATAACACATGTCAGGCAATAAAATAAATGCGATTGGAATGCTCCTTGCTGTTACGAAAACTTGATTTTTTGTTGCAATTTAACTACAACCTGTAGCTAAATTGTTTCTTAATTGTAAGGATTTTTTTCTCTTCTGTTTTTGAAACTCAGGGCTCCGATCAGAAAACTAAAGCATAATATAAGCGAAAATATAAGTATCAGGTTTAAGATTTCAGACTACAATAGAATAATTTTTGCTCAGAAAAAAAATCGTATACTGAAATGTAGATTCTTCTGATGACAGTTTTTGACCCTTTTTAGAAATAAAATAATTACTACCCCAAACTGAAATTACGCTTTTCGTTTAGTGAACCTACGAATATTTATTAGAATACGAAGCAGAACATTAAAATTACAAACAAGTCGAGAGGTAAAATATTATTATTTTTTTCTCTTTCGGAAAAAACAAATAGCCAGTCACATTTTTGCTATATTCGAAAAGCTACGCTTAAAAAACTAACTTAGTTCAACTGATTTTGTATTTAACCGTGCGGTTAAATGTAACAATAAACACGTGCTGCCATATAAGCCATAACACTTCAAGCAGCCTGAGATAGCAAAAAAAAAAAAAAAAATGTATACATTTTCAAAAATAAAAACTCTTTCAATATCTTATCTTAGATATTATTTCTGTGGCTTATTTTTCTGTCGGTATGCGAGATCTTTCTTCTTTCTTGAAGAAATTCTCCCCTTATATTAAAGCTTAC
The DNA here is from genome assembly GCF_026930045.1 of Uloborus diversus. NCBI lineage: Eukaryota > Metazoa > Arthropoda > Arachnida > Araneae > Uloboridae > Uloborus > Uloborus diversus. Next base: position 67,501,051 of record NC_072734.1, read on the forward strand.
CGGGTCGGCTAATTACAAAAAATAGACCTACGGTCTAAAAATCAATTTTTCGGAAACGCCCCTTGCTGCTGCAAAACCTTAATTGAAAGGTGTTCTTTCTTTTTGTTAAGATTTGACTCCGGTCAGATTACTAAACATAATCTATCTATACTAACAATATAAAGCAGTAGAGTTTGTTTGAACGCACATTGTAACAAATTTCGGAAACGTTTCTGGATATATCGGAAACGTTTCCGAAATAATAAGAATCCTTCATCCAATAGCGAACTCCTCATTATTCAGAAAGCTTTTTGTTATTTCAAAAAAATCTAGAAGTGGAAGTGAGGCGCAATGCTTCGAAACGTATTTTATCCTTCCAACACTGGCGCCAGTGAGTCGGAAATAACGAGAGCTTATTTTTTCCTTATCTATGGTTGCTGTAGTCAGGAACCATTTAGCATTGGATTGCTTGTTATTTCATGTCTAGAGAGTAGTAAATTGTGTCGAAACTAATTTTACGCCTATGCATTTTGGGCTGCCCTTGATTTTTTAGACGATGCACGCAACTATTAAGTTAGTTAATAACGATTTGCTTCTTTACAATTTCTAGTGCGACTATGATTACATATATATTGTGTGTTCAAGCGTGAATATTTCAACACCCGTTTTTATACTTAATGAAACGAAACCCTTTGGCTTACTTATCCAGTTGTAATGGAGGTACTTAGATTTTCTTCCTCTCATGTTCACTTGTAAGTATTAATGAATATTTTGAAACATGTAGTTATATACATTTATATTTTTGTTGATTTGCATTTGATGAGGCTCCAATTGTAACTGTTTTTGGGTTTATCGAATTAATTTAAAGTTATCCTACATACCTATGTGCGCAGTGTACTATTTGTTGCAACCAATTGAAACTGATTAATTACGCAAAAGAAATAAGATTTATATTTGAAAAGCAATCACAGAAAAGTTATTTCGAAATACTTGGATATACATACATTGGTTCAAAAAAAAAAAAAAAAAAAAATCAGTTGTTTAATTCATTAAAAACATGGTAATGCAAATGTTTTCTAGTATTGTAATATGCTTCACAAAAAATGTGCCAGTATTATTTATCTTTTTTATTATAATTTATTCATTTATTTAAAAATATTTATACCATTAGAAAATGGCCCAGTTATCTATTAGTAAACAACATAGTATGCAATTAATTCATGTGCTTATTCATTTTGTTAAATGTGGTTGACAATAAAAAATTCCTTGACATTAGTTATTCGGTAAATAACATTTCCTTCGTGGATATACTAGTTTAATATAGAACAGTCAGGAGGAATGAATCAGTGGCAAAAATGAAACAGCTGCATTTACAAGCCGAAATAAAAAGAAATATTATTTCATGTCATTGTTTTAAAAGTGATCATTTTTTAAATACTATGTTATTAATATACAAAGTACATATGGGGCGTTCACCACGCAGACTGCCATTGACATTTTCAGGGATTGCTTTTTTTTTAAGGGGGGGGGGGCGCTTTATAGCATTTTATGGGTGCACCATAACTCTTATGGTGTGGTGGGGGGAATCTCGTATATATGAAATGGAATAATCACGCAATAGAAATAAAATATATAATGCATTTTGCGCACATTGTAAAAATAAAATCAATAACCTTTTTTGATTAAGTATTTATATTTGTGATGAACTGGAAAAGGGCAAGAACAGAAGAATCAACCCGAATGGTTCCAACAGGAGGATTTGGTGTCATATTTAAATTCACCAATTTCTCTGTTGGCACTTTTCGGTACACTTTGTTCGTCAGAGAAATAGACTTGAGGTGAACGAATTCCGGAACACGAAGGGACGGTAAGTTCTGCCAAATTTCATCCGAAAATAAAAGCTATCAAGTTTGATACAAGATATGTTTTTAAGTTCTGCATTAGAAATACAATATGTTGATAATTTTGTCTTGAAAATATTGAGAGAAAAACTGAAGTTAACGATTGTTTAATAAACAATCCCACTTTTGAGAAAGTACCACCCTCCCCTCCCCTGACGATTTTGTGATTAGGAATGAAACTACTATATTATTTCATAAATTTTCTAAAATTTATAACTGTACATATGTTATGCTGTTAACCATGCTATTTGTCATTAGAAATTCAGAAAAAAAAAATCCACGAATGATTCTAAAATTGCTTGTTTCATTGCTGTTAGATATGAAAGAACTGAAACTGATGTGGTATGCAATACTATAGTAAAAAATTATATTTTAGAAAAAATCACAGAAAAAGGATTCCGAAATTCTCGGAAACGTTTTTGAAATTTGTTTGGAGAATTCAGAAATACTCGTAAATGTTTCCGAAACTTTTATGAACCACAGCTGCACAGAATACTCAGAAACATTTCTGGAAATTACGGAAAGAGGATTCCGAAATACTCAGAAACGTTTCTGAAAGTTACAGAAAGAGTATTCCAAAATACTCAGAAACATTGAAAGAGGATTCCAAAATGCTCAGACACGTTTCTGGACATTACAGAAACAGAATTCCGAAATACTCAGAAACGTTTTTGAAAACTTCTTGAAACGCAGCTGCACGATATACTCAGAAACGTTTCCGGATTTTTTTTTACAGTACACTAATCTCGGGAACTACTGATTCGAATTGAAATTTTTTTTTTTTGTGTTGAATAGCCCATTCATTGAGAAAGGCTATAGGCTATATAACATCACGCTATAACTAATAGGAGTGGATCAGCAATAAAAAATGTTATGAAAACGGGAAATTTTGCATTATAATATAAAATGTTTGGAATGTAGAATATGAGTAGCCATGGTGGCTTGACTTGAAAGTGTGGGCTTTGCGATCCAGTGGGCGTAGGTTCGAGTCAGCCATGAGGCAAATTTCGAGGGCACTTTTCGGAGAAAACACTAAACGTTGCTAAAAATGATTTGTAAAAAAACTATATATATACGTATCATTGTCATATTTTTCTTACAAATTAACTAATAATCCTTATATATTGTTTCTGAAGACTGTATTTTGTTCCTACGCGAGATCATCCTTATTTCTTGATCGATTTCTTTGATTTAGCCCTCATTTTAAAGCTTATCGTGCAGGCTAATGACGAAAAAAACATCCACGTTCTAAAAAAAAAATTCTGTTTTTTTTTTTTTTTTTTTGGTTAAAAAAAAACCTGTTTTAAAGCACCGGACTGAGGTTTTCGGTAAATTTTATAAGTTTAACTTGCACTGTGGCTGACAGAGCTGAATGGCTCGATCGGCAGATCGTGCGACTGGTAACCAGAAAAATGAGTGTTCGGGCCCAGTCCGAGCTATCTGTATCGAAAAACCAGACTAATCACGCATTACATGAACACTTAAAATACAATAAATAACACATGTCAGGCAATAAAATAAATGCGATTGGAATGCTCCTTGCTGTTACGAAAACTTGATTTTTTGTTGCAATTTAACTACAACCTGTAGCTAAATTGTTTCTTAATTGTAAGGATTTTTTTCTCTTCTGTTTTTGAAACTCAGGGCTCCGATCAGAAAACTAAAGCATAATATAAGCGAAAATATAAGTATCAGGTTTAAGATTTCAGACTACAATAGAATAATTTTTGCTCAGAAAAAAAATCGTATACTGAAATGTAGATTCTTCTGATGACAGTTTTTGACCCTTTTTAGAAATAAAATAATTACTACCCCAAACTGAAATTACGCTTTTCGTTTAGTGAACCTACGAATATTTATTAGAATACGAAGCAGAACATTAAAATTACAAACAAGTCGAGAGGTAAAATATTATTATTTTTTTCTCTTTCGGAAAAAACAAATAGCCAGTCACATTTTTGCTATATTCGAAAAGCTACGCTTAAAAAACTAACTTAGTTCAACTGATTTTGTATTTAACCGTGCGGTTAAATGTAACAATAAACACGTGCTGCCATATAAGCCATAACACTTCAAGCAGCCTGAGATAGCAAAAAAAAAAAAAAAAATGTATACATTTTCAAAAATAAAAACTCTTTCAATATCTTATCTTAGATATTATTTCTGTGGCTTATTTTTCTGTCGGTATGCGAGATCTTTCTTCTTTCTTGAAGAAATTCTCCCCTTATATTAAAGCTTACCGGGTCGGCTAATTACAAAAAATAGACCTACGGTCTAAAAATCAATTTTTCGGAAACGCCCCTTGCTGCTGCAAAACCTTAATTGAAAGGTGTTCTTTCTTTTTGTTAAGATTTGACTCCGGTCAGATTACTAAACATAATCTATCTATACTAACAATATAAAGCAGTAGAGTTTGTTTGAACGCACATTGTAACAAATTTCGGAAACGTTTCTGGATATATCGGAAACGTTTCCGAAATAATAAGAATCCTTCATCCAATAGCGAACTCCTCATTATTCAGAAAGCTTTTTGTTATTTCAAAAAAATCTAGAAGTGGAAGTGAGGCGCAATGCTTCGAAACGTATTTTATCCTTCCAACACTGGCGCCAGTGAGTCGGAAATAACGAGAGCTTATTTTTTCCTTATCTATGGTTGCTGTAGTCAGGAACCATTTAGCATTGGATTGCTTGTTATTTCATGTCTAGAGAGTAGTAAATTGTGTCGAAACTAATTTTACGCCTATGCATTTTGGGCTGCCCTTGATTTTTTAGACGATGCACGCAACTATTAAGTTAGTTAATAACGATTTGCTTCTTTACAATTTCTAGTGCGACTATGATTACATATATATTGTGTGTTCAAGCGTGAATATTTCAACACCCGTTTTTATACTTAATGAAACGAAACCCTTTGGCTTACTTATCCAGTTGTAATGGAGGTACTTAGATTTTCTTCCTCTCATGTTCACTTGTAAGTATTAATGAATATTTTGAAACATGTAGTTATATACATTTATATTTTTGTTGATTTGCATTTGATGAGGCTCCAATTGTAACTGTTTTTGGGTTTATCGAATTAATTTAAAGTTATCCTACATACCTATGTGCGCAGTGTACTATTTGTTGCAACCAATTGAAACTGATTAATTACGCAAAAGAAATAAGATTTATATTTGAAAAGCAATCACAGAAAAGTTATTTCGAAATACTTGGATATACATACATTGGTTCAAAAAAAAAAAAAAAAAAAAATCAGTTGTTTAATTCATTAAAAACATGGTAATGCAAATGTTTTCTAGTATTGTAATATGCTTCACAAAAAATGTGCCAGTATTATTTATCTTTTTTATTATAATTTATTCATTTATTTAAAAATATTTATACCATTAGAAAATGGCCCAGTTATCTATTAGTAAACAACATAGTATGCAATTAATTCATGTGCTTATTCATTTTGTTAAATGTGGTTGACAATAAAAAATTCCTTGACATTAGTTATTCGGTAAATAACATTTCCTTCGTGGATATACTAGTTTAATATAGAACAGTCAGGAGGAATGAATCAGTGGCAAAAATGAAACAGCTGCATTTACAAGCCGAAATAAAAAGAAATATTATTTCATGTCATTGTTTTAAAAGTGATCATTTTTTAAATACTATGTTATTAATATACAAAGTACATATGGGGCGTTCACCACGCAGACTGCCATTGACATTTTCAGGGATTGCTTTTTTTTTAAGGGGGGGGGGGGCGCTTTATAGCATTTTATGGGTGCACCATAACTCTTATGGTGTGGTGGGGGGAATCTCGTATATATGAAATGGAATAATCACGCAATAGAAATAAAATATATAATGCATTTTGCGCACATTGTAAAAATAAAATCAATAACCTTTTTTGATTAAGTATTTATATTTGTGATGAACTGGAAAAGGGCAAGAACAGAAGAATCAACCCGAATGGTTCCAACAGGAGGATTTGGTGTCATATTTAAATTCACCAATTTCTCTGTTGGCACTTTTCGGTACACTTTGTTCGTCAGAGAAATAGACTTGAGGTGAACGAATTCCGGAACACGAAGGGACGGTAAGTTCTGCCAAATTTCATCCGAAAATAAAAGCTATCAAGTTTGATACAAGATATGTTTTTAAGTTCTGCATTAGAAATACAATATGTTGATAATTTTGTCTTGAAAATATTGAGAGAAAAACTGAAGTTAACGATTGTTTAATAAACAATCCCACTTTTGAGAAAGTACCACCCTCCCCTCCCCTGACGATTTTGTGATTAGGAATGAAACTACTATATTATTTCATAAATTTTCTAAAATTTATAACTGTACATATGTTATGCTGTTAACCATGCTATTTGTCATTAGAAATTCAGAAAAAAAAAATCCACGAATGATTCTAAAATTGCTTGTTTCATTGCTGTTAGATATGAAAGAACTGAAACTGATGTGGTATGCAATACTATAGTAAAAAATTATATTTTAGAAAAAATCACAGAAAAAGGATTCCGAAATTCTCGGAAACGTTTTTGAAATTTGTTTGGAGAATTCAGAAATACTCGTAAATGTTTCCGAAACTTTTATGAACCACAGCTGCACAGAATACTCAGAAACATTTCTGGAAATTACGGAAAGAGGATTCCGAAATACTCAGAAACGTTTCTGAAAGTTACAGAAAGAGTATTCCAAAATACTCAGAAACATTGAAAGAGGATTCCAAAATGCTCAGACACGTTTCTGGACATTACAGAAACAGAATTCCGAAATACTCAGAAACGTTTTTGAAAACTTCTTGAAACGCAGCTGCACGATATACTCAGAAACGTTTCCGGATTTTTTTTTACAGTACACTAATCTCGGGAACTACTGATTCGAATTGAAATTTTTTTTTTTTGTGTTGAATAGCCCATTCATTGAGAAAGGCTATAGGCTATATAACATCACGCTATAACTAATAGGAGTGGATCAGCAATAAAAAATGTTATGAAAACGGGAAATTTTGCATTATAATATAAAATGTTTGGAATGTAGAATATGAGTAGCCATGGTGGCTTGACTTGAAAGTGTGGGCTTTGCGATCCAGTGGGTGTAGGTTCGAGTCAGCCGTGAGGCAAATCTCGAGAGTGCTGTTCAGAGAAAAGCCTAAACGATGGAAAAATGGCTGGTAAAACAAAACTATTATAAACTTGTCATTGTCTTATTTTTCTTAATAATTAACTAATAATATAAAGCTTAAGAGTTCGTTTGTTTGAACGCGCTAATCTCAGGAACTACTGGTTCGAATTGAAAACCTCTTTTTGTGTTGAATAGTCCATTTATTGAGGAAGGCTATAAGCTATTTTTTGAGTGAAACTTCTTATGGGAGGGTAAACCGATTAGTGACATAACGCGCGTAACGGCGCAACTCTCGTCTGGCATTCCTTTCGTTCGCGCATACAACAAAAGCCCGCATGTGTCTGAAATTTTGTTTCTTTACTCTTTGGGTCAGCTTTAAACATTAGGTGATAGTAGAAAAAGTAATGAAACTAACAGAAAATGGATGATCGTCGCAGCATAACGCAATCTTCTAACGAAAGGTGAGTTTAATCATACAATATAATACCAATACATTGTGAACAATATCTATATTTAAAACAGCATTTAATCTTTAAATTTATTTTCAAAACAAAAACAATTTTGCGATTAGTTATACAAAAAATATCTCGCTTCATTTAGGGTTTGAACTGTGATAAGGTGTACATATTTTAAACGAATTGTAGGAATGACCCTGCAGACTCCGTAACGCGGGGGTTGGGGACGGCCGAGAAAACAAAAATAATAAACAAACATTTAATTTGTGCATCACAGAATAAAATCCAAACTGACTTTAAAACAATCACTCGCTAAAAAGTTAGTTATTTGGGAGGAGGGGGATCCAATAAAGAGTGCGGTTAGGGTCCCTGATGATTTTTGCAGGGAGGAGGGGGGGGGGGCAAAAAAGATGATACTAAAATTATTCCATCTTTTAAACGAATTGTGCAATTAAAGCGTCAAAATATAAGAGCAGGAGGCGTAGCAGTTTATCAGAATGATCTTGATTGAATAAATATTGTCACTCTAAATATAGGATTACATGTTCATAATGCTACAAGCTTTAAACGGCTACACAAAACGATATTGGTGAAATGTGTATAGTGGAGTGTCTCAATTAAGCAAAGAAACAAATTATTATTGTCAACATGTATATATCTCCAAACAAAAGTGTTTCAAGTATTATTCAATTTATTCATAAGCAGATTTAAAATTACACACAAGAAGGTTCTGCTTTAGTTAATGAAGATTATTATACAATTCTAACCGCAGATTTTAACGTTAATGTTGCTTCTGATCGAGCTAAAAATTTACTATCGTTTCTACAATCCAAATTACAATTACAAATGATTAATAAGCCAGAAGAAGCCACTAAGTGACACGGAACTGTACTTCATGCAGTCTTTGCAAGTTTTTCAGATAACATACAATGTAAAAATTTCGTTGCTTATTATAGCTTCCATAAGCCAATTGTTACTTTCATACGATTAAAAAATGATAATAATTTTATCCTATGAAAGTTATCACTTCTGCCGAGCGTCCCGTGACGCACTTTTTTTTTTTTTTTTGAATCTTAGTTCATCTAGCTTGTTTTATGTCAACGTTGTCTCATTCATGCTTATACACATACATAGCACAGACGAGTTCATAAAAATAAAAAAGTTACTTCATAGTTTTCGGTAGATCTTGGTCTTAATCTTCAAATCTAAAATTTTCCAACACTGCTTCAGATTGACTTAACCTCTTAAATCTTGAGTGGACATCTGATCGTTGCATTCCGAACTACTAGGTATACGATAGTTTTTAAAAGTGAGGCAAAATGTTAAGCATAAACATTATGGATATTATACACTATAAGCCCGGACAGGAATCATTGCGGTTAGGTCGCGGAAACTTAAGGTCTTATGTAATAAAATTAATTTTCATCATTTCATAAATTATCCGGTATCATAAGCATTTCAATAACTTATTTACAATGTGGATTGGAAATATTTATGTGCAAGTCTTTTCTTTTTGCTTTCCTTCTGTCTCTCTCTCTCATTATTTCTTTTAATGTAAATTTAAATCTTTAAATATCTTAAACTTTGTTCGTTGTTTCATACTACTAAAAACATTTTGGAGACACGTATTGCTTTAGATCTAATATGTCAGAGTTTCCCAAACTGTGGTCCGCTTTTTTGACCGCAAATCCGCTTTTTTGATCCAATTTTGGGGTGACAAATTAACCTCCGGGGGTCCGCGAGTCCATGACAGGGGGGTCTGCGGTGCTATCCAGCTAAAACGTTAAATATAGTTGAGATTGAAGGACGAGTAACGAGATTTTAATTCAAAAAGAAAGCACATTTATGAGAAATAAAAAAGTTCTTGCTTAAGTACATTCAGGATGTAGCAGCTCCCCCCCCCCTCTCCTTCGAAACTCTCGGAAGTAAAAACCTTCCACATTAATTAATTTTTTGTGCATGACGAAATTCATATTGTTACAAAACTATATTAAGTAAAATGCAAAGATTGAAGCACTACTTCAAAAGTTGATTTTTATTTAGTGAACTTGCTTTAGAAATTTGGTGATAACATTTTTATTTATAATTGAATTTCAAATAGTATTTTACTTCCAAAACTAAAAATAATGGCAATGAAAACCAGACAAAAACTCTGAAAAATATACAGAACGATTTTAAAAAAAAGCGTAAAAAAATATATTTAAAAAAAAAAGATTAAACTGTGTCTTTTTTTTTTTTTTTTTTTTGCCCGTGCCGGGGGGGGGGGGGGTGCGAAGTTCGTAATTCGGAAGGCATCTATGGAGGTCTGAAGTTTGGGAACCTCTGTAATATGTTACTGCTCGTAAGTACCATCACTTCTTTTATTAATTTATTCCTTTAATGAATTTTGCAACGGCCTTCTCAATTTCCTTTCTTTCTTTCTCTCTCTCGCTCTTTCCTCGCCACCCCCTCCTCTTTTTCTTTTATAGATTTTATACTCAACGTGTTTGTATAGCTTTTAGTCAAAACGATCAAGTGATCTTCCTGATCACTGATCATGAAGATCGCATGACGAGCAACTTTGAAATCGATAAACTTAAAATCAAATCTTTCCTTATTTTTTTTTTAATTTAAGCACTTAATCAAATTTTACGTCATATTAGTTACGGAAAATAACTTGTTTGCTATAAAAATTCGCAAAAAGACCTTATCATTCAAATATTACTTACATTAATTATCATGATGATCTATTCGTCAACAAGTCCTAACATTTGTGTGACGTATTTTCCTCAACTTATCACCTGCCGGTGATTCTCAACGCAATTTCTAAAAACTTTTTCAAAATTGTTTAGCTGCTTATCAGACTCATAGCTTAAAAACGTTTTCACGCAATCTAAAACATCTATAAAAGTTACTGGAATTTTTGATTTTTTTTTCACCTGTCTCTTCTTTGTTATCTTCTTTACCTTTTCTGTTGTGAGATTTTTTTTTTTCAATTTCGTGACGATATCTGTAGTTACACCTCGTGTACTTCATCTTCTTCATCTTCTTCTTCTACTTCATCTTCTTCTTGTAAAATTATTTTCTCGTCAAACTTTTAAAATATTACCTCTTTAATCAACTCTTGTTAAATATTTATTGGCAAAGTCTAAAAAGCGTCATCTATCAAATCAAATTCCAACTATTTGTTCTTCAGGGGACATTTCTTCCGCGCCATGTAATCCTACTTTATAAAACGATTTAGAAACAGTTACTGAAGGCAAATCTTTCTCTGGATCTTTTAGCCAGCTAATTGTGCCTGTAGACGGTAAATCAGTATACTGATTTGCCGAAATATGAAACATCATTTTAATATTTGATTTCTGTAATAAGGCATTTAGTTTGCGATAATGCGACTTAACAGAGCAAATGATTCCTTGGTGCAGAGGTTGTAGTGACGTTAACTTATCAGGCACAAAATGATATATTGGCTTTGCTGAAACACCTGGCAGTAAGAGGATGTGATACATTTTCTCCATTTTTTCTAAAATAAATAAAATCATATAAAGGGATTTTACGACTCTCCCAGTCATCTTTAGTGCATGTTTGTGGTCAACATGGACTCCACTTTTCCTCCGTTGTGTAATAATAGTCTGACTTCGTACCTGACAAAAGCGTAATTTAAAACAGGTGGCCACCTCGAACACGTAAAATAATTTCCATCCTTCCCAATGTACATATATTTTATTTTGTTAAATGACGAACTATCTTTATGATAAACTTACCCAGGTAATGTTATGTTTTCTTTCTGACCATCAGGTCCAGTTAAAGTCAGAACAATCACTCCATAAGATTTCTTAATGTCCTTAGAAAAACGAACGCTTAGCTTCATGATATCAGCTAGAAATGAAATATATTGTGTTACAACATTTTTCAAAACAAAAGAAAATATATACAAATTAATACATCTCGTCATTCAGAGTCAGTCAGAAAAAACTCTTTTGAATGCCCTGTTGGATTAGTCTAAATTACCGTCTTCCAACTAAGGTTACCCGAAGCCTTAGGACTCTATGAGACATTATTTTAAGGTTCTGCAAAGTATATCTCGATAAAATTAATTCATTCTAAAATTTGAAAAAAAAAAAAAAAAATTGCGTCACGGGACCCCCGCAGAAGTGATAACTTTCATAGGATTAAATTAGAATCATTATTTAATCCTATGAAAGTAACAATTGGCTTATGGTAGCTATAATAAGCAACGAAATTTTTGCATTGTATGTTACCTAAAAATCTTGCAAAGACTGCATCAAGTCATCAAGTACAGTTCCATGACTTGTAGTGGCTTCTTCTGGCTTATTAATCATTTGTAATTGTAATTCGGATTGTAGAAACGATACTAAATTTTTAGCTCGATCAGAAGCAAAATAAACATTAAAATCAGCGGTTAAAGTTAAAGAGATTGTATAATAATCTTCATTAAATAAATCAGAACCTTCTTGAGTGTAATTTAAAAGCTGTTTATGAATAAATTGAATAATACTTGAAATACTTTTGTTTGGATATATATATACATATGTTGGCAATAATAATTTGTTGCTTTGCTCCGTTGCTTCAAGCTGCTTCTCTAAATTTTGTATTAATTACTATACAATAAGTTTCCCGAAGAAAAAAAAATTCATAGCACGTTTTTGCACGTGGAAATTCAGCGTCTCTGAAGTTTGACAATGTCAAAATAGTCCTCAGAATTTTGACATTGGCAAAGCAAGGAGTTAATAGGGTCGGAACCTTTGTCTAAATTACAGATAGAATTAGCTATGCGAAAAGTGTCAAATTTCAAAAGTTGGATATACTCCTACTCCAACAGCACTTACTACAATAGGGTGGCTCTGCCTTTGTCACCAGATAGTAAGTTCCGGACCCTTCTGCCTTGTAACCCATCTTTCCACAACTGTCCTTCTGACAGCTGAGGCACTCGCCTTTCTGGAAGGTCTCATAGTCGTCACACTTGTAAGTCGTGAATTGGCAGTTCCTCTCGCTGCGGATGCTGGACGTGAAGAGATATGCTGCTCGCTGGTGGTTGCAGAGTTTCGCATTATCTCCAGCTAGAAATGAAATGTGTAGATCGGAAATCACGTTTGATGTAAGTTACGTAGACCTGTTACCCTCAAAATGTGTTCCTCGAATCCTCTAAATTGGTGCTAAATTCTGGTGTTGGAGGGAAGGGCGCCCATATAGGGGGCAAGAGGGGTCTCAAGTCCCCCCCCCCTTAGAAATTGGAACTTCCTTGCTTTTAGCATTATTTCTTTCTTTGAAAAAATGTGAAAACATTTCTTATCCGGCCATTAATGAATAATTTATTAAAAATGTCAAACTTTAATAACTCTAATCAGTACTGAAATCGGTTTCCATGGGGAAAATATCCTGCTAAACCATGTTGAAAATATCTGAGCCACCCCCCTCCCTAAAATTTAGCGTATAGGCGTCCTTGGTTGGAGGTGGAATAAAACTCAATTTTAACCTGAATTTAACACATAATATTTAACTCAAACCAAAGTTTAAATAACCATTGTAAGCAATAGGTAGCAAGCTGAACGTGTTGCACGAGAGAAAGTTGTTTTTTCAGTCTTAAGTAATTTTTTTCATCCTTAATTATTTTCTTATACAACCTAAAAAATTAAGGAAATTACCAAAACTTATTAATATTGAACAGCCCAGATTTCTACGCAACAAAAATGACGTCTTATTTGAACTATTTTATGAAGCCGTTTTCAAACCAGTGAAACTTGATTTCAACACGGCGAGTTGGGGCTAGTAGGCGAATTTTTACATGTTTTAAAACACGTATATTGGAAAAGTTTTTTAGTTTCCAGGTTTGCTTTAACTTTTCTAATGTTCAGGTTTAAAAAAATTGACAAATAAGAAAAGCCGAAGGATGCAATGATGTTCATAACGTCCAATAACGTATCCAATTACGCCCGTAAGTACTTACTGAAAATGTCGTTAAAAAGTCCCCCAATAGTACTTTTGCATCCTGGTTGCCTCTTGCCACCGTTGGGGTAATAGTCCACATGGCCAACTGCTTTCCCCATTCCTACGCCACCATACAGCAGACTGTCGGCGTTGGTGTGGACGACGTCTACGAAATCTGCATCCTCCTTTGACAAGTGCACATCTTCGTAATCCTCAAAGAGCGGACTTGCAGGATCCAGGCCTATGAGGGAAAAGTAGGCATGAAAATCTGCACAACACTGAAGCTAGGAAAGATTTTTTTTTCCCTGCTTTGAAACACTTTTCAATGGCGAGAACGTTTTCTTTCAGTTGGAGGGTTGGGTTACATTCGGTAACAAAACCTTGTATCCAGAAATAAAAGTTATGTTCTAGAACAGGGCTTCCCAAACTGTGGTCCGCATATCCTTTAGGGATCCTCCAAGCTTTAGTAAGGGATCCACCACAAAGTTCGGGGGAAAATGCTTTAAAAACGTTAAATCAAGCTGGCATACAGTTGCCTCCGTTCGGTGCACTTTTTCGACCAAAATTTGCTTTCAAAATTTCCAGTTTTGACAACACAACATTCCCCATTGGAACAAAACAGTTTTTGGCATTTCCCACTGATATTGAGGCATAAATTGGTTTGTATAGCACTGTAGGGTTTCACATTACCAGCAGATAGTCAACCATTCATTTAAGATTTAATTCGAAGAAAGAAAAACTGGTCACCTGTTGCTCTTCCAGGTCTCGTGCCTCTCATCTCCTTCATTCGTTTCCCTATGAACCCGACGACCTGAGCTCCCAAGCTGAACCCGATGACGTGCAGATCTTTTTCTTGAATCCCGAAATTATCCTTGATGATGTAGTAGAGGACGGCTGCTTGAGCACCAACCAATTCCGTATTCACGGCTGCAGCTATGTAGTTTGGAACGCGGGCCCCAAGGCTCCAGTCGATAACGATCACATTTACGTCTTCCTATTTTCAAAATATTTGGTACCGGTATTCAAAATTATTTTAAAACTATCGATAACCCACATACTATAAATGTAATTCTGGCGCATGTGCCACACTTACTCGAAAATATCTTTTACGTCTTATAATCACACAAACTCGCCTGTATAAACTCAATAGAAAATTAATCTAGCAAATTATATTGCATGAAACATAGCAAATGAAATCAATAATAATAAAAAATTAATTTGAACTTTTACATCTTGAATTCAAATTATGTTTTTCACAATCACGAGTGTGTATGGGGTATGTGTGCAGGCATGAATGTGTGGGCACTTATGTATGTTTATGTATGTGTGTGTAGGTGTATGTGTGTGTGTAGTTGTGTATGTATGCGCAGTTGTGTATGTATGCGCAGTTGTGTATGTATGCGCGTGTGTGTAGCATATGGACGCAACCTGGAGACGATCTTTGCTATAGGAGCAGCGCAGCATCGTGAGGAGCCGGTCGACGGTGATACTGCAGAGGGTGCTGGCGGGAAAATAAAATGATAGGAATTCAAAATAGTCAAATGAAAGCAATAAGCAATCGTGATTGCTCAATAATAATAATATCATTTTCAAAAGCGAAATGATATTTTTTGAATTTAATTTTTGCGTTCCAAAATATTAGTATTTTGATTTTGACTTAATTTATTAATTTACTATTTTATTTTGCTAATACAGGCATCAAATAAAGATAGTATTTTAACACCAAAGTTCCCGGATAAATCATCGTCTTGGCAAATTTTCGGTAAAAACGGTTCTTAACGAATTGTCAAATTCTTTATGGGCAAATATTTAAATGTGATATTCCGGCCAACCTAATGTATGGTTTGAAAATCAGTTTTGTTTCACATCCTTTTTGTTTGGAGTTAAGGGCTAAAAAATCGGAATGACTCCTAATGTCATCAAAAACCTTTATAATCAAAGCTGTCCCATCATCTGATAGGATTTGCGTTTTTCATCTCATCGCACTCATTAGATTGGAATATAGTCCAGTAAAATTAGCCAAAAAAAGGGCCGTACTTGGAAAAAATTAAAACCCAAGGTTTATCTTCACAAAAAGCTTTGTTACGTCTTCCTCAACAACATCTCAAAAGTCCCCGACTTTTTGTTGTAAGCTTCCCTCTTTTTTTTTGGGGGGGGGGGGGTTAATGGGGGCGGATTTCAACTTTGCTATCTAGGAAAGTGAGGTATCATTTCTAATGTATTTTTTCACGGCGAGTCGAATAAGATAAGAATTAAGTTTTTAAAATACGTATTTTAGCAGTTATAAATGATTTTATACATGAAATGCCAAAATACTTCACTGTTCAGAGATTTTTCCAGCATCATTAAAAGCAGAGCAATTTATTTTTCTTCAGTGGTGTTTCAGAAAAGCAAGTCACTGAACTGTCTACGGGCCGAGAGAAGCCCAAATAAAAGTTGTGGGTGGAGCTGAGGAATGGGAAACCTCTGCGTTAGGGAGGATTGAATTATGTGCATGTGTAATGTTTCAGTGAGAGTGTAAAAGAAAGGGATCTTGATTGCTTGACCTTGAGGAATAGGGGGTGTTACCAGTCTGCACCCCAGTCGTTATCATCAACTCTATTCGACGTCCCTTTTTTTTTCTTCAGTCAGTTGCCTTATTTTCTCGCATTTAAAAGTTTCTTTCTCGTCGGAAATGGATGTTTCATTCGTAATTTGTGAAAAACCTTTGGTAAATTCAAAAACAGTGATTGTTAAATGTGGGTTAGACAGTGTTATAGCAACTAGTAAAGCGAGAAATGATGGAAAAGTGTCATTATTTGAGCATAGAGCTTCGATTAAACTTCAAGAGAACTGTAGGAAGTATTTCGTAGGGCATTCGTAGCGCAAGTATTGCTGCATCTAAAAGAAAACGTGATGTGTCGGAGGCTTCTTCGTCAGTTTCTCCTATAAAAACAAGAAAACTATCAGAACAGTTTGATTTTTAAAACCGTTGTTTCTTGTGTGGTGAAGTAGCTGTACTAGAAAAAGAAAAGAAGAGCCAAAAATTTAGATAGCAAATAAAATTAGTTGCTTCTCTTGAATTTAAAGATACGGTTATGAACAGGGGCGTAGCTAAGGGGGGGGTTTTGGGGACAAAACCCCCCCCGAAAAGTTAGTCTCAAAAAAAAAGAGAAAAAGAAGAGAGAAGAGAAAGAAAAAAAAAGAAGAAAAGGGAAAAATTCCAAGCGATTATTAATACATATATATATATTATATATGTATATGTATATATATATATATTATATATATATATATATATATATATATGTATATATATATATATATATATATATGTATATATATATATGTATATATATATATATATATATATATATATATATATATATATATATATAAAGAAGTAACCCCCCCCCGAAAGTCGGGTCTAGCTACGCCACTGGTTATGAACATTATCCAAACAAGGAATGATGAATGGGCCAAATCCGTTAAGAAACGCATTATTAATGCAACTGATTTGATTGCAATTGGCTCCAGATATCATAATGCTTGTTTTACTAAATTTGCAATCAAATCACCAGCAGGTGCAGCATTAGGTCGCCCTATCGACGAAGGTATAAATGATGCAATGGAAGAAGTTTATACATACATTGAAAATTATGATGACTGTCAATTCACCATTTCTGAGCTGAGTGAGGTAATCGATGAATTAAACATAACTAAGCCTCATCCAAAAACAATCAAGTCTAAACTAGCTGAACGGTAGATAACTGTCGGTATTTCCGCTTTACTAAATCAGTTACAAAAATTGAAGCAGTAAATTTAAATTCATTACCCCCTACTTCGAGTGCAGCTCAATAACATTCATTTCATGTCTATTATCATGTACAGGCATGGCTTGAAAACGACATGAACCCTGAAGAATGGGATTGGATTATGACAAACTGGATTATGATAATATGCTAATTCCAGTTCGAAAAATCCAATGCCATGCTCCAGATTCAATTTTAAAAATTATTTTCTGCAGATGCAACAAAACTTGTGGTAATGTATGTGGATGTCGAAAGTTGGGACTTCGTTGCTCTCATGCCTGTGGACGCTGCCATGGACAATCGTGTCTTAATGCCGTTCCAATGAAAAAACTCAGATACCTGGGACAGAACTAAACGAAGACACGGGTCTACAAGATATTGAACATTCTTTCTATGATTAGCATCAAACGTAAAAGTACATAGTTACATTTTTTAATTAAAAATCATTACTCTGCGAAATTAATTTTGAATTTAGCGTGATGTTTTTAAAAAGTCATAATAATTCCTTCGTAATGTACAATTTTAATACTTTTCTTATTTCAATAATAGTTTACATTTGCAATGAAATATGTTGTTCATAATACATTTCAAAATTTGATCGTTTTAAGCAATATAATGTTTGAACTATGTACTAGGTAATAGTTTTATTCTATGTAGCATAAGAAAATTCATTTTAAACGATGTGCCACTTTCTTATATACTTTACTTCAAATCCTCCCCCCCCCCAAGAAAAGAGGGGTGCGTGCAACAAAAAACTTGTCTTTTTTAAGCTATCATTTAAAAAGACAGAACAGACAGTTGAGTGAAAAAAAATCTAAGCTATTAATTTCTTTTAAAAAAAACTCGACAGTTACAATTAAATAAGTTTTTTCTAATCTGTTCTAAAAAATGCTTTTTTTCAAAAACTCTTTAAATATTAGTAATATCGTTTCGATTATGGTTTTATTCGACTCAGAGTAAAAAAAAATACGCTACAAACGATACCTCCCTTTCCTAGATAGCAAAGTTAAAATCCCCCCCTTCAACCCCCCCCCCAAAAAAAAGGGGGAAGCTTACAGCAAAGAGTCGGGGATTTTTGAGATGTCGTTGAGGAAGACGTAACAAAGCTTTTTGTGAGGAAAAACCTAGGGTTTTAATTTTTTCCAAGTTTTACTGGGCTATTAGGCAACTTCGAAAAAAAAAAAAAAAAAACATTCAATTATAGCTTTTTTGTATTGTATTTACTGCTCAAACTTGAGTGATCTTTCTCTACTGTTACTTCTCTTATTTCTTGAAGACAACTATTTAACAACTGTATATCATCGTTGGAAACTTCATGTTCAGAAATATTTAGATCAATAAATTATGAAAACTGTATGCTTTTCAATGCTTCATACATAAGTTTATGTGCTGTAACTCCTCTGTTATATGGTGTGCCTTTAATAATTGGCGCTTAAAGCACCGTAAACATTGGCTTTGATAAAAAATGCTATCAAGTCTACTTCCTTCTATTTATGGTTCTAAGCATCGTAAAAAATATTTTTGTAGAGGAAATGTTCCAGTTCTCACAATATCAATAACTATAATTCTCGACTTCTATGGTGGATATCTTTTGCTATGAGATATATCAACATATCGCAAGAAAAGACAGCCACATTTTAAACCAATGATAGACATATGTTAACGAAATTTTTCATTGCAGTATGTACAACATCTTTGGTAGTCGGTGGTTGCGGATTGAATCCAACGGTAGTTATTGCTGAATTTTCAGATGAAAGCAATTGGTGGAATGGAGTCCATCGTGGTATTTTTCAATGGTCTGTGGAAGTTGTTCATTGATTGATCATACTGCTATCTAAATAAAATCCAGAGAAAAGTATCAAATTGTGAATAATTCTGAGTGTAAGTCAATAAACAGCTACTGTCAGAATAAACAGAATGAAGGCTCCAATGCATAATAAAACATGATTTGAATTAATGCTCAAAAGTAACGGAGTCTCAGTTATATTAGGCTTATGCGACAAAAAACAAAGAAACAGTTGAAAACTTTTCTCTCCTAGCTTGTCACGAACCAATGCAAAAGTATTAATTTTCCAAAATCGACAATTTTAACGCGATTCAATGGATAACTCCCTAAATATCACCATAGCTCCAAATTAAAATCAAAATCTTTTTTTTTTTTTTTGAAAAAGTTGTCGCCAAGTTGGCGACCAAAAGTGTGGCCAAGTGCTCGTCAAATTTCACATCACTTGAACTTGCGTTGGAATTACCGCAGACTTTCTTTAAAAAGGTGTAAACGATACCTTTTGAAATATTCGAATGCATTCAAAAGGGGAGGTGCACAACTAGACCCAACTAAGAGTCTACATACCAAATTTCCGGCGTGCCGCTTTTGAGTTATGCTTTATACACACATACACATGTGTACGCACATAGAGACGTCACGAGAAAACTCGTGGTAATTAACTCGGGGCTCGTCAAAATTGATGTTTCGGACGTCCATACATTTTTAGGCATATATATATCAAATAAAAAAAAGAAAAGTTAATTTGAATTTTGACATCTTGAATTCAAATTATGTTTTTCGCAATCACAAGTCTGTGTATGTAGGCGTGTGTGTTTGTGTGTGAGGGTATGTGTGTTTGTGTGTAGGGGTATGTGTGTGTAGGCATGTGTGTTTGTCTGTGGGCTGGCATAAGTGTGTGGGTAGTTGTGTATATGAATGTGTGTATGTGTGTGTGGGGGGGGGTGTATGTGTGTGTAGGCATACGTGTTTGTGTCAGTGTGCGAGCATGAATGTGTGGGTAGTTGTGTGTATGTGTGTGTATGTGTGCGTGTGTGTGTGTAGCTGCGTATGTATGCGCGTGTGTGTAGGACATGGATGCAACCTGGAGACGGCTTTCGCTCTTTCGCTATAGGAGCAGCATCGTGAGGAGCCGGTCGACGGTGACAGGGTGCGGAGGGTGGCGGTGGGAAAATAAAAAGATACGACATCAAAACAGTCAAATGAGAACAATAAGCAATCGTGATTGCTCAAAAAAAAAAAAAAAAAAAAAAAACTGAACATTCAGTCGGTCGAAAAAATATCTTTTGCAAGGTCGGAATGAGAGCTTGATAGTATAAACACAAAAGATACTTAATTTTAAACCAGTTTTAGTTGTATGTAACTAATCAATCGGTTCACTGAAAACGATTTAAAAATAATAACATTTTTAAATTAGCATTATTTATTTCAAGTGAGTCAATGGAACCTAATTGGAGCTTTAAAACCATACAATGAAAAACGGAAAATCGCAAAAATAAGTTTCTTTAATATGGACAATAATTGAAAGTATCCTCTTCCCACAGGCCATTAGAGGTTAACAGTCAAATGAAGTTATTTTAAAAATGTCAATACGTTTACATGATAACGTTATTTATTCTTAGTGCACTGATTGAAATTATTTAATTGAAATGGTATCGCTAACAGCGACCTGTTACGATTTTGCTCGTCCATGTAATGGTAATTTGCTCGTCCATGTTATGGTAATTCGCTCGGTGCAGAGAAATTAAAGCCATCAATGGTGGTAAAAATAAAATCATAGAAAAAGAACAAAATCGAATTTCCGAAAAATGGCTTCGAGGTGCACACCTCCATACTACAAACTAATTTAATGCCGAATTTCATGAAAATCGGCTGAACGGTTTAGGTTGTTATGCGCGTCACAGACATCCAGACATCTAGACAGCCAAAATTTCAGCTTTATTATAAGTAAAGATTACTAGAAATTTTCGATCCAGCGAAGGATCAATTTTACCTTTTCCAGAAGGGCCGATTTCATTTGCCAGATCCACGTTAAATTATTTTTTCCCCCAAAGCCGTGCGTGATAAACTTAACGGGCGCTTTTGGATTGATGTTACTTTTTTTCACCGTTTCTGGTTTCGTATAGTCCATGATCTGGGGCTTATGGGGATTCTTCCTGGTGTACAGCAGAAAGTGAGTGTTCACAGATTCCGGAGGCTCCGGTAGCTGCTTCAAGTGTTTGAAAGTGCCGTCTTTGTCGAAGCAGCCCAGCTCGTCGTAGCACACACTGGATGCACGTTGGACGCCATCTGGATCAACGTTTTCCAACCGTTTCAACTTCAGCTCGCGCAACGACTGGATCACGTATGGATAGATATCTACACTGCCGTCCGAATTTTCACCTTTGGGAAGAGATGCCTGAGTATGCACCAATAAGACCGCTGAAAAATACAAATGAATATTTCTTGAGTGTTACATTTTGTAAGATCAAACAATAGAGAATTGCTATTGTATTTGTATATCAATTTTGAACGTTTTTTTTTTTTTTTTTTTTTTTTTTTCAATTACCGCAAAAGCATATCATATTTTTCATATTTAAGTGGTCGTATATGTTATATGTTTATTTCAATGGTGCTATTTCTGATGATTTTACTAATACTTCTGGTGTGCCGCAAGGGTCTAATTTAGGACCCTTGCTTTTTATTTTATTCATAAATGATATTTAATATTTTTCAATATTGTGACTATCTTTTGTTCGCTGATGATTTAAAGCTATTTAGAAACGTCCGTACTATCCCTGACGCTACCCTTTTACAGATTCTTTTGGATAAGCTGCACCAGTGGTGCATGGTGAATAAGCTTTATTTAAATATTTGTAAATGCAGTATTTTGAGTTACAGCCACAGATCCGAGCCATTCTTGCATCTTTATAAAATTGACCAACAGTGTTTATCGCGTTCTGACTTTGCTATGGATTTGAACATCACTTTTAATACTAACCTTGATTTTACGCAACATATTAACAACATTGTCTCAGGGGTAAATAAGGTTCTTGGTTTTTTTTAAACGCCAGACTAAAGATTTTTCTAATGAGCAAGCACTTACAACGCTTTATTTTTGTCTTGTGCGCTCCAAACTCGAGTACTGCAGTCTTATTTGAAATCCCTATTACAATAATAAATCTAAAACACTTGAGCAGGTTCAATCTAAATTTGTTCATCACTTATGTTACAGAACTAATAATCCAGGTTTTAAAACTTATTCTTACTCTCATTTATACTCAGCTTAGAACTATGCAGTGCCTTTTTTTTAAGTCATCTCAACATAGTCTCGAGTAATTGAAGCTTTTGTTGAACATTCGGCACCAGTTTCGGTTGGCAGACAATTTTTTTATGCTCTCAGTACTAGGCAAAACAATTTCACTTTTTTTTGCGTAATTGGGGCATTTAATGAGGAACAAAAAAGAAACTCAAATCCATGCTTAGTTCAATTTGTAAAATACTATCTGCGTCGCCCGGCGTTGCACGGAATAGCTCAAAAATAAAAGTTTTGTCAAGTGGCGTATGTTCAGCAAATCATGCTTAAATAAAAGGGGGAAAATGTAATGCAAAAGTTCTCGTCAGAATAACGACGACAGATATTAAAAATCCCCTTAAAAGTTGGACATTAGTCTCTAAAAATTTGCATTCGTATGAGAAAACTTCGGAAATAAAGTAATAATCCCTCAAAAATCCCAATAACAAGGCTAAAAGAATCATTAGAATAAAGGCAAGGGTCCCAAACTGCAACAACGAACCCTATAAGTACTCATTTGAAGTAAGACGATTTTCATGTAGCACTTGTAGAGCTGATTGGCATATTAGAAGCATTTAACTATGTCTAATAGCGTATATCTCTGAATTCTTCAATTAAAATACGCGATATTTAAAAAATAACATTTGCTTCAAAACAATTCATGTGGAATTTTTTAATTTTTTTCTACGTCAATTAAAAAAAAAACAGGTAATTTAGTAAAAACTTATATGAATCGTAATTATAAGGAAAGCAAAAAAAGAAAAACAAAATGTGAGGCGTTAATGGGGTTGTTTCCTTCAGTCAAAAGTACTACTTTTAGTCATTGAAATTGATAGAATAAGCAAAAAAAAAAAAAAAAAAATGGACCTAGATAATACCTTTATTTTCCCAACAGTTACTTTTTAATTAATTTTTTTAAAAGGCCGATTTTTGAAACAAGGCGTGGGCTTGATGACGTCACAAATGATGCACTTTGCCTCATCTTTCGACTGCGATTCCACGTTATCATAATCAAGAAGCGAATTAAATATTGCGCTCTACGCTTGCTATCAACCACATCATTGCCAATACACGTGAGTAAAGATGCGAATTAAATATTTTGTTAAGGGAATGGCAACACTGAATGGTATTTCATCATTTGTGATGTCATCGGCAGAAGCGTAAAACAATGAAAGCGCACCGATTTAAGTATTATTTTTTTTTAATATTAAACTTAAATAAATTATTTAAAAAATGGTCAGATCCTATGTTTTTAAGCATGCTCTTTCAGGAAAAAAAATACTTTTAAAATTTTGGAAACGACCCCATTCTAAAATGATTATCGTCTCTCTATCAACTCGCCTTAAAGCATGGCTAAATGGATAAAATTATAATGTCTGGCATAAAAAGAACTTTTCTACTGCGTCAGAAATAATAACATATATTTCGATAGTGAAGAAGACGGATGTTAATATATTGATGACTTGAGTCCAATGATTAGTGATATATTGTGCCTAAAAATAGGTACATATGCCACTACCTATATACTGGGGGCAAGATTAAAATGATACCGAAGATAATAGAGCGTTCAATGCTCCTTTGAGTTAGAGAAGTATGATTTGACGAGTGCGTATTTTTGGTGATTTTGCACAAAATGTTTTCTTAATCATCATAATATCCTAATTTTACTTGCAGGTTCCCATTTTGAGTAACTTTTTTTTCTTTTTATTATTGTTTCAAAAGTGAAGCAATGTAAAGTTTGAAAGTTGAAAGCTATTTAATTAGCTTCAAGCGTAGCTTAATGTAAAGTTGTCTAAATATGTGTAAATGTAATCAGTTGTACATTTACACATACTTCGACAACTTTGCATTAAGCTATGATATTCTTCTTCGTTGTGGTTCCTTTTCCAGCTTGGACCGAGAGCCTCTGCAGCACGACCGCCCGACGGCCTCTGCAGGCGCGGCTCCTCTGGTCCTGATCACTGTCACGCTTGTCCTACGTGGCTGAGTCCATGTCCTACACACACACACACACACGCCTACACATGCACAAACACGCGCCTATACACCCACAACTATAACTATACACACGCAACCGCCCAGGAGGGGGGCAGGCTTGGGGGGACAGGAGCCGTTTCCAGAAACAATAATTTCAATGAGTAGGGTCCTGTCGCAACTCGTGATAGCGAAAAACATAATTTTAATTCAAAATTTCAGAATTCAAATTAATTTTTTTTTATTTTAAATCCTGTCCGAAGTTTTGCTCTGACTGATGAGTCAAAAACAAATTATCTCTCTTTTTCAAATTGGATTATTGACTGCATGTTTCCGTAGCATAAGCTTTAATGATTGTTTAAAAAAATCTCTGTATATCATCAGTTACAACATGCAGGTACTGCAATTGCACTCATATTAGAAATTATCAGTCTGGAATAGCTATAAACGAGCTGGACGCTCTAAATGAAGCTAAAATTAACTTCACAAGCTTTCACCGCCATTTTATGAGATGAGCCGCACAATGCGTACTTTTGTTGAAATGCTAAATTAATTTTAGTTACCATGCAGTGTGAAGGTAACCAAATTTCATCCAGACGACACCTACCTCCAGCTCGGTTATAGCTATTCCTGACTGATGATCTCTCATAAGATTGCGTCATAAGATTGCGCTCTAATAACTCCAGCGTCTGGATGTCGTAATCGAACTGTTACGAAACACCAATTATAGGGCTGCCATATCCCTGGCTTCTGGTAGTAATTTACAGCTCAATACCACCTCGTTCTTCAAATGATGCTATTGAGATTAAGAGGAGTGATAACGTACGCATGAAAAATTGAAAACATAACTTGCATGTCAAAATTATAAAGACGAAATTACAAAATGATAAAAAAAGAACTATGACGGCAACAGCAACAACAGCAATAAAAATATTAATATAATACAGTGCTGGCTAAATTATTAGACTAAAGAGTTTTCTTTTGTTTTTGTTTTTCGTTTTTTGTACACTAATTGAACTAAAATACTATGTATTTTACTGTTAAAGTACAGTACATACTGTACACTGATTATTACGTTATTTTAGCATAATTTAATGTTTGCAGGTGGCAGCACTGTCTACTTTGCTTATGTTCTTTGTTTATCTACCTACCAGGGACATAACCTCAATTAGCTTAACAGTTCACTAGTTCTTTTTATTAGGTGTTCTATTATATATAAAGTTATAGCTTTAGGTAATTAGTGAGTATGTGTATGTGAGTATATATAATATAGTGAGTATAAACAATTTTTTTCCTCCTTCATTAAAAAGTTAAGAAATGGTGTAAACCTTGTGAAAAGTATGCCAAAAAGACTTAAAATGCTCATCAAGAACAAGGGAATGCATACTATATATTAGATAATTATTTCACTGTTCGTTAATGTGTCTATAGTTATGTAATCAATAAAGAATTTGCTTTTAAAACTGTCTTAGTCCAATAATTTGGCCATCACTGTAATATAATAATGATGATGATAATAATAATGTATTTACCTACTACCAAGCTGTATAGCATCATTTGGGTTTAGCAATGAACATGTGAACCGACAAGCTGCCGAAAAGTTAGTGAGAAATTGCTTACATTTATCTTTCAAAAAATACTTTTCTCAGGCAGTTTTTTTATCTTTCAAAAATACAAAACAGCAACAGGTGTGAACCACTTTCAGATCAGATCTTCTCCGATAAAAAGTTCAGTTATAATGGGGTTGTTTCCTTCAGTCAAAAGTAGTACTTTTTGTCACTGAAATTGATAGAATAAGCAAAAAAAAAAAAGGATAATTATAATAATAATAACACGGACCCAGAAAATACTTTCATTTTCTCATTATTTATTTTTCAATTAATTTTTTTAAATGTCCGATTTTTTAAATGTCCGATTTTGGCTTCAAAACAATTCATGTGCATTTTTTAATTTTTTTCTACGTCAATTAAAAAAAAACAGGTAATTTAGTAAAAACATATAAATCGTAATTATAAGAAAAGCAAAAAAAGAAAAACAAAATGTGAGGCGTTAATGGGGTTGTTGCCTTCAGTCAAAAGTACTACTTTTAGTCATTGAAATTGATGGAATAAGCAAAAAAATAAAATAAAATGGAC
This sequence comes from Uloborus diversus, assembly GCF_026930045.1. Taxonomy (NCBI): domain Eukaryota; kingdom Metazoa; phylum Arthropoda; class Arachnida; order Araneae; family Uloboridae; genus Uloborus; species Uloborus diversus. The sequence goes on from NC_072734.1 coordinate 67,527,397, forward strand.
CTAGATAATACCTTCATTTTCCCAACAGTTACTTTTTAATTATTTTTTTAAAAGGCCGATTTTTGAAACAAGGCGTGGCCTTTATGACGTCACAAATGATGCTCTTTGGCGCATCTTTCTATCGCGTTTCCAGGTTATGATAATCAAGAAGCGAATTAAATATTGCGCACTACGCTTGCTATAAATCATATCGTCGACAATAGACTTAAGTAAAGATGCGAATTAAATATTTTGTTCTGTGAATGGCAACACTGAATGGCATTTCATCATTTGTGATGTCATCGGCAGAAGTATAAACAATGAAAGCATACCGATTTCAGTAATTTTTTTTAAATATTAAACTTAAACAAATTATTTAAAAAATGGCCAGATCCTATGTTTTTAAGCATGTTCTTTCAGAAAAAAATACTTTTAAAATTTTGGAAACGACCCCATTATGTCAAATAATGGTTTCCTCTTTCAAAAATGGATAGGGTCAACTGAGCATGAAAAATTGAAGTTTCACTTTTAAGGAATTCAGTGGGCAAGTAAATAGGAGTTGTGACCTTAAATTTATCAGTTTGTTCCGTAATATAACTGACAAATTATCTTTGAATTAGTCTAGAAAAAATATACCACAGATTTCAGGGAATTTATGTTTTCTCTCTTTGACAAACAACACAGATATTGAAACGGGAAAATATTATTCAAGTGAAATTATTATTTACTAACTGCAAGATTTCTAACAGACAAATTATCAAAAACTGCTTTTGTACGAAAATGTTCAGAAAATTTCAAAAATGTAATACGTTTCACTGAGTAAATAAGTAGGTAGTAATGAAAAAAAAAACCTTTTTAGAATGTGCATATGGTCGCCCATATAAAATTTTCATTCTGTCGAAAATTGTGCAAACTTTTTTTTCGTGAATTAAATATAGTGCTGACTAATTTTATCCTTATAAATTGTTTTGAAACAAGTTACATTCAGTAATACAATAGAACACAGTTTTCAACAAACTTATAGACCCTAGCCTCATATTTCCCTTTGGCACACTTACCTCATTTGAACCTAAGAGCATTTAAATTTCAAATTTTTAGGCTACTTAAGATTCATTTATTCCGTTAAGAGATCCATAAAGTAGCTTGCTTACTACTTAGTTACATCTTGTAAAAAAATCTTATTAAAAGTTATACGTGTGAATGTTTTGGCAATGAAGAGGAGCCTTTCTCAGCGTCTCAATCTACTCTTCTCAGAAAAGAGAAAAATTTAAACTACCCTAGGAGCCATCGAAAATTAATAAATTGATTCATAAACCGTAGGATACATCGCAACGTAGTGATCAATCCATTGATGAGATTTGAGTTTAGAGCATTGAATAAACATAATTTTAAAGAATAATTACCAATATAATGAGGTCTCTGTTTAAATCTCCTTCAGTTACACTCTTACCAAAGAATAGAAAAATAACCGTGATACACCCTAAAATCGGATTTTCTAACACAATGAAATGCTCTATTTTCAGATATTTCTCAGAGTCTATTCAAAGAGTATAACAAATTTCATATGAATTACCGAAAACCTAATCATTTAACTCACTAATTATTTCAAATACTAGAAAATCGCCCGTCAAGATATGACGGGTGAAAATTGCTTCTACATTTAAACGAAGCAATTGCCTGTTTTAGTGATATTTTGATGGCTGAAATTTTAATCCTAACTCCAGTGGATGAACCCTAAACTCCAGTAGATAGCGTTTCATTGTTGACTAATCTTTTTTTTTTTTTTTTTTTTTAAGTGTTGTCCCTTTTTTCCGTAGGAGAAACTAAAAATCAGTTGAAAACTCTCCTTTTAGTGTAGAAGAGTGAAAGAAGAGTAGAAGAGTAGAAGAAAAATAGTTCCATATCATAATAGTAATCCATTACATAAAAAACTAATTTTCAAGGTCTGAAATGGAAGATGTCAAAGAGAGAGAGAAATGTGTAGTATGTAGAAAGGGAAAAATCCGAACGTCAAAAATCCTAACTCGCATTTCGCAGCTCGCTCTGAGAAGAAAATCAGTGATATTTTAAAAATGAGCTTTTGTCAATTCTTCCTTACAGAAATTAATTCAACTTTCTTTGCGTGAATTGTTATATTTTCCATTGTTGCTTCAATTTTCGTTGTTTAATTACTGTACAAGCTGCGTCGCCCGGCTTTGCACGGTGCACCTCGAAAATAAAAGTTATGTCAAGTGACGCGTGTTCAACAATCAGGCTTGAAAAAACAAATCAGTGAAGTTTTGCGGCAGATTGCGGAAAAATAACCAAAAAGTAAGCATTTTTAATCCCCGATTACAGGAAAGCCTCAAAACAAAAGCCAGAATGTTATTTCTTCATATTCGCGAAAAAAATGGCAACACATCTTTCTTCTCAATGATTTTCTTCACACTATAAATTTTAATAAAAGCATTGTTGCGGAAAGTTGAGATGAAGCACTGGAGGGAAGCCTTCGAAAATGGGGATTTTATATTGAAATCTAAGTATCCTAATTAATAGTTTTTTTATTGATATCTCTGCTAATTATTATTGAGGATTATGTTAAATAGCCGCACATAAAGATGAGAAAATTACGAATTCATCGATACCTGGTTCGATGGTCAGTTTACTGGCGTTCGGAAGAAGTATTTCGGACATAGATATATACATAGATTGATAGATATATAGATAGATAGATATATAGATAAGTAGGTAGATAGGTACATATGCTTAGTTCTTAATTATATAAGATAGTATGTTTCTCACAGAAATCAAACAGTATGTAAATATTTTTCATGTATGTTCAATAGACAATAATAGTTATTATTTTGTTAAATTTTGTTTAAAAATATAATTACATATTCTGTCCTGTATTTTATGTTACGTTCATACATAGTTACTATCTTATTTGAGTAAATGATATACGGTTTTCTTTAGCGATGTTTTCTAGGTTATTTTCAAAAATCTGAACGACTTGTGTTCTTATGAGTGTGGATTTTCTACGCATTTTGTGAACCGCGGGCCGTAGATTGGTCATCTCTGCATTAAAGAATGTAAACCACACGCATAAAATTATAAGATTTTTAATCTTTAACATATAAAATTACACATCATTTACCAAAAAAAAACGCTACTTTTCAACATTCTTCGAAATGTTGCGAACTACATTCGCTGAAACTATAGTTCATTCTGTGTCCTTTTTTTTTTTTTTTTTTTTTTGAATACTAAAGAAAAGAGAAAAAACTGAATGAAATACACCAATAGTTGAGATTATAAACTGACAGCTCATGTTCAAAGATTAGCTTGATTTTATGTCACGCCCTGTGAAACAGCAGCTGGTATTATTACCTAGTTTACACAAAGCACGCTTTATCGACATTATTTCGACATTATTCTCTGAGATCTTTATAATTTTTGTTCCTACTTTCATGACATTTTTTTATATTGTTCTAATTTTTCTCTCAAATTTTCTCACAATTTTTGTACATTTCCCTACTTTTTTACGGGATTTCCTTCTTTTCTTTTCTTTTTCCCCTTTTTATTTATGAATTTATTTATTTCAAAAAATTCCTCAAAAACACTAGTGTTGATTTCTTTCTTTCTTTCTTTCTTTTTTTTTTTTTTTGTTAAAAGAAAAAGCCCTTGCAGCGGTTTATTTGTCTGTTGCGTGAGCTTCCATTGAGGCATCTAATACAACATTAGAACGAAGCAATGAAAGGAACAGCAAATTTTATCAGAATCTATCGGAAAAGCTGATACTATTAAATTGTTCTTAAGGTACTTTATCACTTATACTCATGAATATCAACTACCCGATTTCGTGAACAGTGACTCCCAAAAGTGTTCGCACACCTACGACTTTCAATGAAATAGGACCCTATCCATTGGTTAGAATTAATATATCGAAATAGGTATTTAATTATAAGATCTATGATCAATTTTCAACAAAACTACATGATTTTTTTTTTAAATATTAAAACTTAATTTTTTAAAAATAAAAAATCAAAAAGTGCCGGAAATTTCATCTTACAAAAATCTTTGTACACTTTAAAAAATGTCTATATATTATTGAATAATCTAACTTTTTATTAAGTTATTTACTAAAATATTATGCAGTATCAACAACACCTTTTGAACGTCTGGGAATAGTTTTCATTCTTTTTTTTCTTTTTTTTTTTTTTTTTTTTTTTTGCGTAATTTCTGAGTAAGTATTCTACCACACTTCGAGTCTTCGAGTCCTACTGTTTCTAGCTCTATTTTCGTTTCAATGCCGTATTTTCGTAATCTAGCCTCCAGATATCTCTAAATATGTTACGTTAAATTCAAATCTGGAGATTGAAGGGGTATTTTCTAAACTTTAGGACAATTTTTGAGGCACTAGACGCAAACGTTGAAAACCGTGTGCTTTTTATCGTTATCTGGATAAAAAACAAAGTTGTTTCCGAAGACCGAATTTTTGGCTACAGGTTTAAAATTGGTTTTTAAAATATTTAAATGAACAGAATGATTCATTATTTCATCAAAAGATTCCAAACTACCAAATCCTGATGCTGATATGCACCCTCACACAAGAACAACTTCACCGTCCTGAGTAACTAATCCAACGAAGTTCTTAAGAATAAGTTCCTATTTTTTTCTTCTATTTACAATTATGCAACAGTTTAACAAAAAATGTTGAATTCATTTTTATCTGCAAGTAAGACGTAATTCCAAAACGTTTTGAGCTTATTTATCATTGATTTTGTGACGAAAAGCGTAAGCTTTCTGTTTTTCGCACGACCAAGAAAATTTCTGCGGGAAAAGGCCCTATTTAGTCAAGGCCGACTGAGGGTGTTTCGCTTTTTCTCTCTGATCCGACTTTCGCTCTGTGTTCACCATACAAATACAATACGCACAAGTGTGGATATATGTAAACACACACATATATTAATGCATATCAATACATGCACAAACATACACATGAATATACATCGTTTCAGATTTTTTTGCAAGCAAATGTGCAATTTTTTCGAAATGTTTTTTTCCTTTTTAAACAATAAGTACGAACACACTGCTCGTACCATATTTTAAATTACCAATGTGACTGAAATTTTAATTAAATGGCGTAGAATAATGCAGGTGAATGGGATATTAATAACTATATCATTCTATCTGTTCAGCTACCTATATCTCCATACATATACACACACATTCAATTATGTACATAGGAAACTATGAAATGCATTTTTAAAAAGTTGTCTAAGATTACGAAATTAAGATAATTGATTTTCTAATTCACTGCAGAGTAACAATTTTTCTTGCTTTAATACGTGTTTAAACGTTGAATATTCAACAAGTTTGTTTTCAAAAAATAATAGTTTAAAAAACTAAAAAACACGCTTTCGTAGCAAAATGAATTAAAAAGTGAAAAATAATCTTTGGATGATAGTAGTTGACCAATCACTTAATTTTAAGGTATTACAAAAAAAAAAAAAAAAAAAAAAAACCGTGGGGTGCTGTCTATTTACATTTCTGCATGGACAACAAATGGGAGAAATTCAAGACAATTGATAAGAAGCTCCCCACGCTTTTTTGTATTACATTAAAATTAAGTGATTGGTCAACTACTATCATCCAAAGATTATTTTTCACTTTTTAGTTCATTTTGCTACGAAAGCGTGTTTTTTAGTTTTTAAAACTATTATTTTATTTTCTTCTTTTTAGTTTAACTTGTTTTACGAAAAAATATCGATGTATGTGTGCGGAAATCATATCTGCATTACTTTGAAAATTTGCGATGCATTTAAATAAAAGTTTTGTTCAACACTGGTCGGATCAGCAATGAATTTCCAGTTGAAGGCTCACCTAAATTTTAGCATAAAATTAGTTTAAAACAATTATGTTTCATGTTTTAATTACTTTGGAACATTGGAACAAGTTTTGTCTGATGCAGAAAAATTAAAGGTTTTCGGTAGATATTTTTAAATAATTCTTGCGAGCATTTTTTTCCCCTTTTTTACATTGTTGGATTTATGCCAAAATATTGATTAAAATTGGAGGAAACTAACAATTAAACGAGTTAATTAATTAATTTGAGTATAGAATATTGCTTTGTCATCGGGTCTGAGGTCGCGTGCCAAATTTCAAAAGAATCCGATCGCAGGAAGTGGGCGAAATTTGAGCTGCAAGATTCCATTACAAGTTACATACATACATACAGGTGAAGCTAATAAAAGCGTGTTAATAAAAAACAACACTTACTGTCAGAGCAGTGCTAACTTTTATTGATTTGTTTGAAAACGAAATTGGTTCCAGCTAGAGAGAAACAAATAAATTCCGTTTTGCCTTTTATTACACAATATTTTCAAAACATGCAAAATTACAAATTTTTCGAAAATTTTCAGAAGAAAAGTCAGCAAAATTGTTTACCTATTCACTTGCCATGATTTTATCCAAAGTTATTTTGTCAATAGTCTCCAATTTGTCATCTCTGCTTATTCTTGATGGAAGTTGCTTTTCTGTTAAATATTTCGGACAGTTCTGGAATATTTTTGGATAAGCGCCAGTTTTCAATTTTGGAATTGATCTTCGAATTTTCGTTGCAGTTCCATCTTTATTAGGCAGTTCGTCAAAGTTAATGACGTCTTCATCTGCAAAATGGTTTTCGCACCACACAACACTCATAGCTGAAGAACTGCGTTTTTTCCCGGTATTTTTCGAATCCATATATCACGAAGTCCGGTCAGACATTTCTTTTTGATAAAAATGAAGGAAAGATTATTGTTTTGTCAAAAAGATTTAAATCATTCTTGTATACATAAACACGAGAAACCACTAAGCATTTGTCATGTCAACAAAAACTAAGAAGGAACAACCGTTGAAGAAAGGCGGATCAGACGTTCTTCGTGACGTAACATCACGTGGTTTCTCGGACTGAGGGGGCCTTATCAGCTCCAGTCGGCCTTGATTTAGTCCAGCTAATCGGAGAACTTTGCGAACAATTTTAGGTGAAAATTAAGTGTAAAAATTTTCATTTAACTCTGCAGAAACTTTTACAGCACTCAAATGTGTATTTTTCATATTTTTTTTAACTGTAAATCTCCGATCACGCTTTGTCAACTTTGCCGGTTGAACTTTTCTTACCTTGTTTTCGGTCCGATTTTCTTTAAAGCATTTTATCAAGCACTTTACTATAGAATGGAATAAATTAACTAATTTAGAGACATTTCAAACCAATTTACCGCTACTGTCAGGAAAAAATTCAAATTTCGAATGCCGTTTGTGGATTTTTACGAATACTAGCCATTTTAAAGTAATAAGCACAATATTAAGGAATAAATAAACAAAAATTAAAGCCAAATGACTTTTTAGGGTCAACACACTGCACAAATTATAAAAAGAATGACGTATGATAATTTTTAATCATGAATTTGTTCGAAAATATTTGAGATTACGACAACTTTTGTGGCGTGTCATTTCTCTGTCTCTTCGTTTTTTGACCCATTTTAAAAAAGAAGAAACGTCAATATTTTGAAAAAAACTACAAGTTTCATTTAGAATGACATAGGAATGCTGTGAAAAACTATTGGATTTCATATTCGAACTCAGTTTCGCGTTATTTTGGAGTTACAAGAAAATTTCAAAGTGTGCGAACACTTTTGGGAGCCACTGTATGTAAGACATAATGAAAAATTCAATATTAGTTTCCTTAATACTAATTTGTTTCCTGCAATGATCATACAAAAAAAAGTTCTTAAATATAACAAAATATGAATAATTCTAAACATGAAATTAAATGATGAAAAAAGTTCATAATTTATGTGTTTACTAGAGGACCCAACAGACGTTGTTCTGTTCAAACTTTGTAAATTGAAAAGTTGAAAAATTTCAATAAACTATCAAGTGTTTGAACCTTTTTGCTGACAAAAATAAGTGAAAAAAAATGTTTTAAGCTGCTTGGTGTTAGAATGCATATATTTATTACAACTTGATTCATCTAATGCCCACTGAGCAGCTGTTTTATTAACTATTTTATTTCGTGTACTTGAAAGATATTTATAAAATTTATGATTTGTTCCTTCAGCCATACTCAAAGGATAAAAATCGTCCTCAGATATCAAGTGTAAAAAACTAACTACCCATCTAAAACAAACGACAAATCCCGCGGCAACGTCCCTCATCTAAAAAAATATAAAACAATAGAAAGGATATCATTTGAAAAAATGATAAAGGTAAAAAAAGTTCCCTGAAATAGCGAAAACCACTCCCCCCCCCCTCCTGATATAAAATAAACATTCTTCTACTTACATAACTAAACTCTTTAAAAACCAAAAACAATTCTTTGCAATTTAAAATATCTCTGCGTACTTGAATGATCTTCAGAGTACCGCATTTTCTGTGGTTTCGACAATCACGGTCATGTCCGCTGACAAATTGGGATCAGTTATGCCGCTGTTTTGGGAAAAAATTGAAAAAGAACTGATGTTTTATTTTCAAGAATAATAATTTTAAAACATGAGACTGAAGCAAAATTTTCAGCCCTAGGCAGCTGCCTGCTTTGCCTATTGGGAAATTGGGCTCTGGTTACTGTGTTAACTAAAGAAAATACAAAAATAAAACTATCTACCTTGATGATAACAGGTGTTTCCATGAACTTACATGTCGAAGATTGCGACACTAAAAACAACTATTTAGACAACTTGCAATCATAACCTCAATCAGAAAAAATGCCGGAATAGCAGAAACTTTGTTTCATGCACCAGCTTCTGCCTAGTACTGCTACCTGCCAGGGAGAAGGTCAACTAAGTCTATACATTGAGTTTGATAGAACCAGGACAGATTTTAAACACTTTTTTCTCCGTGGTTCAAGTACCCCCCGGAGGCTCATGTAGTCCCGGTTTATGGTACTGATAAATTAGGGTTTTGGTGGAATTGGAGATCTCAAACAATCAGGTTCAAAACGGCACATTTTCTCATTTTTCAAACAAAATACCACATATCCAATATCCAAAATTAAAATAATGATATCATCTTGATATTTTGTATGAAAATTTCTCACTCAGAGATATTATCTGTTTGTGCTCAATTCTATACCCAGAAAATATGATAAAATTATTTTGCTGTTAGCCTAATTCACTTTTCTCACCACCTAAACATTTTTGGAAAAGGGATGCGTCCTCTTTTGATTAAATTTGTCCTCGATATCCTTTCTTTTCTCTCATTGAAATTTTAATTTGTGTATCTAGTAACTTTACGTTTTCAACATAGAAACAAAATATTAGTTTAAAAAAAACAAGCATTTTATTTGTAAGGATATCACATTGTTTTCATTTACATAGATACATTTCGCAAAACAATAGAAAGGAAAACTTGGAAAACAAATAGCTTCCAGAAATTTCCAGCTTATTCACTGGAAATAAATGCAGTCACTAACAGGATTTCAAAGTCTTAAATTCGTTGTCATTTAAGACCACATTCACTTCAGGGCAGGTTTTGAAGCTGTGAGGAAGAGAGGAGAATATTAAAAATGCGTTCAATCCTTCTTTTTAAGAAAATATTTAGCCGCATAATCTAAAGAACACTATTATTAAATATTGTCAGAAACTGTTTTTTCAAAACATTTTAATTTCTTGAAAACTTAGAACTATGTCTTTCATTTCGTGCATTCCAAATAAATGAAAATGGTTTACGTGCTTAGTGAAATATTAACTGCACAGAGAAAACAAATCTCAGTACGTCCTCATTTATCAGAACAAATTTGAGCCAAAGGCAGTCTGAAGAATAGAAAATCTGGGTAATAAGGGTAAAGAGAAAAACAAAGAGAAATGTTCAGTGAATGAAGTCAGAACGTGCTATGTGGAAACACTGGCGAAACAAAATGCTGTACCCGCATAGCAGCAGGTCTGGAGAGTCTGGACCAGCGATTCTGAACCGGTGGTCCGGCGGACCGATACCGGTCCGCAGAACATTTCGACCAGTCCTCCGACACTCTTCTTCGTTCACGTTAAAAAAATTTCTTACTCGGAAAAAAAAAAAACATAGCAATAATAATAATATTCTTTACGATATTTCTACATGTATTTTGTGATCAATTTTTGTAATTTTCTGGGATTTTTCACTAATGCTAGGTACTTATGTATAATTATAACAGTATTTAGTGGTAGCTAATTTTCTTGACAGTTCTTTAATGCCAAATTAAGTTTTCTTAGTATATTTATTTTTCACTGTTATTATTGCTCTGTAAAAAAAAAAAAAAAAAAAAAACTCAGCAAGTCAACACAAATTTTTACGGGTTTTTAACGGTCCCCGTCCCGCTTTTTTTTTTTTTTTAAATATTTTAATGTTAAATAAATAAAGTAAAAACCTCACCATCTGAAAAAAAATTATCACATTTTTTAACAATCTGCGAATGTATGTTTTTTTTTTTTTTCAAAAAACAAATAATAGTAATAATAATAATAATAAAATTAAAATGGTCGCGATTTTTTTTAAAACTTTTTTTTTCTGGTCCGCGGGTCACAAAAGATTGAGAAACGCTGGTCTGTGCCATCTGCTCCCACCGTTCGTTTCTCAATTGAATGTCGTTTATGTTCTGTCTTTCGATTTATTTTACCAAGTGCATTTTAGTGCATTTGTTCTTAAACTAAGAACAGGAAAATAAATGAACAAAAGATCAATTTAATGTATGTCTGAAGAGATCCTGGCAAAGTTCCACTGGAGTTCCACACAACCGCAGTGGGGGTCTTAGAAATCCTATCACTACATAAACATGTATTTGCTATACTACATACTGACGGAGTCGGGGTATTTGTCAAAATTAATTCAGGGACGATCAAAATTTATAAATTCGCTTGTCTATACTGCAGTGAGAAGCACAAAAATCGTATTTACACTTTTTAGCAAGATTGGGTTATTATCAGTAGGTTATGTTCTTCGTAATATATCCCTAAATGCAATATCTTATGGTTATTTCTGACTGCGAAATGTTGAAAACATTTCTAAAAATGAGGCATCTGAATCAGGTATATGAAGACGTGAAATTTTAATTAGTAAATTTGTCATTTTTTGATGGCGACTACAGGTACCACTTTTATGCTTAGCACGCTAATATACTTAAATACGCAAGAATAACGTTACAAAACAGTCAAAAGTGAATCAGGAATGAAGAAAAAGAAGTTACATTGAGGTTTGTGTGAGACATTTTTCGTTAAAACTGTCTTTATTTCATACTAGTGGTACCCGCACGGCTTTGCCCGTAATAGAAAAATTAAAAGGTCTTTTGGTTCGCCTGTATATTTACAAATAATGTATGGTGAGTTTTCTCGCCAATTGGCTCGTACCCATGTTACGGTTCCACGTTATGATAATTTCGTAATTTACTCGTCCATCTTATGATAATTTTGATCTTAAAATTGGAATAGAAAAAGAACCACATCGAATTTTCAAAAAATCGCTTCGATGTGCACATCCCATGCTACAAACTAACTTTGTGCCAAATTTCATGAAAATTGGCAGAACGGTCTAGGCGCTATGCGCGTCACAGAGATCCAGAATCCAGAGATCCTCCGGACAGAGAGATTTTCAGCTTTATTATTAGTAAAGATAAAGAACTGGCAGTAACAAAATAATAACTAACAACCAATTCCACAAGAAAAAGTGCAGTGATTGATTCGAGAAGAGCCAATAATTAATTTTTCGCTCTCCTCTGTATCTAAAATTACACGTTCTGTTACCTCTCCCACACCCGATTTGGCAATAAAAGTTTATCTGGCAAAAATCCAACATAAAGTTGAAGTTCTTTAGTTACAATATTTTTTAATGTTCCGTAAGGATTCATTACATCCTAATAGATGCGACCTTAAAATCTTAGTTTATATATGACAATCAAATACAACTTACAGGTATTTTCCTCGGTTGTTAAGAAATGAGACGTGTTGAAGGCTAAATGTATCTGTCCCTTTTGCCAGCCATCCGTTATATTTCATGTATAAGGCCGTTACTTCTTTTATGGGTGTCAACTTCTCTTCAAGAGTTATAACAAAAACCTTTTCGTCTCCTGGAGTTAATTTGTCATCTTTTCTGCAAAAATCAACCATAACAAAGTAAAGTTAACAACAAAATAACTTAAAGGGGTTGAAGATCGTTGTCCATTCAGGATACAGTGAAACCTGTGTAAGTTGACCACTTGTGGTGCACTATTTTAGTGGTCAACTTAAGCAGGTGGTCAGCTTATAGAGGTTGAATCATATGATATAGATCTAATTCTGTGCCTGAAAATAGCGGTCAACTTAGACAGGTGGTCAACTTACAAGGGTGGTTAACTTTACAGGTTTTCCTGTACTTCTATACAGAATACTAGTGTATAGATGAATTCCTGTAGAAATCCGATCTCGTAGTTTTCGGTGGAGTTTGGTTTTAATTCTCGAGGGCATGGCTCAAATCTCAAGTTTACTAGCACAGTTTCTTATTTTTTGAAGTGAAAACTTTTTTAGGCACGTTGAGGATTTTTGAGGTGGGGAAAACCATTCATTTCGCGACACTCACCGACATTTGGCAAACAGCGCGTGCACGGCTTCTCTATGCTCCTTTACGTGCGTTGTTTTTGTCAAGATTACGAGACTCGATAGCGCAGTCGGCAGCGATTCAGTCTCATGATCCAATTCCCGAGTGCGCAATCTGACGATCGTGAGTTCGATCCTCACCCAGGAATTACATTTATTCTTCAGAAGTCAACACATATAATACTTTTAAATTGAAAATTTCTTTAGACGAGTTGGATATTTATTGAGATGAAGAGAAACAATGTTTCCGACATCGGTGAGATATGTGTTGGCCGTTGCCACTCTAAAAAAAAGACAGCTAATTGTAATGGTTGCTGTTTTTGTTTCACTGGTTAAGTCTATAAGCGCAATATAATATTTTTTATATGAAAATTTATTTATTTATTTTTTTTTTCCTAAAGACGCTTTCTGCATTATTTCAAAATAAGATAGCGGAAAAACTTTGATGATTTGTCAATGATTTTGAGTTAGGATTTTGGCATCAACTTTGCAGATGATAAAAATCTACCATTAATTGATTTTTTAATAGAGAATTTTATTTAACGATATCCAATGATTGCAATCTCAGCACAACAAGATGTAAAACTACAAAAAATTTTGAAAAAAAAATAGAACCGACTTCAAAATTGCTCTAAAAAGTGAAAAATAATTTTATTCTTTAAACACCATCGATAATGCTTTTAAACATAATTTTTGAAGTTGGCGCAAAAACAAAACGTAAAATCCAGTGTAACCATGCTTCGTTCATATTTTTTTTTAGAAAAGCATCCAAAGTTACGAACGAAACATTTATATCGCTATTCAAATATGCTGTCGTCAATGCATAATGTATGTGATAGTGAAGAAACTGGTCCTGGTTAAATTTATAGTTGTATTTGAGTTATGGCTGTGAATGATTTTATCTATCGTTTTTGCGCCAACTTCAAAAATTATGTTTAAAAGCATTATCGATGGTGTTTAAAGAATAAAATTATTTTTCACTTTTTAGAGCAATTTTGAAGTCGGTTCTATTTTTTTTTCAAAATTTTTTTTATTTCATTCTTTTTAGTGTAAATGTAGGTATTTCAGAAATAATAAGAAGTTACCGTCATGAAACTTCACATTTTTTCTTAAAAATGCTCCATACTAAAAAAAAAAAACTATTGGCACGCGTTAAACTTTAAGCGATTGGAACTAAAAACTTATCTTTGTTCCTCTCTGGAAATCATGCGTAGTTAATTTAATTATAACCATTTAAGTATTACGTTTTTCCTAACTAATTTACATTCCACAGCATCTAAGTTGCTCATGATGCAATCCTGTATTTTCTTACTTAGCCCGGATCATCTGTTATCGGCATAGATGATAACGATAAAAATACTACAGAGTAGTTGAGTCAAACCTAATGGTAGCATTGTGAAGGCTAAGCAGATCCTAATCACTGCATCACCTCGCTTCCAGGTTAGGTTTACCCCTACTATGGAGCAATAGCGCTGAAGAAAGGAAGATTTTGATAATTCACATAGGGTTACTATAAATCAGCAGGGTTACTAAAATAAAATTATTTACGCCAAAAATGAGACGACAGCGCCAGATTCCCCATTATCGAAATGTCCCTTGAAGAAATTTGATGCTTGCTTCAGAGAAGCCTTCATTCGAAATTATCATTACAATTACTATTAATGTTACTATTATATGGCACCAAACTTTTATACCAATGAGTTTCCTATTGTCGCGTAGATGAAGATAGCGAAGACAATGTGAAAGCAAAATGAAGCGAATACTCGTTAGTCTCAACTCGAGATCTTTATTCAGAACCACGAATGAACGTTACATCTCCTTATATACAACTTGAGAAAGTGCTGGAACTTTCCAGACTTGGAAAGATACAGAAATTAATAGAAGATTCGAGAAAATACGGGAAACAGTAGAAACGAAATTTTAGTAAAATTCACTTTGTCCTAGTCGGGATTTGAACCCGGGTCGCTCGTGTGGGAGGCGAGAATTCTACCACTGAGCCACCGTTATCCACGGATGAAAAGTGCGAACTTCGCTACAAAAACATTTAATAGGGAAATCGCATAAAATTTACTGTTTTTTGCCCATAACTTTTTTTCTAAAGAACAAATATGATCAAACAAAGTAACGGGACCTAAGTTGAGCCATCCCCTATCCATTAAAAAAAGAATCATCAAAATCGGTTCACTAGGTGAGACGCTATGAGTGGACAAACAAAAAAAAAAAAAACATACATACGGTATGAATTGATAACCGCCTCCTTTTTGAAGTCGGTTAAAAATGGAACTTTTTTATTTCCATTGGATTTTTTTATTTTTTAAAAAGGCTTTAGAAACTTTTGTAATTAATTAATGTATACATTTAAATATAATTAAACTAAAAATCGATGTTTTAAAAACTAAATTTCAAATAACACGTCAACAAAACGTTTTCATATAATCATGCAAAAAAAGGGTAAAACGCAGTTGCATGTGATTCAAATCAAACTTAAAATAGACTGCATAGTTGTACATATGAATGCATAACAAGAAGTTCCTTTTAGAACTGAACAAGCCTACTTCCCGTATACCCATATCTACTTTATATAGTACAGTGGCTCCCAAAAGTGTTCGTACACTTTGAAATTTTTTAGTAAAACCAAAATAACGCAAAACTGAATTCGAATATGAAGTCCAACATTTTTTCACATCATTCCTTTGTCATTCTAAATACAACCCATTGGGTTTTTTTTTTTTTTTTTTTTCAAAATATTGACGGATCTTCTTTTTGAAATGGGTCAGAAAACGAAGAGACAGAGAAATAACACGCCACAAAAGTCATCGTACACTCAAATATTTTCGAATAAATTCATGATTAAAATTATCATATGCCGTTTTATTAATATTTTTGCATTGTGTTGACCCTTATAAGTCATTTGGCTTTAATTTTTTGTTTATTTATTGCTTAATATTGTGCTTATTACTGTAAAATGGCGGATATTCGTAAAAAACCGCAAACACCTTTCAAAATTTGAATTTTTTTTTCCACAGTAGTGGAAAATTGGTTTGATATGTCTCTAAGTTAGTTAATTTATTTGTTTGTACAGTGAAGTGCTCGATAAAATGCTTTAAAGAAAGGAATGGGACCGAAAACAAGGCAAGAAAAGGTCAACCGGCAAAGTTGACAAAACGTGATCGGAGAACTACACATTTGAGTGCTATAAGTTTCTAAAGAGTTAAATGAAACATTTTACATTTAATTTTCACCTAAAATTGTTCGCCAAGTTCGCTGATTAGCTGGATTAAATGGGACCTCTTCCCGCAGAAATTTTCTTTGTCGTGAGAAAAACCGAAAGCTTATGCTTTTCGTCACAAAATCAGTGATAAATAAGCCAAAAACGTTTTAGAATAATGTCTTACTTACAGATAAAAATTAATTCAACATTATTGGCTAAATTGTTGTATAACTGTAAGTAGAAGCAAAAATTAGGAATTTAATCTTAAGAACTTATTTGGATCAGTTAATCAGGACGGGGTGGAGGTGTTCTAGTGTGAGGGTGCATATCAGCATCAGGACTTAGTAGTTTGTAATTTTTTGATGAAATAATGAATCATGCTGTTCCTTTAAATATTTTAAAAACCAATTTTGAATTCTTAGCTAAAAATTTAGTTGTTGGAAACAACTTTGTTTTTTATCAAGATAACGATAAGAAGCACACGGTTTTCAACGTTTGCGTCTAGTGCGTCGAAAATTGTCCTAAAGTTTAGAAAATACCCCCTCAATCTCTAGATTTTAACTTAATGTAACGTATTTAGAGATATCTGGAGATTGGATTACGAAAATAGGACTTTAAAACGAAAATAGAGCTAGAAACAGTAAGACTCGAAGTGTGGTTGAACACTTACTCAGAAATTACGCAAAAAAAGGAAAGAAAAGTATGAAATCTATTCCCAGACGTTTAAAAGGTGTTATAAATACTGTATGATATTCTACTAACTAATAACTTAATCAAAAGTTAGATTACTCAATAATATATAGACATTTTATGAAGTGTACGAAGACTTTTGTAAGATAAAATTTCCGGCACTTTTTGGTTTTTGATTTTTAAAAAATTAAGTTTTAATATTTTTTAAAAAATTTTCATTTAGTTTTGTTAAAAATTGATCATAGATCTTATAATTAAATACCTATTTCAAAATATTAATTCTAACCAATGGATTGGGGCCTATTTCGTTGAAAGTTGTAGGTGTACGAAGACTTTTGGGAGCCACTGTATCTGATCAATATTCTCAAAAATAGCTAAAATCGCAAATTGTTTCAAACATAATTTTTTAATATTTTAAGCTGATTTCTAGGAATCAAATATGCCTCAATCATCTAAAAAATTAGTCGCGTAAAAAAAAATATAAAAAAACGAACAAATAAAATAGCAGCACCTATTCGGAACTCCAGTGCTCGAATACGCTACTTTGTGGTGATTTACAAAACTGCAAATGAAACTAAAACATTGCCACGTTGCGTTCCACGCGTGTCTGTTGACGTAAACACAGGCAGTTTGTTCTGAGTATTTATTAACGCAATCGATGTGTCTTAGTTTGCTTTCAGCTACAGAAATTAATTCGTCCCTTAGTAGTATTCTCGAGCTTCTCAAAATAATGTTAGTTTTCATTATTTCCTTAATAATTGGTGAAAACGAAAATTCTGGATTAACAAACTTGGATAACGTTATACAAGGTAAAAAATTTTATTGTTTTGTATGAATTTGTAAGAATATGGGGTTTTTTTTAATCTTAAATTAATTAAACTTACCATATTTTACAGCAGCATTTAGTTGGAATGGACAGTATGCAAAATATTTTCTTGAATATATTATCGTAGAACAAAATGAATAACCGAGAAAGAATTTACTTTATTCCTTTTATTCTCAGCTGAAAGGTTTCGCCAAATTTGTTTAGGGTTATAGTTTTAGTATAGTGCGAGCAAAGTAGCCTTGGCGAGATTTCGCGTTTTTAGTTAAACCATTTTAAATTTTTATCATGAGTGGAATAAAATGGTAGTAAGATTACAGAATTCGATAAGTGAAAAGAAATAATGGTCAATCAACTGAAAAGAAAACTACCACCATATATCCGTGAGAATTTTGTTGATGATTTGCATAACATGACACAATTAAATCGTAACTCAGAAATTAGAAAAATCGAAACAGAAAATTTTTAAATTAACCGATTCGGGAATTCGAGAGAAATAACTCAGCTAGAAATGGAAAACAATAATCGCTAGCCAAGTAAGGCAAAAAAGTATCTTCTTTCGATAACAATTTGTAATGTCATATTGAATTTTCTAGCATTAATTGTTATTCTTGTCAGGCCACAATTATTATTTAGTTTTATCACGAATTGATAAATATCGAATTCAACATCGTGGAAATAGCTGCTTAGAACTACGAACTACGTAGTTTGCATTAATCTTTGCCGTTTAGTAATGCTTCTTGAATTCTCATTTCTTTCTACGTGGGCCAGAATATCCACAAGACTTTGAAAATATATTTAAAAAGAATAAAGCGAAAAAAATCATACGTACGAACAAAAATCACAACACTTTTAGCATTTTCTTCGTTACCATGTGCGTTTGTTTTGGTTTTTAAGTCCGCCATTAGACAGTGACTTCAGTGCCCCCTATAGTTCGTTGGAGTTGCGAATTAAACAAAGCAGCTAATGCTCTTTTTTCCATTTAAAAAAAAATTCTTTAACCGCTTTCAAAGAGAACAAAAAATAATTGAAATAAATAAGCTTATGAAAATAAATACATCATATCAAAAAAAAAAAAAAAAACGTTTGTTTTTCCCCTGTTGCCAAAAAATAATTTTTTAACTGAATTAATGTACTTTCCAAAACAAATAAAACAAGAAAATGTTTACTTAAAGAAATAATTTTCATTGTCAAAAAAAAAAAACTTCTGCGCATATATTGATGTAGAAACATAAAGGACTTCGAGTTTATCCACCGAAAGCTGAATACATAAATTAAAACTTTAGAGTGAAAATAAAAACAAGTCATATTAACAATAATTATTTCACAGTTAAAACCATGGCTGCGGAGTCAGAGTCAATCTCATTTTGGGATAAAAGATTCAGATTCGGGAGCCGAAAGTATTTAACTCAGATACTCGGAGTTGGAACCGTCATTTCCCTTAGAATCCGCAACTCTGCCAATGTTTGCGAAGTCGGAGTCGGACTTATTTTGAGATAAAGGAGTCGGAGTCAATTATCCAAGAATCGGAGTCAGTCATTTTTCCTCCGTGTATAAATTTTTTCCAAAGCTACGAAGTCGGAGTCGATATCGGGGAGTCGGAGTCGGACTAATTGTCGGGCACAGGAGTCGGAGTTGGAGTTAGGTGCCCAAAATTCTCAGAGTCTGGAGTTTGTCGTCAAGAGTTATTTCCAACAAAATTTGTTTGAAGAAAATCCGCCTTCAAGTGCGGAATCTACATTGACTTTCAGTTTCCCCGTAGGTGCTAATGTTAAGGGATTTGAACTGTTCAAAATTGAACGGAAAATTGTTCAAATCAAAAAGATATAATACATACACATGTTTTTCATAAAAAATTGTTTCCGACAAAGTTTGTTTGAAGCAAATTCGCTTCTAAGTTCGGGATTGCCTTAAATTTCCCCGTAAGCGCTAATGTTAAGTTTTTTTGAACTCTTCAAAACTGAACGAAAAATTGTTCGAATCAAAAAGTAAAATATGGAAATGAGGTGTCCAAGCCGAGATCTTTTGAACAATAAAAAGTTTGTTCCAATCAAACTATTCATTCAAAAGTTTTTAGGGGAGGACAGACCGACAGACATTTTTCCCCATCTCAATACCCTTCTTTCCAATTTTTATTTTTTCGATATTTATTTAATTATTATTTCTATTTTTCGACTTTTTTTTGTTTTTCGCTACGTTTTTAAGATGCTTTAAGCCTTCTTTCATGCTTTTTATTTCTTCTTTTTCTGAATTTTACTGGGAAAGTAGGTTAAAAACAGGGCTAACAAATCGGCATTTGGCTTTTACCAAATGTCTTTTCATCCATAAGCTCACTTTTTTCTTTTCTTTTTTTTTCGAAATGAACACCGAATTATCCGGCATGCTTTAAAATTTGAAATTCCCGGCATGCTGGTCTATCTCACGGCATGTCGTCTGAAGAGAGGTAATACAGTAAATTGATTACGTGGAAATGTGCATTGTTTATTATTTTTATGCATGTAAAACTGAATAACACAAACTGAGAATCTATTTTCAAATTTTCTTATATTTGCATCGATATTTGCTTTATAAACGAGCTGAAATAGATCATACCAAAATGTACACTGGTGTGCAAAAATTAAGGACGAGAAGGTTTTTTCAATATAACTGTTTACAAAAGCTTTCCAAATCAACACATTTAATACCGTAAGATCCCCAATACATAAGGACATGTGTAATGTAAGCAACACTTACTAAAAGAGAAATCAGAGGGATAAAAAGAAGCTTTATTGAAAAAGTAGCATGGAACGCAATGCGACTGAAGGCCAAAACATCCCTGTGATGGATGTCCAGCAAGAAACATCCGATCTTAAGTGGGAGATATGATCTCCCCCGACTGCTAGGCAGGTTTCACAGCGTCTGCCCATGCTGAGAATGAGGGTGTCAATAAATTGTTGAGGCATTGCTGCCCATTCGTCTTGCAGCGCCAATCGAAGCTCCCGAATCGTTACTGGTGGTAAGGTACGAGCTGCCAAGCGTCTGCCTAGAAAATCCCATACATGCTCGATGGGATTGAGATCCGGAGATCGTGCCGGCCAATCCATACGTTCAATATCCTCACTCTCTAAGAGCTGTTCGGCAGCTACTGTGCGATGACATGGTGCATTGTCGTCCATGAAAAGGAACTGCGGACTCATAGCGCCTCTAAAAAGACGCACATATGGAAGAAGAATCTCGTTACAATAACGGGTCCCGTTGACTGAACCTTCGTCGAAGATGTGAAGGTCTGTACGACTACCAAGCATGATGCCTCCCCAAACGAGAACCCCGCGACCTCCATACCTGTCCCTTTCAATGATGTTCGAGGGATGAGTGCGGTTTCCCCGCTCTCTCCAGATGAGTATGCGATGAGAATCGCTACTCAGACTGAATCTGCTCTCATCTGTAAAGATTACTCGTCCCCATTCATTGTCTCTCTAATTCCGGTGTTCCCGGCACCACAGAGAACGCCTTCTCCGATGGGCAGGCGTTTGAGGTACACACCGTATAGAGCGTCGTGCACACAGACCACCATCGTGCACTCTTCTGGCCACGGTAAAACGCGATATCGGTCGTCCAGTCGCCTGTGTCGTGTGTCTAGCAATTTCTCCCGCTGTCTGCCGCCTGTTTCTTGTGGCCTGTGAGACAATATACCGGTCATCTGCGGGTGTGGTTCCTCGTGGACGACCACTACTGAACCTCCGGATAGCTGTTCCTGTAGTTTGAAATTGTCTCCAAAGTCGTGAAACGATGCTGTGAGCAATTCCGAACTCTGCAGCCACACTTGTCACACTGCGGCCTTCCTCCAACTTCCCAAAGATTCGACCTCGGGTAAAAGCATCAAGATGTCGTCTAACAGATTGATTATTCGCCATTTCTTGCTGAGGCAGCAACTCGGTGTGATTTTAACTGCTATACGGCGTGCAATCTCTTTGCCAGAAATACTGATCTTACACCGACAACATGCTTTATACTACTCAGACACTCCCCCATTACGTCTGCCTGCATATTTGCGCATGTGCTACCGTACATCACCTTACTTAATCTCCTGATTGGTCTTTCTGTCCGCTCTGCCTTTTCGTTCAGCTGATAGGCTAATTTTTCCGACTTCGTCCTTAACTTTTGCACGCCAGTGTATATACTAATTGATGCTCGTATTGCTGATTAACGTAAAAACTAGACTGTAGCTGATATTTTGAATTTACAACTTATAAAATTTTAATTTTTATAACTATAATTAATTTTTAACGAAAATTAAAATTGCAAGTGCGCACAAACACACCAAATTTATTTTGTAGTTTTAAGTTTTCATTTCTGTTGGCAGTCCCATGACTACCTATTTTTTTTTAATTTCTTAAGTATAGAGAGGGTATCTGATTGGCTTTTCCTCTCTGGTAGTGGGAGGACCTTCTGATCTACTGGATTCCATAATTTAAAAATGAGAAAAAGCGTTAACTAGAATTTCTTGGGTGAACCACAGCCTGTAAGACCAAAAAATAATGAAAGGATGAAGAGGTGAGAGGAAGAAGTTGTCTTACACAACCAGATTAAAACATGGAGACATAAGGCACCAAATCTCTAGGCGAAGTTAAAATTGGACACATTTCATATCGCACTATAGCAAGATATCAATACTAAATCCAGAAAAAAAATTCCCGTTGAAAATGTTATCTCTTTCGCAAATCCCAAACCACTTTTGTCTAACACTATTAAAAGTTATACAAGATTAGATTAAAAGAATATCCCGATTTTAAAACTATTGCACTTACCACTATAAAATATACATAAAAATAAAGATAAACTCTGAAAGTTTTTTTTACCGTGCGTAACTACTTAAATGTGCGCGGTTCGCACTAGCGTAGCTTGAAATTCCTTCTGGAAGGGGTTTTTTGGTAACAACAGTCCGTACACGTGTATTAGCTACCGTGTTAGGATTAGAAACAATGTTAAAGCCAAGACCTTTGGGTGGGGGGGGCTAAACTTTAATGGCACGTATCTCATTCGGAGAACTTTTGAGACCCTTATTTTTGATTTTATTTTGTTTGTCCTGATGTGTACTATCAACCCTAAAAGTTTTCCCCAACAGTTCAAAAACATCCTGTATATGCTGTAAATCTTCTTAAAAGTAAGTATGACTGCATGGGAGAGAAAAAAAAACTGCGTGCGTATAAAATGTATATGTATACACTCACACAAATGAACTCTCTCAGGAACAAAATGCTCACAAAATGTATAACGGTTATATCGTATAATTTATACTTCCCTCCGCATTTTTTCCCTTTCGATAAACTGTCACAATGGTAAACTTACTCAGTTATTGTGATGTTTTCTTTCGCACCATCAGGTCCAGTTAAAGTCAAAACTATGGCTCCATAAGATTTCTTAATGTCCTTAGAAAAATGAACACCTAGCTTCGTGATATCAGCTAGACAAGAAATAAAATGTACCATAATAGTTTTTAAAACAAGAAAAAATAAATACATTTTAAGTTTTAGAGAGTCAATGAGGAAAATATCTTCATGCCATGTTAGGTAAAAGTCTAAACCAGCGTTGGTAAACCAAGGTTCTCCGAAACCTTAGGGTTATGTGAAAAGCTAAGAGTTTCGTACAAAAATCAAAAGTCTCGGATATATTAGTTCTCTGCAAGGCAAAAAAAAATAGTATGTTGCAGGTTTCGTTGATTCAAATCAGTTTAATTTAGGTCAAGTGATTTTTTAAAAAAATCATGGATTAAAATTAGTTGATTTTATTTTTAAAAATTAACTTTGCATTTTTAGAATGTCTTGCTCTACATTTAATTACACTGCATTATACAATCCTAACTTCAACTGGCGCAACTCCAAGATCCCTCTTTCTGCGTGCGTAACAGATTTTCAGAAACTTGCAATATTGCTTTTACTCCAAAATTACAGTTCAGAACTGCTAAAAAATAACATTTTTTTTTTTTAATACATCATGACGAATGTTGTAGAAAAGAAATTGCTTAACATATTATTTTGTACTAGAAACGTACATGATGATGGAAAACTTATCATTAAGCAAAGCATAAAACGAAATCACATCACATCTAAACATCCTAATGTATTTTGCAAATCTTAAAACGATATTGAAAATTTAGAGAACGTATCCTAATTAAAGAGTAAGCTGAATGGATTCATTAGTTTAGGTTGCTTTGTTATTAAGTTTTTGTCAATTGACTTTTTCACCCCAATGGAATTCATTTCAAAACTTTTGTCGCCTCTAAGATAAACAAAGAAAACTGCCATATTTTAAGAATTTTTCTTCTAAAATGTATGAAAATTATAATTCTAGGAAATAGTGATAGCACTGTTTAGCTATAAAGTTGTTTTTTTATTTATTGTATAAAATATATTATGTTTGTGAATGAAAAGTAGTTAATATCTACAAATTTTTAAAATTTGAAAATAATCAAAAAAATCTGATCAAAATAAAAAAAGAATTTAAATTTAAAAAAAAACAAATTTAAATTTTTAAAAATCCGATTTTTTAATTTTATTTTATTAAAAAATAAAAAAAACTCTGGTATGTAGTGGCCATTACGAAACTTTTTTTTAACTATGAATTCTTGGCTGCAATGTATAGTTGCTGCAGCAAAATCTGCTGTTCACAAAAGCAGAATCAAAGAGCAAAAATTAAAAATCATTTTAAAAGCCATACTAAAATTAACTAAACTAAAAAATGACAACAGATCAACATTTTAAATCACTTAGGTTTTTCTGATAGTCTGCAAATTATTGAATCGCGTGAAAGGCATGTACGAGGCAAACTGAGTGAAAAGCTTTTAATGTGATATTTTTATTCCTTATTTAATTAAGCGCAGAAGATGATCAAAACCATTCCCCCTTGGAGTGATTGGCGCCAAGATTTAATCAGCGCCTGTTTCCGTGTAAGATTACATATATTTCAAATTTCATTTAAAACGTAGCATTACTTCTTGAGATATAGCACTCGCAATCAACAAGAAAAAAATTTCGATTGCATCACTCTCCTTCAACAAGAAACAGTGATTCCAAACTATTGATGCCAAAATTCAATCAGCTCTTGTACACTCTACCGGTGGACCAATTTTTGCTTGATTCCGTACATTACTTATTGAAGTTACATGAAAAACGTTCGATTGCAATACCCTCTTTCATGTATAAACATTAAAATCTAACCAACTACTGTACTCTCTGGGGTTTACATATCGCCCAATTTTTATTTAATTCTGCCCGTTACTTCTTCAGGGTGTTCCGTTTTAACCTGCTATACCTTTAATTTCGCAACCGTTATTCCTAGATGAATACTTCCAATTGCAAAAATGTTCAAAATCAGATGCAATGTCAAGATATTGAAAGTTTGCAGTAAAAATAAAAATGAGTCAAAAAATACAAAATTGAACTTTTTATACGGGCCCCAGGTCCCCAACAAATATTTAGAGAAATAATCTCCATTGAAAACTATTACTGACACAAAAAACTTGACATTTGTGAGACCAAAACTCAAGGAGATATTCCATTTCAAAGTTTTAAGGGACCTTACAGAAGATGAGATTGGAACAAATCATCCATTCAGAAGAATGACAATTCGTCAAAGTAAGAAAAACAAGGTATTTATATTTTTCATTGCTATTCAAAAATAATTGCAAATGTTATGCCGTGATACGCAAAAACACACTACAAAACCTCGAACAATTTGAAAAATCACTCTCTAAGCACACATATCAATTTAAACACTTGTTAACCGCTATATTTTCCCCCAAAAGATGTTATTGACGGTGAGTGAAAAGTGTTCTAAGTCACAAAACGCTGCATTTCATATCTCGGTGAATATTGGTCGTACTAATTTCAAACTATTTGTGTTGGAATTATTTTTCAATGGAGATTATTTCCCTTAACATAAGTTAGGGGATTTTATGGGCCATTATGAAAAGCTAAATTTTGTATTTTTTGACATTTTTATTTTCACTTCAAACTTTCAACACCTTAACTGAGCATCTGATTTTGAATATTTTTGCAATTAGAAGTATACGTCTAGGGCTAACGGTTGCGAAAATAAAGGTCTTGCACGTTAAAACGGTACTACCTGTATATAGCAGTCACGCATAACGGAGAAAACGTTCGATTGCTCCACCCCCTTGGAGGAGTTGGTGGCAAATCCAATGCGCACCGATTCATACGGTAGTGCATATTTGTACCAAATTTCGTTCGATTTCATGCAGTAGTTTTTGCTTTTTAGTGGTCATTAAAAAAGCGGTTACGCACATACAAAAACACACAGACACAGACATTTTCCAAAAATGGTCAAAATGGACTTAGCACGCTTGAAAACGTGGCAATCCGCCGAAATAGGGAAAAATTTCACGAATCCAATACTTTTTCTATACATTAGATCTAGAGGAAAGTTTTAAAAAGAAGTGCTTCGGGGAAAGAATGAGAAGGTTAAGAAACAAATGTCTGAGCTATCAAAAAAATTTACTACTCAAATTAGAGGACTTCGCCACCAGCTCGTTTCGCTCGCCCAACCCGGTTTGATACCTGTAGTAACTCATTGCCGCTTGGAGTGGAAGACAAATGATGATTTCAAAACTTTTCGGGACAATTTTGGGTGCCCTCAGGACAGTGAGGACTGGATGTCTGGGCCCTTATCTCCGGTCTTTTTAGGTTTAGAGGGGAGGGGGGACAGGGTGGAATCGTTTTCCCTGGATGTGCTGTATCCAACGGTACCAGTATTGACCTGGTAGATATTGCCAGTACGGAAGAGATAGGGTTACAGACACACGCACTCACACAAAGAGAGAGAGACAGACGCGTACAGGTATTAATAGTACATATTATAGACTATCGATTACTCAAAAGTATTGTGCATAGCCGGACATTGCCACATTCCAGCCACACTTACTGCAGTAGGGTGGTTCTGCCTTTGTCATCAGATAGTTAGTTCCAGTCCCTTCTGCTTCGTAGCCCATGGTTCCGCAGCTCTTCCTCGGGCAGCTGAGGCACTTGGCTTTCTGGAAGGCCTCGTAATCGTCGCACTTGTAGCTCGTGAATTGGCAGTTCGTCTCACCACGGATGCTGGCCGTGAAGAGATGCACTGACCGTTCGTGATTGCAGACCTTGTTGTTGTCTCCCTCTACAAAATAACATGTACATCATAAATCGCTTGCAGCAGGACTAACTCAGATCAGCGGTCTTCAAAATATACTTCGTGGCTCTTTGCTGCAAAAAATGGTGCTTAATTTTCCTACATTTTGGCGCAAATTTTATACAACTACGTTTTAATGCTATATTGTAATGCATATTAAAACGTAGTAACAATATAGTATTAAAACGCAGTAAAACCCTGCATCATTGTTAGTGACTATCAATTCGCACCTTTGAATTACTATTACATTCTGTTGTTGGTGACACGTCTCATCAATCTTTTGACAGTGATGTCGGGGTTCGATCACGCGTCCAAAGGCACCCGCTGAACGTACTCCCGAACTCTCTCGAACTTAAATTTTCGGAAGAGGGGGGGGAGAATCTCTGTTTTCTGAATGGAACTTCGAATTTTGCCGAATGATAAAATACCACTATGCACACATACGAACATCTAATGAAAACGGAAATTCGGGCATTTTAAAATTGCAAATGTCTCTACGTTTGCCAAACTGTCTAACAAAATGAGCCGAATGAAAAAAAAATGGAAGGTCTTATTAGTGACCTTCTCATAACGGTGCGCCCGTGATTCCACCATCTATTTAACTTTGCCATCCAACCAATGAAGATAATATCAGTTGACTAAAGAAGACAGAGATCACCTTTGTAGCTGTAGCCGTACTCTACTGAAAGACGTTTTGTAAACAATATCATTACAGCATTGGCGAAAGTGTACGTACCAGGTACGTGTAATGTGATTGCGGTTAGTATGAAATCTAGAAGTTACTACTACTTATTGAGAAGTGGGTGGTCGAGGTTTTAGTTTAAAAAAGCTTTTTTAGCTGGAATTTCCTTGCAAATATGTGTTGAGTCTTCAGTGAGC
This sequence comes from Uloborus diversus, assembly GCF_026930045.1. Lineage (NCBI taxonomy): Eukaryota > Metazoa > Arthropoda > Arachnida > Araneae > Uloboridae > Uloborus > Uloborus diversus. The sequence continues at coordinate 67,554,695 of NC_072734.1, forward strand.
ATCGAGAGTTTTAAGAGCAAATCTTTAGAGTTGTAGCCATTGAAAGGCACATGAAAAATGTTATTTGAAAAATCTGATTAGTATAAACGACTGTGTAGTTAGTAGTATAATTGTTAGACATAACCATGTTAGTGTGTTGTTGAAGCACAGCTAACCTCGTCAATAATATCGACTCAAACCTTTAGATTAAACATCTACTTTAACAAAATGGGAAGAAAAAGGATCTTAAAATTCCTAATTTGGAATCGTTTTCTAACTTTCAGGTTTACTTAATAAGAACCGGAACATTACAAACCTGAAGATAGCAATGATGACGATGTTCAAATGACGTGTTTAATAACTTACTAAAAATGTCGATGAATGCTCCACCAATAGTGCTGCCGCATCCTGGTTGCCTCTTGCCACCATTGGGGTAGTAGTCCACATGGCCAACTGCTTTTCCCATTCCCACGCCACCGTACAGCAAAAGATCGGCGTTGGTGTGGATGACGTCTACAAAATCTGCATCCTCCTTTGACAAGTGTACTTCTTCCCCGTAATCTTCAAACAGAGGGCTTGCAGGATCCAGACCTATGCGGAGCAACTAGACATGAAAATTTGTACAACACAGAAGTAAGCAAACGTCTCCTAGGCCCCCTGCATCATCATTGTGTGGATGCATAGTACTTTTACACTACACATACATTTTTAATGAGAACTGATACAACAAGTTTATTCTTAACGAATGGCTTGGTGGGAAAAATTTGTCAAATTGGAGACTTGGTGACATTTAGCGTACTTCAATCTATGCAGAAATGAAGGGAAGTTTCTAGAATATTCTTATACAGAGGCACATAATGTTTTCTCTCGGTAAATTTCTAAGAAACTTGAGGTTCAGGTACAAAATCGTGTTGTCAAAGCCCGATTAGACCTTGCTTTGACCGTTAAACATGAAGTATTGTGGCCATCAGTGATAATTTTCTGTGTGAGTTTAATTACTGTTATTGTTTGTTCAAGACAAATATTGTGCTTTCGCGTAATTTTTTAAAAATGATTTAATGCAATTATTTGATACTTCATTTCGTTTCAAGTGCTGTTATAAAGAGTTTTTAACAGTAAGAACGTTTTAGTCCGAATTCATAGCGCCGTTGCTGTAGCAATTTCTTTGAAGCTCAATAAAAGAACTTGAATAGAGAGAGACTTCTTGGGTTCTCTCTCTCTTGTATTCATGGGGGATGACGGAACATCGCTTAGTTTAGTTGCTGAATAAAATGTATGTAAGCTTCGCATTTTGTTTGTACCCAGTGCCAGAAAAGCTATACTTTTCGAAAACAAGCATGCTGGCCCTCAGAAGAGGAGCCTAGAGGGTCCAGCAGCTGTGTTAAATTGGCGTTAATAAAGCGAAACTAAAACTTATTTTAAACTTTGAATAGGGACAGAAATAAAACAGATCCAAGTGTACTTCTTCGCCGCAATCTTCAAACAGAGGGCTTGCAGGATCCAGACCCATGCGGAGCAACTAGACAAGAAAATTTGTACAACATGGAAGTAAGCAAAAGTCTCCTCCCCCCCCCCCTGCAGATTACCACCCCGTAATGTATTAAATGAAGGGGGCATCGCGGAGAATGAAGAAGAATTTGATAAAGTTATTTTCCAAGCATAATTATAGCTATGTGTAAAGGTAAATAGTTATAAAGTTTGAAGCTAATATATGTTCGTTTTCGCGTATTTCTTAATTTTCAATCACATTTTCTGTCATTGCAATTTTGATGCAAAATAACAGGACTAAACACGATAAGTAGAAAAACCTGTTAAATACAAAAATAACGCTCACTTGACTTTTTGTTTTATTACGTGGAAAAGTAATTTTTTGAAGTACTAATCGAATAATGAATGTTTGAATATTATTTTCTTTACTTTTTTTAGCAACGTTAAAAGTATTTCTATTAGTAAGACGATTTTATACGCAAAACTAGTGTTCAGTTTCAACATACGTAAAAAAAAAAAAAACCTTAGGATGTTGGGAAATAATGCTCAAATTATCATAGTAGAAGCTGAAACTTTTTTTTCCATCAATATGGACTTTTTTCTTGTGCAAGTAAAATGGAAAAAAAAATCAAGGTTTTTTTTCTTTCTTCATTTTTAAAAAATGTGATTATTTTCATTACTTTTTTTTAGCAACGTTAAAAGTATTTCTATTAGCAAGACGATTTTATACGCAAAACTAGTGTTCAGTTTCAACATACGTAAAAAAAAAAAAAACTTAGGATGTTCGGAAATAATGCTCAAATTATCATAGCAGAAGCTGAAACTTTTTTTTTCATCAATATGGACTTTTTTCTTGTGCAAGTAAAATGGAAAAAAAAAATCAAGGTTTTTTTTCTTTCTTCATTTTTAAAAAATGTGATTATTTCCATTACTTTTTTTTAGCAACGTTAAAAGTATTTCTATTAGAAAGACGATTTTATTCGCAAAACTAGTGTTCAGTTTCAACATACGTAAAAAAAAAACCTTAGGATGTTGGGAAATAATGCTCAAATTATCATAGCAGAAGCTGAAACTTTTTTTTTTCATCAATATGGACTTTTTTCTTGTGCAAGTAAAATGGAAAAAAAAAATCAAGGTTTTTTTTCTTTCTTCATTTTTAAAAAATGTGATTATTTTCATTACTTTTTTTTAGCAACGTTAAAAGTATTTCTATTAGTAAGACGATTTTATACGCAAAACTAGTGTTCAGTTTCAACATACGTAAAAAAAAAAAAAAAAAAAAACTTAGGATGTTGGGAAATAATGCTCAAATTATCATAGTAGAAGCTGAAACTTTTTTTTTCATCAATATGGACTTTTTTCTTGTGCAAGTAAAATGGAAAAAAAAATGAAGGGTTTTTTTTCTTTCTTCATTTTTAAAAAATGTGATTATTTTCATTACTTTTTTTTAGCAACGTTAAAAGTATTTCTATTAGTAAGACGATTTTATATGCAAAACTAGTGTTCAGTTTCAACATACGTAAAAAAAAAACCTTAGGATGTTGGGAAATAATGCTCAAATTATCATAGCAGAAGCTGAAACTTTTTTTTCATCAATATGGACTTTTTTTGTGCAAGTAAAATGAAAAAAAAATCAAGGGCTTTTTTTTTTTTCCTTTTTTCATTTTCAAGAAATGTGATTTTTTTTAAAAAAAAGGACGTTACACAATTTTAAGGAAGTAAAGCTCATATTTAATATATTTTGCGAGAAATCTTATTCGTCAAGAAAATCACCATGATATACACTTAACCAATGAGGTTGTTGTGTTTTTTTTTTTTTTTTTTTTTTTTTTTTTTTTTGGCAAGTAAAAATCCGCTTTCATATTGAATTTCACAAGTGGTTAAACTGTTATCCTTGAATTTTCTCGGCGATAGTTCTTATCACAATGTAAAACAACTAGTACTTTCACTTTTCCACTTAATTGATGCTGCTAAGTTAAAATGGATTAACAAGCTTATACTCGAAAACCAATTGAAGTGGTTTGTAACTTTGCCCAAGGTCACGATTGACTGATTTCCTTTTACGCAATTATTACAGAACAAAGATATTTCACGTTCGACTTAAGTACCTTGCCTCGTTGGGTGGGATCCAAATAAAAATTTCAAAATAAGTTCGCTCTTGGGAACCGTTCCAAAATGTCTTACTTAGCTCCCCGATTTACAAACCAATCTAAAACACGAACGCGGAAGGACAAACAACTTCTTTAACGGCAAAAGTTGAGAATTTTCCCTCATTGTAGAGACGCAAAATAAATAAATCTTACTTCTCGTTATTTAATCAATGTTAGCAAATAAATAAGACAGAGGTTCCAAACTTCAGACCTCCGCGGACCCCTCCGGAAAAATTACGAACTTCGCGGACTCCCCCCCCCCCTCCCCTGACACGGACAAAAAAAAATATTTGACACATCCATTTTTTCCTAATATAGTTTTACGTTTTTTTCCCTTTAAATTTATTTATTCATGTTTCAGAGCTTTTGTTTGGTTTTCATTTCTTACATTATTATTTTGAGTTATGGAAGTAAAATTCTATTTGAAATTCAATTAGAAATAAAAATGTGATCACCAAATTTCTACAAAAAGTTCACTAACAAAAATGTACTTTCGAAGTTAGCGAACCAAACACTGCTTGACTAGTTTAAGTGTGTTAATTCTTCATATGAGTTCTATTTTGATGGCGCATTAGGGTTTTAATTATTAACTATTTGTCGGACAAACCTACCCAGTGTCGTAATGCCCTCTCTCGCGAGCTCCCATTTTACTTAATATAGGTTTGTAACAATATGAATTTCGATGTGTACACAAAATTAATTGATGTGTGGTGTGTTTGCTTCCGAGAGTTCTGAGCGGGGGGGGGGGGGAGCTGCTGCGTCCTGCATAAGCAAGAACTTTTTATTCCGCATATATGTCCTTCCTTTTTGAATTAAAATATCGTTACTCGTCCTTCAATCTCAATTATGTTTAACGTTTCAGCTGGATATCACCGCGGACCCCCTGAGTCCGCGGAGCACATTTCGGGAAACTCTGGAATAAGACATCGTATTCGCCACCGCAATTGTACATTGTGAAGAACATGATTTCTTAATAAAAATACCTGGAGCAGCTCTTTAGTTGATGTTCAACATTCAAGTCAAGAATTCAAGCAATGATGTTGCTTAAATCCAAGGTTTCCCTTTTCCCCTCAGACCGCAACTTGCTTTCCCTTCTCTTTAAAATCGATTAATATCTTTCCCCTTTATCAGGAATATTGAAATTTCCCTTTTTTTCCCTTCTAATAAAACTTAACAAAATATTGTTCATCAGAAAGGTGCAAATAATAATAATTTCTTAATTATGATATTTCATTAATTGTGATTGTGTATGTCTCTATGAAAATGTGGACACTATTTTGAGGGGGGAGGGGGTTGAAGGCAACTAAAACCGCATAAATTTGAAAATAGAAAACTTTAAAAAACAATTCCTTAAAAAAATGGAAGTTCTTCTCGCATGTCGTTTCTCATGAACATTAGTCTTTTCTCGCTACATGCGCCAACAAGGAAATGAATAGTGACCGTTTGTTCTTTCGTAATTAAATACGTGAAGACAGCTAATGAAATTCGCTTCATTGTTTCACCAAGATAAAACCGAGAACAGCATGAATAAAAAGTACATTTAAAAATTGACTGTGAGAAAACACGTTTTATATATTTTTTGCATGAGTAGACAATTGCACAATTCTATTGTTCGTTCACATTGTATTTTCGTCTAGAAATACGTATATTCCATGCAATATTGAAAATACGTGCACTTTTTCTATAAATTATTAAGTTTTTTTTTTCCTTCCTATTCCGGCAATATTGCAAAATGAATTGACTTTGCTAAAAATTGAAAGAAATATTCTGCCGCTGGGCTCTATACCTTCATTTAATATCATGTTTTAACTATCTAATATTTATAATTGTAAATATTAACCTCTACTTAATACTTTCCACACAGAATGGCTACATGAAATTGATTTTCAATACTTATTACCCCCTTTGTTCATGCTCTAATCAGTTCATTTCGTTCTACGCGATTTGACGCTACACGGCAAAAAAAAAAAAAAAACTGCCTGTTTACTAGACAATCTCTAGGAAACAGAATTTCTAAGATATTTCTGAGTAAATGGGATTTTTTTTTTTTTTTTAAATACAGTATAAGTAGTTCTTAAGGGGTCGTAAGAGCTAGTAACTTCAGGCTGGGGAATTGATCCAAACGCTCTTACACATGCACTATTTGCACTATTGGGATTGGCAACAAGTGTAAAAACCAAAGGATCTGGTGTAAGGGATTGATCGCAGAAATTCCCCCTCACTACGCTGAATCACTTTTGAAACCCATAGGTTTCACCAATGCTCAAATAACATGTAATTGAAAAATAATCCCTTTTTAAACCCCTTATTTACTTTTAAAACAGAAAGAAAATTTGTTACCTGTTGCTCTTCCAGGTCTCGTGCCTCTCATCTCTTTCATTCGTTTCCCGATGAACCCGACGACCTGAGCTCCCAAGCTGAAGCCGATGACGTGCAGATCCTTTTCTTGAATCCCGAAATTGTCCTTGATGATGTAGTAGAGCACGGCTGCTTGAGCACCAACCAATTCCGTATTCACGGCTGCAGCTATGTAGTACGGAATTCGGGCTCCCAGACTCCAATCGATAATGACCACATTTAAGTCTTCCTATTTACAAAGTATTTGATATGGATAATCAATTCGATCTTTCTGAGTACCTATTACTAAAATTCTATAATATCACTCTGACATATGTTCCTCATTAAGCCGAATCTATCAATCGTGCCTAATATTCTCACACACACCATAGTTCAACAAAGTATAATAATAATAATGAGAAGAAGAAAAAACAGAAACAAAACTCTTTGCATGCAAATATTAAACTCAAAACACACGCACACACGCATATATATATATATATATATATATATATAGATATATGCCCCCCGTTACAGAGCGGGCAAAAGATAATCATAATCAAAAGTGATGGTTAAACTAACATTCAAGTAAGTAATTCATACGGGAATATACAACAAAATTAAATTATCTTACTAGTTGATTTTTTAACATAAAGTAGAAATGAAAATATATATATATGGTTTTTTCGAGAAGAATTTTAACTATTATGACTTTTAATGCAGCGGATTCGAAAGAATTGATTACATTCTTACTCTGTTTATTTAGTAGGGGGGCATACTACATTCCGTGGGAAATTTCATGAGGAAATTGTGAGATCAACTTTAATATATTCCTTATGGTCTGTGTAACTATGCCTCACCGGGTGTTTTGCTTGAATTAGTGGTCAGACGGCCTGTATGACGTCATCAATCCAAGATGGCGGCTTTAATGAGTTTTTGCAATTATGAGTTAATTTTTGGGTATTTTGTCTTAATTTTCTGGTGAATTTACTTGATTAATATTCTATTTATCTTCTTATTATAAATTAAAAACAAAATATTTAAGTTTTTTGTTTATTAACTCATTTAAAAAAAAATCTGATAAATCTTCTTTTTTCACTTTGGCTCTCAGAATTAGCTGTTTTAAAAGTACCTCGGGTGAACTTTCTCAGTTAAAATTACTTTTAACTTTCAGGCTAAGATCACTAAACATTAGTACAGTCGAGCCTTCTTAATTCGAACACGATTATAACGAACTACTGCTAAAGCGAACAACATTTGCGATCCCCGTCCTTCTGTTGAAAAACACTTAACACATCTAACACTATTGTTTTTCGGAGAAAACAAGCTCCTGTTGAGACAAATTCACTTTGAAGGTCCTTTTGAGTTCGTTTTAACGTGGTTTGACTGTATAATCGTTTGACAGAATTCTTATAACCTGTATACCCCCCTGACCCCCTAAACTCTTTGACCGGATATGAATAATGTACACTGGGGGTGCTCTTAAGGAATTTGTAGGGAGAGTAGAAGAGAAAGCCTCAGCGTAGAGAAGGTATTGTTTGTCAGTTCGTTGGTGAATAGTCTGCAAATCTTCAAGTACAGTTATTTTTTCCTTAACTTATCACTGCTATTTTTATTCACGATGTCTTCTCTCCCAGAAACTCATTTACAAGCTTTTTTGCCTCCATCTTCGAAAAAAGCAAGGCTAAAAATTAATAATAAACTATGTATTTTTTGTCAGATTAAGAAGAAGTGCCCATTAGTTAAATCCATTGGTTATGATAAATTGTTAGAATGTATCAAGAAGAGAGTAGAATGGAATGACCAAGAGTATAATACATTACTTACTGAACGATTAACGAATGTGACCGTAGAAGAATTGAAAAATGAAAAACGCATCATGGCATGCAGGATGCTAAGAAAAGTGCACCCATAAAGCAAGCATGGACAGAAGTAAGAAATTTCACGAAGTGGATAAGAATAAACTATATTGTTCTACTTCCATTCATGAAGACAATGTTGTAGGCTACACACAACGAGATCCAAAATTGTCGTTGGTGACAAAAATAAGTGGTTTTTCTGCCTCGGAAAAGGCGGTATAAGAAAACCATTGGTGGCGATAAAAACAGATTCTGCAGGTCAGCAATTAAAAAAAGCCATTGAAATTTCCAAAAATGAAACTTTCAAAATTAAACTCAGTGACTGTACAGATCCAGGAGATCCTCATGCAAAGAACATTTTACACCATAAATATTGCTGGGCAAAACATGTGTTTCATCTTTTACGAAAAAATTGCGATCCTGATGTAGTAACAAAGCCACAAGACATTATTTCTAATAAAGCAACAGACGTAGAATTCCTGTGTGCAGTAAATGATTTTCTTGTTCAGGGAAATGTTACTACAATAGCAGACCTTGAAATGAATTATCAGTCAATTGCCAATAAAAAATTAAGAAAAAAATGAAACACGTAAAGAAATTAAAAATATCATTCAAGAAGAAATTCATGACGCTATATTTAGTAATCCAAAAAGTGTAAATGAGTCGCGAGGCGTATCTTTAAAGGAAACTGCAGATATTACCCTATCTAATGCATAAGATTATTTTATAGACATTGGAAAAAAAATGAGAACTATTGAAGTTGCAAACATTTTACGCAAAGCAGTTTTATCTGGTCAGAAATGGACATTTACAGGATCTTTTGAACATAATCAAATAGTTGATGCCGTTCCAATCGAAGTTGATCAGTTTTTAAATGGTGCTGCAACGGAAAATTCGAAATTAATTCTATTTCTGAGGTGCACGACAATATCCTACTGAATAAAGCTAAAAGACTGTCACACATATTCATGTATAAAATATTGTCTCCGTACCAAGTTTCGAAAGAAACTGTTCATCGACACGTCCGAGATGTGCCTTTGCAAGTTGGTGTTGGTACTCTGCTACCCGAAGTAAATGTACAATTGATTTTTTACACAAACTAGGTGTTTTGATTGATTATGCTAAAGTTCTACGCTTGGAAACATAGTTCGAAAATGGGTTAATAAGGCGTATGGATGATAGTGACGGGATGTATATTCCTCCTGATTTGAAAAAGGCAAGATTTTTATTTTGTGCTGCAGATAACATTGATTTCCTTGATGACACATCTTATTGGAAGGGTACTTTGCATGGAATTGTAATGGTACTTTATCAACAGAAAAAAGACTCGGATAGACAAATTCCACTTTCTCTTATCATACCTTCAGCATCCCGTTCCCTTTCGACATTACCTCAGTTCCTGACTGAAATAACGCCCTATAAAATTGCAAAGACAAGTAAGCCCAAATGTTCAGCATATGGGGAAGCATTAAAAGATAAGAAAACACAAAGAGAGATATTAAGGCATTGTGACAGCATTAGGACCAGAAAAAACTCGAGGAATATTAGAACTCCATGCTCTACCAGAATGTGATACAACAGGTTCACTTGCTAAGAAGGGAAACCATCTTTTTGAAAAATTTATAAGACGGCAGATAAAAATACTTTTTGATGCTCTGAGTCATCTGGGGTCAACGGAAGAATTTAATGCAAATGATAAAGTTGCTATTGAAGGATTTATTTGCTCCTTGTATGTACCGCTGACCAAGATTTCAGATATTATAGAGAACTTCGTTGGTTCATGTTTTCCAAGCAGTAGGTAAGAATGAAATTTTGCCTCCTACAAGGGCATCTTTGTACCCATATATTTTAAGAGCGCATTATCAGGTATTAGAGTGGCGTCTTGCTGACCAGCAGCACCCGAATTCACCAACACCGTTAGACTTCGGATATTTAAAAGAAAGACAACTTATATGCTTCAGTTATGTGTACATCCGTGTGCACCTGAATCCATCTTGAAATTAGTTCGATGCAGCTGTGTAAAGGGCAAATGCATTGTTTCATGCAAATGCAAACCTTAAAACATTGCATGAACTGAACTTTAGTATGTCTGGAGGTGATGAGGACTTATGTGAAAATCACAGCCAACAAAGCGATATTGATGAAAATTTAAGTAAGACCTGCTTGTTTATTTTTAAATCTATATTTTTGAATTAAAATCAGAGTTTAAACAATTTATTCATTACTTAGAGCACATAAAATGTAAATAATAAAATTGTCGTTGCTTCCGATATTAAGCAACGGAAATTGTAAATTTTTTCTACATTAAAAAACAAAAAAAAGCTTCTTATAACCCCAAAAGCACGTGTATGCAAATAATTTTACAGGTTTTTTGGAATAATAAATTTGATTTTTATCGTACAAGCATTCTAAAATATTTTTAACTGCTATTGTTTACTAAAAAAGTTCATAAAATCTGTATCGAAAATCAAAAATAACAAAATAAATAAATTATTTTATACAGATAATTTGTTTTTAAATTTGAAATATAATAGTATTAAAATATTAAATATGTAATAAAAGTTGATAACATTTCATAAGATGCCTTAAAAATGAGTCAAAACCGAAAATTTTCATCAATATCTAGTGCAGCCGCCATCTTGGATTAATGACGTCACACAGGCCGTCTGACACAAATTCAAGCAAAACACCCGGTGAGGCATAGTTATATAGGCCATAAGGAATGCATTAGAATTGATCTCACAATTTCCTCACAAAATTTCCCACGGAGGGTCTTTTACCCTAAGTATGCTACTGGACTATATTGTTCAAAAGAGGAAGCTAATGAATTTTCCTGGGATATGCGGGGTTTTAAAACTTAAATGGTCTCAAGTTAAGAGCAAAATTTCATTACCTGTAATTTTTCGGGAGACAGAGCAAAAGCACGATAGATCAGAGTAACAGATATAATGAAGCGCGATAATGCGAGGGTTCACTGTATTTACTAATTACATTTTAGAAGTTTTTTGGACATGACAAATCACAATTTTTACCTTTTCCAGGAGGGCCGTTTTCATTTGCCAAATCCACGTCAAATTATTTTTTCCTCCAAAGCCGTGTGTAAGGAACTTAATTGGCGCTTTTGGATTAATATTACTACTCTTCACTGTTTCTGGCTTTGTGTAATCCATGATTTGAGGCATGTGAGGATTCTTCTTGGTGTACAGCAGAAACTGAGTGTTCACAGTTTCTGGAGGTTCCGGTAGCTGCTTCAAGTGTTTGAAGGTGCCATCTTTGTCGAAACAGCCCAGTTCGTCGTAACATACACTGGATGCATGCTGGATGTCCTGTGGACCTTTCACACCTTTGTTTTCCAATTGTCTCAGTTTCAGTTCTCGCAAAGACTGGATTACATATGGGTAAATATCGATGTTACCACTAGAGTTCTCAACTTTGGGAATAGATGCTTGAGCATGGGCCAACAAAGCTGCTAAAATAACAATAGATAGTTATTGAATAAGTGTGGTGTTACAGAGAATTACTGCTAAATAGGTTTATCTACTCAAAAGTTGTAGCACAAGTAATTTCACTGTATATTATTTTCAGTCGGTTAGAAATCACTTCAAAAGTAGAGTCAGTTTCACATCAGTAATGTTGTAAGATAGTGTATTTCGGTATGTAGTTCATAGCTATGCAGCGCCTTGTTATCATTTTTTCTTTTACAAATACGAATAGTACACTTAAAAATAAAGAATCAACGTTTTACCAAAATTCTGGTCTATCCCGTGCATTTTTCAGAGAAAATGGTTCAGTCAGAGGTAACTGAACCATTTTCTCGATCCTATTGTTCACGAAGTGGAAACGGCCCACGGAGTCTAGGTAGGATACCAATGGTCCAAAGGAATAGGAAGACAAAACCCAATTTTGAAATCAACTATTGGTTACTTTGTACAAGCTGCGGGATTTTCTTCTAGGAGTATTTCGATTTGTAAAAATCGTAATGAGTATTTTAGGATTAGTATAGTCCACTTGCTTGCGCCCATGCCGTCTATGCAACTAGTTCACTTCTGGAAACAAAACAAAAATCTATATAAAGTTCCGACAAGTTTCACACAAAAAGAAATTTTTATTATTATGCTCTCAAAATTTACACAACCGAAAAACACCAAAAAAAAAAAAAAGGATGACTAATATTTAATATTTTTAAAAAATGCTCTGAAAAGTTTATAACAATTTAAAAACTTTCTCGGAGGGGGGGGGGGGGTTCCCCGACAAACGTTATTCCAAGTCCTTATCATGATTTTTTTGGGGGGAAAGAGGGGGAGGAGTGGTGGATCCACAAGAGGAGGGACAATTGGGCCAAAAGGTTTGAAAATTCGAAAAATTTCCAGGGGGAGACCACCGAATCTCCGTCTTCCCCTTCCCTCACCCCAACGTCACAAAAATCACCTCCAATTGAGTTTTTAAGACTCAAATTCCAAAAATTTTCCAAGGAAGAGTCTCTTCTCCCTCTTGTCATCGTTAGATCACCTAAAATTTTACGCTCTTTGAGCTTCAAGTTAAAAAAATTTCCTGGGAAGTTTCTTTCAACCCATCCTTTCCCCTAACGTTAGCAAAGTCGAATTATGCAATCGGTTTTTAAGACTCCAGTTCCGAAAATTTTCCGAGGGAAGACTACATTATATCTCCTCCTAATATCATTAAAAAAAAACGTCGATAATTGTGTTTCTGGAATTTCAATATCAACGCATTTCCAGGGGGAGAGTTCTGAACCCCATGCTTTCACTTTTTGTCATTAAAGAAGGACTAAAGTTGCATTTTCAGAACTTCAACTCTGGAAAATTTTCCGCGGGAGAACCCCTATCCCGTACCACCATTTAGAATTGTGTAAAGTTGTACCTTTGGAAACTTCAATATTGAAAAGTGGAGGGAGAGTTCTTAAACTGCATTGCTTCTTTTAACGCTACCAAAGATAGCCAACAATAGTGTTTTTAAGACTTCATTTTTGAACAATTTCCGGGCAAAGGCCCCCGAACCTTCGATTACCAAAGTTTGTCTAAAATTACGTTTTTGGACTTCAATTTCAAAAATTTTTGGATCGAAGTTCCGATCCGCGTCCCTTCTCCTAACGTTATAAAAGATGGTCATCAATTGCTTTTGCGGGGAATGTGGACGTGAAGAGTGCGCGAGTGATGTGTCCATGGTGGGAGTTTGATCAGCAGACTTTTGTGATGCTAACCATGTACTTTACTGGAGCCAAAAGGATCTGAAGGCTCGGGGGCAAAGATGGCTCAGAGCTCTCTGAATGCACGCCAAACGTTTTTAGGCCTTCAGTTTCAAACATCATCTAAAACTGCGTTTTTGGCCCTTCAATACCAAATTAATTTTAGGGAAAAGTTGTGAAACCCATGCTTTTCCCTAATGTTAGCATAGATGGTCCACAATTTCACTTTAAGACTTAATTTCCTAAATTTTATTTGTGAAAACCCTCCTAACCGCCCTATCCCAAGCATCATTAAAGATCCTCCAAAATCATACTTCGGAACTCCAATATCGAAATGTGACTGCATTGTTGAAGCTTCAATTTCGAAAAATTTCCGGAGAACCTCAAGCTCTCCCTTTCCTCTTTTTCACCAGCAACGATCGTCGAAAACTGTTTTTAGAACAAAATTTTCGAGTGAGCCCAGTGGCGGATCTTCGATTTTTCTGAGACGGCGCAAAAACTTGATACTGGGGCCCTGATCCCTCCTCTTTTTCCCTTATTTGGATGTTTTAACTTTTCATTCTTTGTATTCAAAGCACTAGTATCATTCAATTAAACTCTTTTAATTACAAATATTATTATGTAAAAAAAAGATATACTTCAGTTTTTAACTAAATATATATATTAGTTAGTCTCCCCCCCCCCCCTCCATAGTTTATTAGCCAATCTCTCCTCCCAAGAAGACTGGATCTACATGGAGGGGGGGGGGAATTCTGAATTAATTGGAAGTAACATGTGTTTCTGTTTAACTAGTTCTTTCTTTCTTTCTTTTTTTTTTTTTTTTTTGACTTATTTATTTTTTACACTCACCTATATATTAATTCTTTATTTGTTTTTTATTCTAGTAACACCTGCTTTAAATATTAAAAAGCGACAAAAGCTGCCGTTTATTCGAGTTTAGAAGTACTTATTTTACCAAAGCATTTGTTATCGCAAGGAACTAGAATTTTACTGTCTTTGATTAAATTGCGCACAAAACGAAAGTGTAATGAAATGAAAATAAAATAATAAATTCAAAGACTAAACTCAACAGTTACCGAAAATTCAAAGTTCCTTCTGCTTTTTAACTGACTTTAAAAAAAGAGGTTATGATTTCATATTGCGGCTTTTTATGTATGTTTTCGTATTTCTCCAAGAATACTGGACCGATTTGAAAAATTCTTTTTTTGTTTGAAAGGGTCTACTTTCCAGATGGTCCCATGTAAATTTTGTTTGGATCTGATGAGGGGTCCCGGAGAAATCTAAGATCAACTTTCGTCAGCTGCGCTCACGTCACAGGTCACGTGATTTTGGTGTGAACGGTGCATTTGTTCGACGGAGGAATCTTGTTTGAACAAAATTTAATTCTCACGCATCGCGGTGTTTGATTTTCTCGGTGCCGCCTGTTAATTTTAATTATAGTCTTACTAATATATTTATTACTCATGTAGCAAATCAGTAAACTAAATGTATTTTGCTTCGAAAATAGTTGAATTAATTAATTTAATATAAAAATGTTGTTAATAAATAAATTGTTAACAAATAACTTCATTTTTATGTATAGTCATTAAAGTTTTTTCTTTTTTTAATATTTCAGTTTTGAAATATATTTAGTGTTCAATTCAAGGGGAATTGAAGACAAAAATCCCCCCCCCCCCCCGCCCCCCCCCCCCCGCCAACGATTAAATTTATGTTCATTAATAAATATATCGTAACTTGTATCCGATTTCTGAAGTTTGACAAGTATTCTAGATTTAATATTTCATGATGCCGTCAGTTTAATATACAGTGATGGCAATACTAATTAATATACTTCGTTGGAATTTTTTTTATGTACTATGCTCCACGATTATTAGAAGACGCCTGGTCCGATTAGGAAATTTCTTTTTCTGTTTGAAACTGTATACTTCTCCCGGTCGTCTAATTATCTTTTATAACTCCGGGTATGAAGGATCCTGGAGAAATCGAGGAAACTCTTCAAATTTCTTACTCACGCTTTGTTAGATAAATAAATACCGATGCTGAACAATAAAGTAAGAAAAAACAATGTCAAAAAAGCACAAATTGCCGATTTCAGCAGACACGCCAAAACACGTGTCTGCTGTAATTGGCAATTTGTGCTTTTTTGACGTTTTTTTTTTTTTTTACTTTCACGCTTTGTTGTTTGTGAATTCATAGCGTCCCACTTAGTGAAACGATTTTTTTGGTTTTTTTTGTTTAATGGATAGGAGTGATCTAAATTAGGTCCCAATCTTTGCTTCACGATATTTGTTCTTTAGGAAAAAAACTATGTGCAAAAAACAATAAATTTCATTCAATTTCAATATTAAACGATTAAATATAAAATCCGTTGTTAAAAAAAGTACCGGGAAACAAATATACTTTCTTTACTCAGTGTTAAAGAAAGTACCATAAAACATTAATATTAATCAGGGGTGCTCCTTGGCGGGGGGGGGAGGTTGAGGGGTATTTTTCCTTTTTAAAGGGGTGGCTCTTGCTTTGGGGGAGTACCCCCACCTAAGTATTTTCCCTATATTAATCACACACACACACATTAGTAGTCAAATCGCAAATTTTGAATAAAGACACCTCTTAAGCAAACAGGAAATTCATTTAATATCATTGCTCTAGTAGTATTTTGATCTTTATATATACAACATCACAGTAGATACCCTGTTTCTAGTGTGGTGTTGATCTATAACGGGGACTAGTAAAGAGAAATGTGACTTTTTTCACAAGTTACGTTACACGTATTATTGTGAAACATAAAATAGTTAGAAAAACCATTTACATTTAAATGGTTTTAACTAAATTAGCGCACAATTAAATCCTGGAGAGGAACATAGATCAGTTTTTAGTGCCAATCGTATAAAATGTTATGCGCATTAAGCTTTTTTTTTTTTTATTTTTTTAACCGACTTCAAAAAAGACGTCCTCCTCAACTCGTTGGAATCTTTTTATGCACAGTGACTCCCAAAAGTGTTCGTGCACTTTGAAATTTTTTAGTAAAACCAAAATAACACGAAACTAAATTCGAATATGAAGTCCAATATTTTTTCACGTCATTATTATGAAATTCTAAATAAAACCCTGTAATTTTTTTCAAAATATTGACGGATCTTCTTTTTGAAATGGGTCAAAAAATGAAGAGACAGAGAAATAATACGACACAAAAGTCATCGTACAATCCCATATTTTCGAATAAATTCGTGATTAAAATTATCATATGTCGTTTTTTATTATTTTTGCATTGTATTGACCCTTAAAAGTCATTTGGCTTTAATTTTTTGTTTATTTATTCCTTAATATTGTGCTTATTACTTTCAAATGGCTGGTATTTGTAAAAAACCACAAACATCATTCAAAATTTGAATTTTTTCCTCACAGTAGCGGCAAATTGGTTTGAAATATCTCTAAATTGGTTAATTTATTCCATTTTATAGTACAGTGCTGATAAAATGCTTTAAAGAAAAGAATCGGATCGAAAACAAGGTAAGGAAAGGTCAACCGGCAAAGTTGACAAAGCGTGATCGGAGATTTACAGTTAAAAAATCATGAAAAATACACAAGTTCTCTGATTAGCTGGATTAAATGGGACTTCTTCTCGCAGAAATTTTTTTGGCCGTGCGAAAAACTTTTTGTCGCGAAATAAAAGATAAATAAGATCAAAACGTTTTGAAATTACATCTTACTTACAGATAAAAATGAGTTCAACTATTTTGGTTAAATTGTTGTATATAATTGTAAATATAAGAGAAAATTAGGAACTTAACCTTAAGAACTTAGTTGGACCAGTTAATCAGGACGGTGAAGGTGTTCTTGTGTGAGGGTGCATATCAGCATCAGGACTTCGCAGTTTGAAATTTTTTGATGAAATAATGAATCATGCTGTTCATTTAAAATATTTTAAAAACCAATTTTAAATTTTTAGCCAAAAATTTGGTTATCGGAAATAACTTGGTTTTTTTATCAAGATAACGATAAGAAGCACACGGTTTTCAACGTTTGCGTTTAGTGTCTCAAAAATTGTCCTAAATTTTAGAAAATATCCCTTCAATCTCCAAATTTGAACTTAATGTAACATATTTAGAGATATCTGGAGACTAGATTACGAAAATACGGTTTTGAAACGAAAATAGAGCTAGAAACAGTAATACTCGAAGTGTAATTGAGCACTTACTCAGAAATTACGCAAAAAAATAAAAAAAAATGAAAGAAAAAAGAATGAAATCTATTCCCAGACGTTTAAAAGGTGTTGTTGATACAGCATGATATTCTACTAAATAATAACTTAATAAAAAGTTAGATTATTCAATAATATATAGACATTTTTTAAAGTGTACGAAGACTTTCGTGAGATAAAATTTTCGGCACTTTTTGGTTTTTGATTTTCAAAAAAAATAAGCTTTAATATTTAAAAAAAAAAAAGTTATATAGTTTTGTTGAAAATTGATCGAAAATCTTATAATTAAATATCTATTCCGAAATACTAATTCTAACCAATGGATAGGGTACTATTTCAATGAAAGTCGTAGGTGTACGAACACTTTTGGGAGCCACTATATGTCCTTTGTAAACTCAAACACGCATAAACGAATTTGGGATTTTTTTTTCTCGTTTGAAAAGATATATATTTCCCAGGTGATCCCATGGTCATCAGGTCATATGTGAAGATGGAATCCTTGAAAAATCAAGAAAACTCTTCAAATTCTATGTTCAAAGTTAAAGCGATTTCTGTTGTTTTTTTTAGTGACTCGTGAATTTTTTTCGGAAAACATATTTTAATAAAGTCAAACTGATGATGAAGACAATTTTCTTTGTAAATAAGTGCACATTTGAAAAAGCCTTTCTTCACAGCCTTCGGAAGTCTCCGAGACGCTGTGCTCTATTTTTTTCTCTCCCTATTTTGCTCATCTTAGCTGTTTTCAGACTCCTGTGCACGACGCTTTCTCACTCGAGATGTACGTAAGAAGTGTACCACATATTCTACCCCTCCGTACTTATATTATATTTACACCACTGAAAAGCAAAAAATAAATTATTTTCAAGTAAAAAAGCGAACCCACTTCAAAAAACAAAGGGGAACTAAAAAGTAAAAAATAATTGGTCATACTTACCTAGGATTTCCTACTCAAACGTATAAATCAAATTTATTTTACCATTCCAGTACAAAAATCAACTAAACTAAACACCCAATAATAAAATAAACACTGATTTTAATTACTATACGATGAATTATTTTAATACCTAACTAATTATATACGATATCTTAATTTTTAATAACCATTTGAAGTCGGGGCCTCCTATAAACTACTACCTAACGTAACTGACAACCCACCAAATCCTAAGTTAAACACTAATTTAACAAAACGCGCAAGTCTTTAAAACTAAACCTACTCAGTTAGTTAGGTAAGTAGCTTATAGGAAGCCCCGACAAATGGTTATCAAAAAATAAGAGATCGTATATAATTAGTTAGGTATTAAAATAATTCATCGTATAGTAATTAAAATCATTGTTTATTTTATTATTGGGTGTTTAGTTGATTTTTGTACTGGAATGGTAAAATAAATTTGATTTATACGTTTGAGTAGGAAAACCTAGGTAAGTATGACCAATTATTTTTTTCTTTTTAGTTCCCTTTTGTTTTTCGAAGTCGGTTCTTTTTTTATTTGAAAATAATTTATTGTATTCTAACTTGCGGTTGTAAAACAATTGTACAACTCGTAAGCAAGAAAGGCTATCATCACACAATTGTTTGTCGTTCAAATTCAAACAAATATCTCTAGTTTAATCAGTAGCGAACTTTATGTGTTTTGTGTACTTATGTTTATTTGCATTTGTAGAAATTTCGAAAGACACTTATTGCTTTATTTGATCTGCTGATAATCTCACACGCACTGATGTTTGACCTTGAAAAGCATTTATCACCAGGCAAAAAAAAAAAGAAAAAGAAAAAAAAAATAGCACTTATGAAATCAAGCAGAAAATTTATATAAAGGGGAAAGTGGAGAAAGGTGACGATACTAAGCTTCAAAAAAAAAAAAAAAAATCTCGTTTTGGGATGTGAATTACAATTTTGAAACTTATGCCCAAGGCTTCTTGAAAATTTTAAGTTTAACAAAAAAATAATAATAAAATTGAAACTTTGTTTATCTGCTTTTCAGATATGAAAACTTTCATCAAAAGCAAAAAAGTTTTCGCTATCCAGGCTCGGATCTGTAAACTTCGGGCCCTCCATCAACAAAATCTATAAGGCCCCTTCCCCAGAGGCCAGCAGTGTAAACGTTAAAAAGGCTTGTGCTAACGTTAAAAAGGCTTGGTATTAGTTTTATTTCAATTTTTTGGTCCTTTGGGTCCCTAAAGGACGTGTGACCCCCGCACTGCAATTCTGCGGGTACGCATATCTGGAACTGTCGCCATCTTACGTGAGTAAGATGATGAAAAGATATAAGAAACATTAAAAGAGGAAAACGATACTTTAAAAATACGTACAAACATCAAGCAGTAAATTGCCAACCCTAAGCCAGGGCTAAGGCAGAACTACGTGCAAAATACCGATAACCCAGTTATCGCATCTAGAAACTGTAGTTTCGTCCTTGTTTTGACTCATCGGTCTGGAATAGAGAATAACCGAACTGGAGGCAGATGGCATCTCATTGAAGCTGAGAATGCCAACAAACTATTAGATCTTTTTTGCGCGTACAAACATATTAAATTGGTATCCGTCCCAAACTCTAAACAAAATGTTCAGAGAACCACTCCACAGTTGGAATTATTACGGTTGAATGGTTATGTTGGAATAATTCTTAATGACTAATTTCCAATGGTAGATTTCCGTGTGTTCCGAGTTATTGCTGCACGTGAGAGATAATCATATTCACTATTAAACGATTAATGATCTTGATCATTTTTGAATGTTTATTTAGCGGAAATAAATAGTGAACTTGAATAAATATATTTCTAAAATTTGAATAAATGCTTTACATGAACCCGGAAAAAATTTATTTTTGAACAAGAACGAATTGGTTGGGGTAAAATGTGTCAGTTTGTAATTAACTCAACGTAAACACCGTTGAAATGGATTTTTTTAACCAAAAATTTGTGATGATATTTCTTAGTTTGTTAGCAACAAATTTTAACTCCAAAAGCGTCTCTCTCAGGAAGGTGACAACAGAAAGAAAAATGTTTGTTAACATCAGATGTTGTATTGCAAATCCCGCAGTAAACAAACTTCTAAAAATCTTTTGTATTTTATTGAATAACAGGGAAAATTAAAGGATCATAATAGAAGTTTATTAGATCCACTGAAAGCAGTGAAATAAGGTAATATTGATTTGATCCTTTTTATTTCGTTTTATTTTGGATGGGTTAAAATGGGTCATAGTTGTACTTAACTGATTTTTCCTTAATATTTAGTCTATAATTACGTATATAGAGGCAAAGTACAAATGAGACAGTGAGAAGCAAAGAGATGTAAGTGCTAAATTTAAAA
This sequence comes from Uloborus diversus, assembly GCF_026930045.1. NCBI lineage: Eukaryota > Metazoa > Arthropoda > Arachnida > Araneae > Uloboridae > Uloborus > Uloborus diversus. The sequence goes on from NC_072734.1 coordinate 67,575,222, forward strand.
ACTTTGAGATAATCAGCATAAATAGTGGGAAAAACCTCTCCTCTGTTTCTGGGCAAGAGATGTTACTAGTAGCTCTGGTGGGTGCTGCTATACAGCATGATTTAGAACAAAAATTCTATGAAATCCTACCTAGGATCTAAACTTTAAAAAGGCGTTTTACTCGAAACTTTAAAAAGTCCACTAACATCCCTTTGCTTCTCACTGCCTCAAATCACACATGGTGATAGCATTGAAGTACAAGTAATGTATTAAACATTATCAAGAATGGCGAATGGGTGGTTTCCTTCAGTCAAAAGAACTATTTTTAGTCATTGAAATGGATAGAAGAAGTAAAAAAAAAAATTACATGAACCCAGAAAATACTTTCATTTTCCCAACAGTTATTTTATTTAATTTTTTAAAATGTCCGATTTTTCAAACAAGGCGTGGTTTTTATGACGTCACAAATGATGCAATTTGGCGCATCTTTCTACTACGTTTCCACGTTATGATAATCAAGCAGCGAATTAAAATTGCACTCTACGCTTGCTATCAACCATATCGTTGCCAATACACGTGAGTAAAGATGCTAATTAAATATTTTGTTCTATGAATGGCAACATTGAATGGCATTTCATCATTTGTGATGTCACACGACAGAAGTGTAAACAACGAAAGCGCAACGATTTAAGTAATTTTTTAAAATATTAAACTTAAATAAATTATCTAAAAAATGGTCAGATCCTACGTTTTTAAGCATGCTCTTTCAGAAAAATATACTTTTAAAAGTTTGAAAACGACCCCATTGTTATATATTTCCCAAAGGCCTAAATTATTGGAAGATTCAATTTTCAATCAGCGACAACAACATTTTATTAAAAAATGAAAAAAAAAGTACTTGAGGTAATTTTTTTTTGTCTGTTTGTTGTTGTTACTTTTTTAACAAACTGGTCCTCCAACATTTTAAATTAACATCAGTTTTGCACGATGACCCATTTTACCGCATCATGTAGTAAAATGCGTTTAGATATTTATAACTATTTTTTGTTAATTTAAAATTTAAATATGTTTCCTAAAATTACATAAGTTTTTTTAAAATGAATCTAATGTCAAAATAAAATTTTAAAAAATGAAAATATGGCGATTTTGTTTCTAAAATACTTTAAACTTGAAAATAGTTCAAAAATGACCCATTTTACCCCACCCTATACTCTATCAATTTTTGCGTATAAGATAAATGGGACATACCTGAACGAAAATTTTAAAGTATGGTGTTCATTTAACGTGAATAACTTAATAATCTATCAAATTCAAATAGTTTATTTATTTGACAATTTAAAAAAAGGTTGTTGTTTTTTTACATAACATTATGGAAAAAATAATATTGGGCACATTTGTTCAACTACACACGTAGTTTTATTCTTTTGCACAACCACCCAAATTCTTTGTCTCGAGTCATCCTAGAATTTAAGAAACATAAGATTCAGATAAACAAAGATTAAAATGCAAAGCATGAAAATATACTTTTTTTTTTGTCCTCAATGCTTGAAATATGCTTCCAGAAGCGTGAAAAATATTCTCTGGTACTGTACATACTTTTTACATTAAGTATATCCAGTGGATAACTTTTTGGTAGCCTTATATCTAGCGGAAGACGTCAAGTAAAAACCTACATTAGCAGGGAACAATTAAAGAACCTCCTTATTCAGGGAGAGTTGTTTTTAGACCCTTTAAAACACATGTCCGCTAAAACTTTCAATGATTCAGTCTATGCCATGCACCCCCCCCCCCCCCCTCCTCTCCTCCCCTCCATTTGTGGGCTCTCCAGAAGAATGAAAAAAAAATGTAGAAGGAGAAAATAAAAGGGGAAATGTTACAAAATTAAAATAACAACAACAGTTTTAATATAATAATGAATAATGATAATGTATTTACCTACAACCAATATGTATATCATCATTAGTTTTTAACAATGAAAATCTGTTTGCATTGACAGACAGCTGAGAAGGTTCTGATAAATTGCTTACGCGTAACATTTATGTCAGTTTTTATCTTTCAAAAAATATTCAAAGGCGACAGGTGTACATCACATTCAGATCAAATCTTCTCTGATAATGAATTCAATTATAATTATCTCAGGTAATTGTTTCCTCCTTTTACAATCGAAGTTGTTGAATGAATGTCGATTCGACATAGAATATCTATTGAATACATAAGGTAGTCGATCAAGATAATTTCTCTCATTTTTCATGCATTTTGGATGGTAAAAAAAAAAAATTGAAGAAAAATTTCCGACTCCGACTCCTGGATTTTGAAATGTCCGACTCCAACTCCGACTTTTTTATTATTATTATTTTTCTTCTTTTTTTTTCAAATCCCCCTTCCTCAAGGGAGGGGGGGGGGAATACCCAGACAGAGATTGAAATATTAATTCCTTTTTATGAAATTTTTGCGCTGTATTTTCAAATTATTCAATAGCTGCGATTTCTAAAGTGAGATTACTTAAAAATTCCATTAAAAAAATGAATAGGATTAATTTGCTCCCCTTTAATGTTTAACTACTAGATGTTGATCAAATCCTGTGATATCAATTTTTGAAAACTAACTTAAGGTTTTTTTTTTTGCTTAGTCAAAAAAAAAATCTTGAAAGGGGGACGGTCCTCCCCCTCCCGTGTGACCCTCATCAGGTGAGTGTCACCTCAACTTAAATTCAGAGTTTATGAAAATTGAAATACTTTAATTCTGAAAATATTCTCCAATAATATCCCCCTAAATCTTAATTTTCATCTTAAAAACTTCAACGAAAATATTGCACTATATTGCGGGGAGAGGTCGGGTACGTCTGGAGCAAATTTTACCCAAAATGCGGTAGAATACAGCTTTGTACGAATAACTTTTACTATAGCTGTATTTCTTGACTCAATTTTTTTTTTAAATTTTATTGGCAGCTTTAGAATTAACTTCAGTGAGAGGAATTTTAAGATTAACTACAATTATTGAGTATTGTTATCAATAAATCATGTACTGATTTTATTTTGTACTTTCCAGTGATAACCAAGCTTTCTTAGATAAATTCTTTAGATTTAAAAAAAAATCGGATCTTTTGGATTTGCGCTTTCGGGTGCGGCCAAGCCATCACTTATTTGAATTTACCAAGCACCCTCAGAAGTCTCCCGACTTGCCGATTCATACATTCCTTTTACTATTTTATTACTGAGATTGAGGTAAAAACTATATTATTATTTTTATTTCGAAGTGATTACTGAAGAAATAGTGTAGGCAACAAAACCGTTTGCTGACAGTTGCTATCACTTAAATAAAGTTTAAAAGTAAGCAAACTAAGAGATGGCGTAGGTACCCCAAAATCATTCCGACCTTCGACTCTGACTCCACAGCCCTGCATTTAATGTTTGGTTCACTGGCGCATCTAGAATTAATTTTCAGGGAAGGGAGAGAAGAATCATAATCGTTCAGATAAAATACCTTTATAGAATTTGCAATATATGTTTGAACCAAGGCCCCTCCCTCTCTTTAGTTCTGTCATTGATTGGTTTGTTCATTCCAGTAAGAAGTCTTTGAGACTGCTGACTAACTTATCTATATTCCGCAATAAACTTATTTAATTTCTATTTGAAAAAATCGTTGCATTGACTGAGGTGAAAGAAAAATTTTCGTTAGAAGGTCGGGGGTTAATATCGAATATTTAATTATTTTTCAATAACACCTAAAACTGATCAGAAACTAAAATGTTCTTAGCATTACCTCTTCCATCATACTGCATCTAAGTATATTCGGCAAAGGCTAGAATTTAGCTATTTAACAAGTGTAATGCTACCCAAGAAAAAACCGCAAGTTGGAGAATGTTAACTGTCACCAGTGATTCGCCGGAAATATTCGGTCTCCTGCCGATGTCTTTGAGATGTGAATGTTGACATTCACAGGTTAATGCCGACATTCACCAGATTTTGGACTTGCACAGTAGCATATTGTTAACCCGCAGCCAGAAAATACGGTATATTGACACCACAAATCTGTCTGGGGCTCTGCTTTTGGTCCAGCCGGCCCTGCATGTCAAAAGACACGCTGGCTCACTTGAGCCACGCCCCTTTTCTCACAAGCAGGATTTTAAGTACAAATTTTAAATTAATGATGCTTTTCTTTGTTAACTATTGCAGTTTGAATCTAGAGTTTTAGAGCTGTCTTGTTACTATGTCGAAATAAGATTATACAAGAGGTCGAAATAGTGAGTCTGTATAATAAGGAGAAATAATTGCAACGTGTCTGATTCCGAATCAGGTGTAATTTATCAGTTTTTCGTCCCCACTCATATTTTAAAAACGTTATTGCATCGATTGTTTTATTTTTATTGTTTTATTTTTTTAATACCTCTTGCGGACCTTGTGCGATCCCGCGATGTAGCATCCCATTTTTCATGTTGCACCACTATTGGTGGATAACATTACCACGAAAATTTTCTACGTCCAGTTTCCTCACTAAATGGACGCACGTGGACTCTATTCGATGCGAAACTGCACGAGGAATTAAATTTTGCCAAGAAACACTTCAAGCCGAACGAATACTCAAGGGATCTTCTACATGCCGCATAAATCATACTTGAAAATCCACCGACTGGAGCCAGGTTCGAACCTACGCCTTTGAACGTCAGCATCAAACCACTACACCACTGAGTCGCCTCTGTCTGTTGACGTAAAAGTGAAGAAAACTCCTATCGTGTAGTAAAATTAAATAGAGAAATAATAGTTATAAAAACCATAGATAATAATTTATTCACCTGATTCAATGTTATCTTGCCACTTGAGCAGATCCACTATTTATAAGGATCAGGAGAGTCAATTGCCCTGTTCTCATGACTTTGGGAAATCTATGTAGTCATGTGTAAGTGGGCGTATTGTTTTTTTTTTTTTTTTTTTTTTGGTATCATTTACATAATGTAGATGTCCGTTACCCTTCCCCCCCCCTACCTCCCCTCCTCCCGTAGGAAAATTCGAAATGACGGGTCTGCACTAATGTAATTTTTTATCATGTGAGAAATGTAAAGCAATTTTTTTTATTAAAAAAAGGGGGAACACAAAAAACAATATTTTGTTATGTTTATAAACTTGCCATTTTTTATAGCACGTCGTCACGAAATTTCTATCATTTAATGTGTTGCACAGACTTTTAAAATGTAAGATGAGAGAAGATTTCAATAACTTACTGTCAGCATTTAAGAGTAGCTTCCAAACAGTAACTGCAGAATTATTAGATTTTATGCAATGAGCTAGTATGTACAGTGTTCCTAATTTATTTTTTTAAATAAAATGTAGAAAACTTAAATTATAACCTTGCCACAGTGTCTATTGAAATCATACTACTTAAAAATATGAAGGAGCTCAAAGCTAATCAACTCAGGGGCGTGCACAGGGGGGAATACACCTGTTGGCCCAGGCCCGAGCCTGTAGAGGGCCTAATATTTTTTTAATTAGGGGTGAAATATGGGGTAAACAATATGGAAGGGGGTCCGGAAAAGTCATTTGTGACGGACTCCAAAATTTCTGTGCAAACTGGGTTCAAATTCACACTAAATTTTGTACCTTTGATAGTATTAAATTCACTGCATGTCTCAAACCTTCCGCTATCGAAAATACAAGCTGCGTTTTCGTAAAAACAGTGAAGCCCCAATTTTACGTCCCCGGAGTTTACGTTTTTCCTTCATTTCACGTTTTTTTCACCAGGTCCCAGTTTTTCAGTATACTAATAATGTTAATTGACCTGGAATGTAAGTTTGTTCTTCATCAATTTTCCGTATTCAGCGTTTTTCCTAGGAAGTGAAAAAAGAAAAAAAATGTTATAAAATAAGCAATATGTTTTATTCGTGCTTTTTTAAAGACGATCCACGTTGTTGTAAGTTAAACAATGAAAACAGAAATGCTATACTGCTCCATCCGTAGCCTGCCTTAGGGGCCGTCCATTAATCATTTGATTTTTTTTTGGCATTTTTGACCCCCCCTCTCCCCCTTGGTACATGGTGAGGTTGAAGACTTACTCCCCCCCCCTACTAAATCACGTGTATTTTTAGTACTCTACGAAAAATCTTATTATTCTTTTTAAACATTTTACAGGTTTAAGTTTCATCTAATAATGAAAGACTACGATAATAACAACAAAGACTATAATAATGAAAGGTATGCGAAAAAATTATTAAAGTAGAGTATCCGCGGACCACAGATTACCAAGACTTTCTTCCATGCCAATAACTGGATAAACATCTTCAGTTGTAGTTGTAGGCACAGTACTTAATTCTTTGAGATCCACATCGGTTTCATCGAACCACTCGGCGTCGTCAATTTCGCGCACTACGCACAGAATCTCTCGCGATCGTCGCGAAGTCCGGGAAGGACGAACATTGTGCATCTCTAGACTTATTGCGAGGATTCAGTTGCTTGTGACAAGCATTCACATGTTCCTTCGCTTTTTTCTTTGTACAGAAGTACAATGCACACCGCTGGCATGTCCTTTCTAAAAGTATCTGTCGATCCTTCTGCAGTCTAGGGCAATACATGTCATAAATGAATTGAATGAATGTCATAATGAATGCCGCGACAACCGGGCGCGCGGGCGGTTGTCGCGCCTCGCGATCGAGAACTTTACTTTTAGCTCGTTTGGTAACGGCGCAGCGGCAAATCAAAGTCGCACGCTACAAGAAGCCGCTTTTCGGTTGAGTGTTGCGCGTTTGTCGAAAAAATAAATACACGCGATATATTACTACAACCCTCCCTCCCCCTATGTGATGTTTCGTGATTTTTTCTGGACCCCCCCCCCTCTTTCGAGCATCACGTGATTAATGGAGGGCCCCTTATGGACTTTTCGTCCGCCAATGCAGATCATTGAAGCGCTTACAAATTGTGAAGGAATATTTTTTCTGATAAAGAGTAGAAAACAAAAAAAAAAAAAAAAAGCTTGCAATTCACCATTACGGGCCTTTTTTTCAACCTGAACTCCCGGATTCACAACTTAACCTCTTAAAATGATGTAAAACGTTATGTACAATAATATTCTTTTCGTATAGATATTGTGCCTTTTGAAAGGGTTATTTTTGCTACCTTTATTATTTTTTCTATTTGATTTTATTTTCTATTGTATTTCCCGCATTTTACGTTTTACCGTATTGCACGTTCTTTTATCCAGTCTTTTGAGAAACGTCAAATGGAGGTCTCACTGTAACATAAAATGCCTGTTTAGAATGATAATTTTTTTTTTTTTCCAACTTTTTGAAGATTCCACACGAAACAAAAAAAAACTACTTTTTCACTGTTCCTGATGTAAATACTAACTTCGACTACATTCTCTAAAATTACGTTTTATTCGGTCTACGAAAGAAAATTATTTGTGCGAACGAAATGTACTGGTTTTTTGAGGTCATTTTCTGACAAATGATGCTCGAAGATAGATTTGATTTTGCGTCACATCCTGTGAAACAGCAGCTGATACTATTTCCTAGCTCATACAGATCACTTTCATCGATATTATTCCCGTCCACAATTTGTCGAACAGGAAATGATATCAAAATGCTTAAAAATAGCAGAACCGCACTTTTCTTACTTGGTCATATCCGGTCGTATTTTGTTCAAGAATTATTGAGATCTTGTCGCATGTTAATCTGGCAGTGGAGGAAAATCAAGACAAAATCATTGCACAGTTATAAATTTAGAACTCGCAACATTTAATTTGACATTTGAATACTTTAAAACAGAGGTGGCCAACCGTTTTATCCGAGGGCCACACCTGATATTAAGATGATATGGCGGGCCATAAAAATGTAACATATTTAAAATTTTTCTAAATTTTATGGCAAACATGGAAATTGAAAATAAAAATATTTTTTGAAAAAAATAATCGCACCGACTTCAAAACAGCAGCTGGAAATACTAGCTGACTGACATTCACAGAGCAAAACGATAAGTATTTTGAAACATAAACCATAAAATATTAACTTTTAAAAAGATATTTTCTCCTCGCTTATTGTACTTTTTGAGCTGAATTTTATGGTATAATTGAATTTCCAAACTACATATTGGGTAATTTTAGAAAAATTCTTAAAAGCTTGGTAACTGACTGACATGAATGCAACCTATGTGAAAAGTAGTACTGATTCAATAAGAGATTTTTCTGAAAGTAAAAGGAATTTTTGTTAAATTCAAATCAGGATCAAAGAGCAATGAATAAACTTTCGACGAAAAGGATAGGTAAAGTCTGCACCTCAGAGCCAGAAAGACGTAAGTCACACTGCGGTATAATTCACAGGAGAGAGGAAAAACATTTTTCTGGCTTAGGCAAAAAATCGGACGCGCGGTCTTTCTCTCTGGTAAAAAATTTAAAAGGATTTTAAAAAAAGAATTACGTTCATATAGCTCGTTGTGGAATAGGCTATTACCGTCGAACTCGCTATAAATGCTCGTTATAACCGAGGGCTCATAAAAAGCGAGTTCGTGAAAATATCATAAAAATTCAGCATAGTTGTTTTTTTCTTCTTCTTCTTCTTCTTTTTAATCACGATCATTTTCTCTTCAAAATTGTACTTTAAAAAATCATTTATATATTTTTCTTCAAATTGCAATCAACCTAAATTATGTACACAAAATGTTGATTTTGATGGTGTTACTGTATTTTGTCAAAATTTCAATCAAATCAGCTGTTTTTCCGGGTTTCTTAGTTGGATGGCGTTGAAAACACTGAACTCAATAGAACTGGAAGGCTTACACCCCGCCGCCGCTCGTGGAGGAAATGAAGGCCAGCTACCCCCCCCCCCCTAGAGGAAACGCCCCTACCCCACCCGAGCGGACACTCTTAACCATGGAGTCCTACGGAATTTTGCTCGACTTTAAATGCGGGCAGAACGTTTATTTTAATCTTTTCGAAAGTTACAAACGCAATAAGTGATTAAAAATTCTTCATTTTCGGAGCTACCAGGATTGATTTTTTTCTGTGGCCAACGAATTCTTTTAAGTACTTTACAAAACGTAGCTCAATCTTGAAGATATTTTTGTCGCCAAGTTTTGTTTCTTCGTTTGCCGCGTCGCGAAGAACGAAACTACAACATAACGTATCGACTAAATATTTTTTAATGACATAATGGATATACTTTTTTTTAATGACATAGGTATAACATTCTTTTCATATACGAATACCATGAAAATTGATTTTTTTAATAAAATTGGTATTATCACGCATTTCGATTTATATATATTTTTATCACGCATTTTGCAAGTGATTTTCTAATTATTTTAATTATATTTTCTTACATTATTTTTTGGGATAAATTAATAGTTTAGTTATAAAAATTAATTTATGATTTTAAACTAATAAAAAATAATTAATAATAAAACAATAAAAACATATTTTTAATAATATCAATTTTTTTTTTATTTTAAGAATTATTTGAAGCAGAATGTAAAGGGATTGATTTCATTTCTTAAAAGCAATACGACCTTCAGTTTAAGATTAAAAAAAACCCTATAATTTTCGTAAAAAACATATTAAAAAATTAAAATTTAAATCAAATTTTAAAAAATTTGAATTAAATATACAATTTAAATCTGCGCACATTTGTATATTTTCATTTTTAGCTTACTTTCTCACTAAAAGTCAGAGAAAGAAGAAAATATCATCAAAGGATTTCTGCAACTTAAAAAATACATTGCGAAAAACAAACCAAAAAAAAAAAAAAAGTCAAAAATAAATAAATTAAATAAATTAATATCGAAAATTTAAAAATTTCAAAGTAGGGTATTGAGATGGGGGAAAATGTCTGTCTGTTCTGTCCCCCCTATTACTTTTGAGTGAGCGGTCCAATTTGAACATTTTTTTTTTTTTTTTTTTTTGATCGAAAGAGGACACTTCATTCCCACATTTTATTTTTTATTTGAACAATTTTTCGTTCAGTTTTGAACAGTTCAAAAAAAAAACTTCAAGGCAAATATAAATTTTGAACTTAGAGGCGAATTAGCTTCAATAAAACTTTGTAAGAAAGAGCTTTTGATGAGAAATAGATAATGTGTTTTGATTTGAACAATTTTCCGTTTTATTTTCAAACAGCTGTAACACAAATTTTTCTTGAAAAATAAAAACCTAAAAAAAAAAGTTTGTGAGTGTTTCAGGGGGAATTAACTTTGCATAATTTTGGGAATTATCTTTGCATATATTTTCTTGTCATACGTGAAATGCTTCATGTTCTATTGTTAATATGATAACTATGATAACTACTTAAAACACACACATGAGTTATGAATTTTGATTTAAATCCACCTCAAAATGAAATCACCTAAAAGTCCAAACTATAAAAGTGGTTACCGCTTACCTTTACCGAAAAAAAAACGTAAATCAATTATCCATTAAACAGCATTCATTATCTTTTTTTTAATACATGGGTATGAAATAAAATTTAGTTTAAACTACTTATTAACAAAATCTTCAAACAATTCAACTTGTTTCTTCCGAAAACTTAGCAGGTAAAAATATCTACAAACCAAAATGATTCTCATACTCACAGATCAGTAGCGGATTATGGAAGAGTAGGGCGCGGGCAGAGCCCCCCCCCCCCAAAAAAGGATAAATTAATTCATTAATTATTTTTAATTGACTTCTGTATAACATAATTTTTTTTTGCTTAAAAAGACCACCAAACATACACAGCATATTTTGAATAAAAGCATTTTTACTCGCTTCGAATTCAAGGGAACGTAATACCACGATTCGTCCATTAATTCTTCTTTGATGGAATCAATAATTTTTTTTAAAAATATGTAGACGTTCTTAAAAAAGGCGTTTCTATCAAGAAGCTATTTTCAAAATAATAGATTTCTTTTTCAGCTCATAAAAATGCAAAATGAAAGAACTCACATGGTAGTTTCTTTGTAAAACAATTATATTAATAGAAACAGCAGGTAGTTTCAAAATGTCACCTCAACTGCATCATGGCTTTAAAAACAAATCTGTAACTGCTTTGAAATTCGCAAAGAAATAGTTTTTGCCGACCCGGATCTGAAAATTTTGGGCCCTCCTGCAAAAAAATCAGCAATGCCCATAATAGCCTATGGGATTGCTCACCTCCCCCTCCTTAATAATGAAAAGAGTGATTGTTGTATATTTTTAACTGCTTTAATATTTCTACCTCCTAGATAGTTATGTCGGCTTTTTAAACCCGATTTTATGAATTATGTCAGCAAAGAAACAAGTCTCCCATAAATTAACATTACTCCCCTCTCCCGAAATTCAAAAATTCTTGTAATTTCAATGTCGGCTCCTATTAGTTAAGATTCGCTTTTGTTCTTGATGCGTAGTATGCGTTTAATTTTCCTGAATTTTTTACTAAAACATTACAAAAATATTTGAATCCTTTAAAATTTGTGTGAAGATTTCTTTTATTTTTTGATTTTTTCTTGGTTTCTTGGGCCGTCGGCCTTTTAGTGTTGTGGGGCCTGCGGTATGACCGTATCCAGAATTTTTTTTCGGGAGGGGCTCGTTATCGCTCTTTTCGAACATTGCCCTAGCACGCCACACACACACACACACACACACACACATTTTTTAATGCTCCCCGCTGTTTTTATTTTAATTTCTTATTATCTTTAATTCACCTGGTAACAGGAGAGTGGCCCTTTAACTGGGATGTAGAACATGCATAATTTCAGGGTTTCCTTGGGTTTCTCCCCCGGGAAAATTTTCGAAAAAGAGATATAAAAATCTGTATTTTGAGGCCTTATATGGTGGCAATTGAGACTACAAATATGAAGAAAAATAGGCAAACAAAACCTTTTAAAAGTTATGCATACAACAATAATTAAGTTCACAAAAACGCGAGAATCGTCTTTTTGCATTTTTTAGGCAGGAAGGAGCTGAATTAGGCGCATCTTGGTAATCAGACACGTATTGCCTAATCGGAAACTAGGGCAGGGGTGATTGTGAGTTCATCAAAAAATACCTGAAAGTTTCAAAGTGAGACCGGGGGGGGGGGGAATATTTGACCCTTTATTACTTAAGTGCACCTTTTCCATAGTATTAAATAGTTCTGAGTCAAAATATTGTGTGTACATTAGGACTCGACCGATGCATCGGCCTGGCCGATGCATCGGCGCCGATGGTTCAACGATTTAGCCATCGGCATCGGCATCGGCGGCCGATGCTAACTTGCAGGAAACATCGGCCCATCGGCCTTAAAAACATCGAAAAGCCGATGGAATTGGCCGATGTTTTTGAAAAAAAAAGGACTTTTGTTGTTTTACATTTTAATACAAAGTAAAGGGAATTATTGTTTTCAAACAAAATTGTTTACTTAAATTTCAGTATGAATTTCTATAGTCACCCCTGAAAGAGTTTTTAATACTGCATTCAGGTACCAAACAAGTTAATTATTGCGTCGTTTCTTGCTGCTGAATGTATGTATGTATCTCTCATAAGTCAAAACTTAAAAATGGTAAGCTGTAGAAGGCTAAATTTTCGCATGCGCGCACGTTCCAGTTGTGCACTTCGCTTTTTGTTTTCGATTGGGTGTTCTAAAAAGCTTATTAACCGATTTTTTGTGGCTATTAATTACTTATTTCAAAGCAAAATTAATATAGCGTCTCAGACTGACGATCATTTAGTGATATATTGCAGAACTGGAGACCATGAAAACAAATATGAGATGCAGAAACCGGTTTTGTTTCATTTTGTTAGATTCCCGTTGAACCGACGGTAATTTTTAATTTTTCGATATTTGTAATATGAACCACAGTAATACAGTCTTTTCTGTATCGCTTCGGCGGAGCTGCATGTTTGGGGCCCATCGAAATATATTTTGGGGCCCTATTTCTCAATCACGGAAGTTGTAAAACATTTATCATAAGCATTTTTGTAACTCCTACGGTGCCCCTATGTATATGGGACCTCTCGCGCAATTGCAACATTCGCTATATTTTAAATCCGCCACTGCACGTCAAAACAAACTCGGGTGCAAGTTTTAAAAGGGTTATTGTGCTCAATATTTATGATTATTTTGAACTCTATTTTTTTCCGACTATTTTTTGTATTTCCGAGAACACTTGCGTGCCCCTCCTCCCAATCCCTCAATTTCTGAAATTAAACTCAAGTTGTACTTCTGAGTTGTTTAAAACTAACACCATTCATAAAATTAGAGATTTTTTTCAAGCTTTATCTATTGTTTAGGAAGAATTTAGAGCATTCATGTAAGAAATTGATTAAAGACGTTTTGAATGGTGGCATAACTCGGAAAACAGGGACTTTTGAATTTTTTCTTCAGAAGTGCTGAAGTAGATTCAGAAACTCTTCCGAGACGTTGGTGGTAGCGGTTCTGTACTAAAAAAATTAAGTCGAAGTTGCGGCCGAAGTTTAACGTTGTGAGTTACTTTAAAATCAGAGGGTGACCCCCCTAACCCATCCTCGTCGTTTCAAGCATTTCTGAAATAATTAGCGGTTATTCATTTTGGTCAAGAAATGTCATCTTGCGTATTTCTTATACTTATTTCATCTATATTTTGTAATGCATCATCTTTTTTGCATCATTAATAGCGATCGATTTTTTTTTTCTGTTGTAAGTAACTATTTTTATGTCTTTATATAAAATCAAGGAATAAGTTATTTTCGTTTTCATCATATGTTTAATAACATGTTATTGAAAAGTCTCAAGGATTTTCTACTATGCCATTTTTTAAATTTCAGAAAATTATTGTTAAATTGAAAAATTTAATTTGAATTTGCTTGTAGTGTTGCATAAAAGATTAAACAATAAAATTGCTCAATATTACGTGTGCAAACATCAGATCAAGTTGTATATGTATTCAGTTATCAACTTGGTGTAAATATTGAGTTTGTTTATAGTAGCTGCGTTTTAAGAACCTCGCTCTTTTCATGGCTATTTCTTTTTTCCGCAAAACTTATGTCATTGTTATACATGTATGAAAAATGCAAACTTTTCTATTCATAAATTTTAAATAAGTACAAAAATATTCCTATTATGATTCAATAATGTAATTTATCTGTTACCTTTTTTGTTCAATTTGATGATTAAAAAATGTCGACGTGCAATCTTTCCACTTTAATTGCGTAATTTGTTGACGGTTTCATAGTTTTATTCTTATTTTTTTTGAATGATAAAACAACATAATTTAATGTTTTTAAACTATGTTTAGTTTACCTAAATCATACAATATTACAATATTACAGAAGTCTTTGTTATGTGTTCAATTAAAAAAAAATCAATTGGTTATAAAACAGTATCTTTATTTTTCTTCCTGTTTTTTTTTTTTTTTTTTTTTGGCTGTTGTTCTTTGTCTTCCATCATACAACACACAAAAAAGTAGAAGCATTACTACGCCCTATACAGATTGTACGTAGTACGATCCAAAAGTTCGGGGAACAAGTTGTATAAAACCTTACCCAGAATAGTTCACATTACCGAAGCACATCCACCTTCAAAAGGTCATTTTGAGGGACTATGTACTTCTGCCAGTGTTCATATAACTTTTGGAAACACTCCTGGAAGCCATTTTTCGCTACCTTCTGTGATGCAGCTTTATCTTCTCCTGACGGAAGAAAGCGGTGTCCATGTAAATGTTTTTTTTTGCTGGGAACAGGTAAACATCACACGGAGCTAAGTCCGACGAAATGTTATGTTATTTGCTTGTCATATCAGAGTATTGACCAATCGAACCGTGCATCCTCAACAAAAAAGTCGCCTTCTTCCCCACGATGAAGTTGAAGCAGCAGCGCAAGAGGCCTTACAGGAGGTTGCGACAAATGTCCAGGAGTCCTTCTAAAAGCTATACGAACGTTGGCAGAAGTGTATAATCGTTCAAGGTGACTATTTTGTAAATACAGTGGCTTCCAAAAGTGTTCGTACAACCACGACTTTCAATGAAATAGGCCCCTATGGCATTGGTTAGAATTACTAATTCGGAATAGGTATTTAATTATAAGATCTATGATCTATTTTTAACAAAACTGCACGAAAATTTTTAATAAAACATGAAAACTTAATTTTTAAAAAATCAAAAACGAAAAAGTGCCGGAAATTTTATTTTACAGATATCTTCGTACACTTCGGAAAAATTATCAAAAAATTAGTAAATAATCTAACTTTTTATTAGTAGAATATCATGCAGTAACAATAACAGCTTTTAAAAGTCTGAGAAGAGATTTCATTGTTTTTTCTGTCTTTTTTTGTGCAATTTCTGAGTAAGTGTTCAGCCGCACTACGAGTCTTTCTGTTTCTAGTTCGCTTTTCGTTTCAGTGGTGTATTTTCGTAATCTAGCCACCAGATATCTCCAAATATGTTCCATTAAGTTTAAATCTGGCGATTGAGGAGAAATTTCTAAGCTTAAGGACAAGTTTTGAGGCACCAAACTTGAACGTGTGCTTCTTATCGTTAACTTGATAAAAAACAAAGTTGTTTCTGATTAGCAAATTTTGGGCTAATAGTTTAAAATTGTTTTTTTAAATATTTAAGTGAACAGCATGATTCATTATTTCATCAAAAAATTCCAAATTTCCAAGTCCTGATGCTATTATACACAAAAAACACCTTCACCGTCCTGATTAACTGATCCAGTTAAGCTCTTAAGATTAAATTCCTCATTTTTTCTTCTGTTGACAATTATGCACTATTTTAACCCAAAATATTGAATTTATTTTCATCTATAAGTAAGACGTTGTTTCAAAACGTTTTGAGCTTATTTATCATTTATTTTACGACGGAAAGCGTAAGTTTTCTGTTTTTCGCGCGAACACGAAATTTTCTGCGGGAAGGGATCCCCTTTAATCCAGCTAATTAGAGAACTTGGCGAACAATTTTAGGTGAAAATTAAACGTAAAATGTTTCATTCAATTCTGCAGAAACTTTTTCAGCGCTCAAAAGTGTATTTTTCATAATTTTTTTAACTGTAAACCTCCGATCACGCTTTGTTAACTTTGCCAGTTGACCTTTTGTTACCTTGTTTTCGATCCGATTCTTGTCTTTAAAGCATTTTATCAAGCACTTCACTATAGAATGGTATAAATTAACTAATTTAGAGACATTTCAAACCAATTTATGGCTACTGTGAGGGAAAAAAAATCAAATTTCGAATCGTGTTTGTTGTTTTCTGCGCATACCTGCCATTTAAAAATAATAAGCAGAAGCTTAGGGAATAACAAAAAATTAAAGGCAAATGACTTTACAGTTTCATTACAATGTAAAAACAATAAAAAAACCACATATAATAATTTTAATCATGAATTTATTCGAAAATATTTCAGTGCACGATGACTTTTGTGGCGTATTTTTTCTCTGTCTCATCGTTTTTTGACAAATTTCAAAAATAACATTTGGCAATATTTTGAGAAAAACTACTGGGTTTTATTCAGAATGGCATAGGAATAGTGTAAAAAAAATGGTCTTCATATTCGAATTCAGTTTTGCGTTATTTTGGTTTTACTACAAAATTTCAAAGTGTGCGAACACTTTTGGGAGCCACTGTAGATGTACTTCGGTAATGTGAACTATTCACGATATTTTTATACAACTTGTCCTCGAACTTTTAGATCATACTACTTACGTATGAGTTTTCAACTTTCTATTTCATAACGTTTTTGTGTAACGTAAGTTTACGCGCATGAAGACATCACGAGAGAATTTGCGATAATTAACTAGGGAGGCGTTCAAAACGGATATTTCGGTCATCTATATGTTCTTAGGTACATATGCGCTGGAAAAACTTGTAAAGTTTAAATTGGATGATAGTAAAATAAAAATTTAGGTCGAAATCTGATTTTTTTTGGGGGGGGATTACAATTCCTTATTCCTAGAAAGGAAGTAAAGTGAAATGAATCAATGATCCTTTAAATCCTTGACAATCTTATCAATTTATTTCTGTTAGATTTTTTTTTCTTTTTTTCTTTTTTGCCATCGGCCAAAAGCATCGGCCATCGGCCATCGGCAATCGGCCATTTGAAGGAAAACAATCGGCCATCGGCCATCTTTGAACAATCGGCCAACAATCGGCATCGGCCCATCGGCCAAAAAATGCCATCGGTCGAGCCCTAGTGTACATGTGACTAAATTTTTAATGGGTTACAAAGTTGCTTTTGAGCTGGTGTTATACAAATTATCTTGACATTTATTTGTCCATCTTAAGGGATAGGTGTCCATCTTAAGGCTCTTGCAGGTATATTTGATGAGTATTATATAATTTAAAAAAATTGCGGAGGTAGGGAGATAAAAACATTAAAAAAAAAAAAAAACATAATTCCGGTATTTTCGGACATAAAAATACCGGAAATACGTCCGAAAATAACGGAAATTCGGTAAAATACCGGAACACAATCACCCCTGAACTAGGGGCTCGACCCTTGAGGAGTCCCGAAATTGGCGTACTGTAAGTTTTATAAGAGTTTTTGGGGGAGGAGGGGAAGTCTACCAAACTGACCGAGCACCTGCCTTGGTCCTGGACGGCTCTGAATTGAATTGGGAAAGGGAGCAGGGAGCCCTAATAAGTGTCGAAATTTTAAGTATGCTTTGCAGCTAATGAGAACTAATTGCTTATTCTGCATTTCTTCAAATTTTCACTCGTTTAATAGTTACCCAGTTAAGACTTTAAAAAATCCTTTCTTCCGTTTTACGTTGCAAAACGATTCGGGGGAGTGGTCCGCCCCCCCCCCCCTGTGGATACGTCCCTAGTCTGCGGGTACGTAGATCCAGGTCAGAGTTTCTGAATTCTTCAATAAAACTTATGTGTTATGATTTTCCTAATTACATGACATTTTACAGCTAAAATATAAATTAATTTATAAAAACTCAAATGAGGTATGGGTTTATTTAATAGCCTTGCCCTCGTGTTATAATCAGTATGACAATGTTCCTAATTAAAACCGTTCATTTTATAATATCTCAGTGATGTTATATTGGGTTTAGCATTTAATTCGTTTCAGGGGTGCCCATCCCCCCCCCTTATTTTTCTCAATCCTCTTTCCATTTTTTAAAATTTTTCATTTGTTTTTGCTCTATTTTTTTATTGCATTTATTTTTTTAATTTATTTAATTTTAATCGCTATTTTGATTATTTTATCAGAAAAGTTCTGTGCTACGCCAATGACATACATACACACACACACACTAAATAAATAAATGAAATAAATTATAAACAGAATGAAATGAAATAAACAATTTAAATTAAAAATTAATCAATAAATTTAAATTAAAAAAAATAATCATGAAAAATTAATCAAATTCAAAAAAATAAATAAAAACATTAAAACAACCCCCCCCCCAAAAAAAAATAAAACTTTTGATTACGCAACTTGCGCCAGTATCCCCTCCTGTGGGCACCCCTGATTCGCTTGAAATGTTAAAGATGTTTTACGTCCACATTCAAAGCATATTAGTGTATAATATTTATGTACCTAAAAGTAGACGAAAAAGCCCTAAGTGATCCTAAAAGAAACATTTAAAAATAAAGTCATGAAAACTTTGTTATGAAACATTGTATGCGGAGGAGGGGGGGTGCGCTATTTAATTTCCAGACCCCTCCAAAAGTTTTTTCTGTATCCGCCCCTGTCACAGATGAACCGTTTTCTCTGAGGTTTCAACATTTTGATGCTTGTATAAGAGCAATTATATGCACTACAAGTTGACATTGATTGTTATAAAAAAAAACTATACGCATCCGATTTAAAATCCAACACTGGAACCACATTGAACAATGCAACAATGAACAACAAAAGAGCCCTCCCCAAAAGGCATCTTCGCCAAATATCTGCCAAACTAGCGATAAAGTAGCCACGCTAGGAGCTGGAACCACACCCGAAACCCTCTCCATGAAGGTCTTGTTACCATTCGGGGGAGAAGTGGAGGAGTTGTCTTCAGTTGTCTTTTTAATCACTGTGCTCCAAAGAAGTTGCTCTGAACTGTCTGAGTGTCTCTTTCTTATGTCATTGTTTTTGAGGAACATACATATACACACACACATAACTTTTAAATGTTTCTTCACTCCATAAATTAAAAAAAAAATGGATTTATGATTTATCACTGACTTTGGTTAACTTTGGAATGTCAAAGAACATTTACCAAAAAAGGCTAAGTTGAGCTGGAAATCAATAGAAATTTTATGAACCGCAAAAATACTGCTCGCTTTAAGCGGGGTTTTCTCGTAAAAAACAACTTATGCTCCTAAAGACTTAACATTGTACTAACCAAATATTTCTGATTTCCTCGCTAAATACGGGCTCTCGTTAAATCAGGGCTCTTTATAAGTGAGTTCAAGAGTACATACAATGCACAAAAAAACGGAAATTCGCAATATTTAAACTTACGCCATTCTGGCTCTGGGGTACAGAAATGATAAGTAACCATATTTCGTCCATGTCTTTCAGAAGAATCACTCAAAATTAAGAACGAAACATTTACATCATTACACAAATAATATTTGTTATCAATTTAATGTACGCGAATGCTAGTAAAGAATCTAGATCCGCTAAAATTAATATTTGTAATTAAATTTGGGTTAGCAATCATTTTACATATCGATTTTCGTCGACTTCAAAAAAACATTGTTTGAAAGTAGTAACGATAGTGTTCAAAGAAAAAAAAAATTGAATTTTTTTTTAGAGCAATTTCCAGCTGCAGTTTTAAAGTCGTTTTTTTCCCCCAAAAAATATTTTTATTTCTTCCTGTTTAGCGTAAATGTGTTTTAGAAATGACGAAACTTCATTTTAATTCATTAACAAGAAAAAAAAACTATCGACGCATCTAAAACCATTTAAAATTTAATGGTTTCCCCAACTAATTTATATTTCACAGCATCACGGGACGCGGAAGCATCCTGGCCGCCAAGAAAATCAAATGTCAGACACCAACAAAGCCAAATATCCACCGCCATGAAAGACGAAAGAAATTAAACCTGCGACTAAGGATAGTTTACACGACAGGACAAGTTGAGATTTTCACCCCTCTGTATCTTAGCCCCATGAAGACACCGGGAGTTGATTTTTGGTATAATTCATCTCTTGTGGCCCCTGACGAAGTATACCAAAATACAATCCTCAGGATAATCAGGGGGAGGAGAAATTTAACTTAGAAAATCGCTATTCAAAAACTTTTTCGTGTTCTTTGACATAGCTACAGCCCAGACGAAAAGAAGAATCGAGCTGAAATTTCGCACACACGTTCCTTGTGCCCTATTGATGTGCCTTTGACCCCCCTCCCCTTCGTTTCTATCCCCCAAATCATACCTTCCCGGGGATCTTTGTCAATGATTTTTTGCATAAATATTCTTGAGGGGTCATTGAGGCCATATACAAAAATTCGGTCCCCGGGGACATCATGGGCCGGAGTAATTAAAGTTTGAAAAGCACTATTTTCCCCTAAACTCAGACGCATCCAAGTTTAATATATTTAATGGCTTCAGTTTTTTTTTTTTTTTTTTTTTTTTTGGCGACACCATACGTTATTTCGTCTTCTTAATGAACTTTTAAACAAAACAAGGTATTGAACAAGACAAAGAGTTCCATTAAAATGAAAAATAATTCGGCAAATAATTAATATACGCAGTTAAAATGTAAACAGGTTCGTGATTTGGCTTATTTTTAACCTTTCGAAGATTATATTTTTATTTTATTAATTGCCGCCATTACTTGTTTAGCGATACCAGACGTTATTTTTTCTTGAGCTAGGGGGGGGGCGACGTTAAACAAGACTGAGAGCTACATTAAAAGGAAAGATCAATCACCAAACAATTGAAATTAGCCCATAAAATGTAAAATAATCCGTCATTTGAGAAAAGAAGTCATTAAATAAAGTGAAAAAGCTAGATAAAAATTTGCAACTCCAATAAACTATAGGGGACACTGCAGTTTCTGAGGGCTGTGACACAAACGTTGAACCCCAATTAGGATCTCTCTTAACGATACTCGGAATTTCCCGACTAACGTTCGTAGGTACAGCAGCTTTCCCTACATGTAGTCTATTCCTAACAGGAAAAAATACCGCTGAATATTAAAGCATATGACATGACAATACAGGCAATTGTCAAAAATTGATACTCATATTGTAATATTTGATGTAAGTCAATAATTATTTTTCTTATAATTAAATGATAAAGTTCTTGTTATTAACATTTTAAATAATAACTAGGGGGCTATCGCCCCCTGCTCGCTATCGCTCGCCAACCCCCGGAACTGCTTACGCAGTTCCCTGTGGATCGCTTCGCGATCCATGCTCGCTTCGCTCGCTCGCTGTATGCCAATACATTAGCCTAGCTAAAATTTTCCGTAAAAATTAAAGTTGGTAATTGCATTTAGGTCACCATCCATTTAACCAATATGAAAATTACGTTCATAATGTTAATTTGTCTGCTTTAGCCAGATTTTCGACAGTTTAACTTTGCTGTATGTAAGATGACTGCCTTGGCAATGTGCACAACTTTACCATTATAGATACAAAAGTGTCTGTCATTGCTTTGGAGAGATTGCACTTCTACCTGTTGGTCCGCGGAAGGTATTTTATTTCCCTTCTACCACCCATTGGAAAACCAATGAAGGCATTCCCCTATCCGCCACCTGGGGACGCGCCCTCTAGGGGTTACAGGCTCCCCCGAGGGATGTATTTACATTATTTACACTCTTATATATATTTACATATTTACACTCTTATATATTCTAATCTGAGAAAACTTCCTCATATACACAATTAAAAATGTCCCGTTTGGGAGCCACAACTGACACTGCTTCAAAAGATCTTGTTCTTGATAATGCCACATAGAGCTGGCCATGACTAAAAACAGGCTCAGAGAGCACCAAACATATTTTCTCAAACGTTTGTCCTTCTTGTTGTTATTCTGAATCCTTGCCACGTCACGAACAAAAAATGGTTTAACTAAAAACGCGAAAACTCGCCAAGGCTACTTTGCTTGCACAATACTAAAACTACTATAACCCTAAACAAATTTGGCGAAACCTTTGCTTGCACAATACTAAAACTACTATAACCCTAAACAAATTTGGCGAAACCTTTCAGCTGAGAATAAAAGGAATAAAGTAAATTCTTTCTCGGTTATTCATTTTGAACTGAACTGTCGTACTGAAGCAGAGAATAGACGACGCTCAAAGCGCCTACGCGTTCAAAACAACATTGCCGATGAACATGATTGTGGAGCAATGTGTGAAGAATGCGAATTTTGTGGTGCTCTTTATTGGCAGAAAGAGCGTAATACTGCAAATAAATATACTAAATGTTGCCATGACGGAAAGGTGCGGTTACCGGCATTGTGTGACGCACCTGATCTGTTGAAGGAACTGCTGACTGAAAATTCCCCAGCCGCTAAAAATTATCGGCAGCGAATCAGAGAATACAACTCTGGAAATGGCTCGTCTTAAATTGGATTCAAGAACGGTTTCCTGCCTTCTTTGAGCTTTTCTTTGCTGATTAAGGTTGAAATGTTCCACAGCCCGACTCAAACTCATCTCAAAAAAAAAAAAAAGTTCGTTGAGTATTCTGTGATTCAAGATTTCAAAACAACGTAGAAGTTTCGATTCAATTCGATTCAGAGTCACAACTGACTTCAACTGCATTTATGTCGAGGTCTGCATACTGAGTGCCTTACCTCCATTATTTTATATACCGATAGATGGCAGCACCATCACCGGATCGAGCAGTTAATGAGAATTTAGAACTAGTCCAAGAGCTAATAGCTACCTGGTACTAGCACCCCCAGAGGTATCGTTTCACTTGGAGGACATTGAGACCACGAGCATATTTAACGTCGCCCAGTCCCCTTTAATGACGACGGTGGGTCTTCGACCAGCAAGGATCGAACCCGAGGCCCTCCGGCCCCGAGTCCAATGCCTTACCGATCAGGCTACCACGGCCCTCGTAGAAGTTTGTTTACATGATTTATCGGCGAAGTGTTGCCAACAGAGGTTTAGAAATTCACCCCTTCATTTGCCGGCACGTAAGAGAATTATATATATAGATTGAAACCTACTAATATTCGTTGCAGTATTTATTTTTTCTTCCTTTTACGAACTAAAGGAAGTATTGTATTAGCGCGAAAATTGTTTTTACCCAAACATTGGCCTTAATTTCCATTTTGCTCGCTCCCGAATGGATATTCAGTTCTTTTTCAACCCGACAACACGTGGACATATAGAACGTGCCTAAGAACGTTAGACACCCGAAATATCCATTTTGACTATCTCCGAATTAATTACATTGAGTTTTCTCGTGACGTCCGTATGTACGTATGTATGTTCGTATGTATCTCGCATAACTCAAAAACGGTATGTCCTAGAAAGTTGAACTTTGGTAGGTAGACTCCTAGTGGGATCTAGTTTTGCACCTCCCCTTTTGGCTGCAATTGAATGTTACAAAGGAGGTCTTTTTAATATTTCACCTTTTTAGGGGAAATCATTGTTAATTTCAATGCAAACTTAAGTGGTGTTATAATTTGGCAAACACTTGGCGATATATCGTCAAGCTTCTGGTCGCTAAGTATGAGCGCCAACTTGATGACCATACTAGCGGGGCTTTTAGCGGGTTTAATTAGCAGGGGTTTGGGGGGGGGGGGACAATCGCGATTGCTTATTGTTTTCACTTGACCGTTTTTGATGTCCGTGCCTTTTTCAGACGGTGGGCGGTGGGCCTCTGCAGCACCACCGCTCACCGTCTCTGCAAGCGCGGCTCCTCTGATCCTGACCACTGTTCGCCGGAACCCGCTTCTCCTGGTCGGTGGCGTCCATGTCCTCACACACGCACGCTCGCACACTCACACACACATACACACATGCCTTCACACATATGCCTACGAGCGTACAAACAGGTCTACGCACACACACAACTATACACACATAACCGCCTAGAAGGAGCGGCAGGCTTGGGGTAAAAATATTGTTACAAATCCTGTAAATAGTAATTATTGTAGTAACGTAACCTGTAAATAGTTTCCCGTAATGAATATACAACCCCTTTTCATTCGGCTAAAGTATACAACCCCCTATTCTTTTTTTCTTATTTCATTCACTGATTTTATCAATGAAAGTGTAGTTGTAGAACGTTGTAGCATTTTCTGGAATCTTTGAGAGCTCTCTTTTCGGTGTGTATATAAACGGTTACGCTGGATAAAGAGTTAGTTTCGATTGAGAATTTGTACTGAGAGTGTGTATTAGCTCTGTTTATAGCGAAGCATTTCGCTGTGTTGTTTTCGTATTTGGAAGTAAATACGTGTGTAACCGTTGAGTTTACGGTGTTGAGTGATATTTGCTTAATTGCTGATGATTATTTTAGCAGTTGTTAACGATTTCTCCTGTACATAGTGTAAATAAAGCTCCTGTGTTTTTATCAAGAACTGTGTCTTCATTTCAAGAAAGTGGAAGTCGCGCCGGATCCGCTACAATTGGCGCCCAACGTGGGGCTTCTTCTGGACTTTCTTGGAGTAAGTGTGACTTTGGACATTTTTTTTCATAAAGACTTTTTGAATTTGGACTTTATTTTTATGGTGATTACTCGCGCAATGGATGAACAATTAAAACAACTTCTTGACGCAATCAACTCTGTGAAGGGTGATATGACGGCTAATCAAGAACAATTAAAAAATGATATGGCGGCTAATCAAGACCAATTAAAAAATGAATTGACTGCAAATCAAGCACAATTGAAAAACGAATTGGCGACTAACCAAGAACAATTGAAAAATGAATTGGCGACTAACCAAGAACAGTTAAATAGTGATTTAACTGCTAAAATTACTACAAGTCAAGATGAAATAAAAAGTGACCTAACGTCGATGAAAACCATGATGGAGAATCAACTAACCGCCATGGGAGATAAAGTTGATGCTCTGGAAGAAAAATTTGATACTGTGGAAGAGCGTATCGCCAATGTGGAAAATAAGTTGGAAGTAGAAGACAAGAAATTTACTTCATTTAAGGAAGAAATAATTAAAGACATGGAAAGGAGATTGGCGACCGCGGAAAGCAGCTCTGTACAGTTTGGCGCTCCCACATCTGTTGCTCGACCGTCCATTAAACTGGCCACATTTGATGGGGAAAGTTCGTGGCAGGTGTACAAGACCCAATTCATGATAGTGGCGGAAGCGAACGGATGGGACTCTGCTACCAAGGCCTGCCATCTTGCAGCATCCCTGAGAGGTGACGCAGCGGACATTCTTCAGACCCTTCCGGACAGCCAGCGCCTGGATTTCGCCGCCCTCACATCTGCGTTGGCGCTTCGCTTCGGTGAGAAGTGCCAGAAAGATTTCAGCCGACTCCAGTTGAAGTCCCGTTTCCAGAAAACCGGGGAAACCCTGCAAGAGCTAGCGGCGGACATCGAGAGACTGTCTCATCTTGCTTTTTGCGACTGCCCTGCGGATGTTCGAGACAACCTGGCACTCAACTACTACATCGACGGGGTTCGAGATCCGGAAATCCAGAAAGCTCTACGGATGGCGGATGTCAAAGACCTGAATTCTGCTGTTGTGTATGCGATGAGATACGAGGCCGCCCAAGAAGCCACCCGTGTGGATCGCCATCTAATCCGGACTCAGGAAGCTGATGAGTCTGATTCCAGGTCGTCCCACCTCGCTGAACTTGAGAGACAACTAGGTGACTTGACAAGACATCTGAGCAGCATAACAGCCCAAAAGAAACAAAAGCAGAAGTGCTGGAAATGCGGTAGTGAAGGACTCCTGCGAAGGAGTTGTCCGGCTCGCCAAGCTACGCGAGGGAAGGAAATCACCACCACCAGAGCTCTGCAGATTTCCTCTTGGTGATGTGGCAGTGATGGACTTTTCATTTACGCATATGTAAATGGGAACCCCTGCAGACTGATTGTCGACACTGGAGCCAATGTGACAATCATTAGGACAGATGTGGCTCGTGAATTTGGATTGAAACTGCTGTGGGCATCGCCACGCGTAAGTCTCCAGACTGTGACAGGTGACAAGATCGAGATTGACGGTAAAGTGGACTTGGAAATAGTGTTTGGGAATGCCACCTACCATCATACGGCATTCGTCGCTAATATCACGGACCCCTTCATTCTCGGATTGGACTTTTTGAAGAAATATGACTTCACTCTCGACTTCAAGACTAATGAGCTGCACTCGGTGAGAGAAGACATAGCCGTTTTCCCTGCGGAAAGTGATGTAAAATCCGCTCATCAAATAATAGCCCAAACAGATTTATCGATTCCCTCAAGGTCAGAATCATTAATACCTGGCTCCATTGAAGAAAGCAATAGTTTTCGATTTGGACTCATTGAATACTCTAACCTAAGCAATAACCTAAAAGGAGTGCTGGTAGCATCTACGCTTGTGGACCTTTCTAAGGATGTAATTCCTGTGAGAGTCGCCAACGTGAGTGAAAGGCCAAGGAATATCCGGAAAGGAGAAGTGTTAGCAACTTGTACTCCAGTAAACTGCATCATTAGAAGAATTAATTCCCCCGAGACTGTGTCTTCTGAGTCCTTGACATCGAAGTTAATTGGGAGTGCACCATTAACGAAAGATCAAAGAACTGCTGCGGAACAATTGGTGGACGACTTCAAGCATCTGTTTTCATCTACATCGGAGGATGTGGGCCGGACGAATTTAACGCAGCATAGGATCTACACTGGAGAACACCCCCCTATTAAACAGCATCCAAGACGACTACCGTTCGCCAAGGAGGAAGAGGTTGAGACCCTCCTGAAAGAGATGAAGGAGAATGATGTAATCGAACCCTCATCCAGTCCTTGGGCCTCTCCCATCGTCTTGATCCGAAAGAAAGATGGCTCCACCAGATTTTGTGTCGATTACCGACGACTGAATGAAATCACCAAGAAAGACAGTTACCCTCTTCCACGGATAGACGACACCTTGGACACTCTTTCCGGACACAAGTGGTTTTCGACCCTGGACTTGAAGAGCGGCTACTGGCAGGTTGAGATACACCCTGATGACCGAGAAAAGACAGCGTTTACAACTGGACAAGGCTTATGGCAGGCAGAGGCCCTTCGGCCTCTGCAATGCACTAGCTACGTTCGAGCGTCTTATGGAGACAGTGTTAAGAGGACTTTCCTATGAATCCTGTCTGGTCTACTTAGACGATATCATCATCGTGGGACGCAGTTTCGAAGAACATCTGGCAAATCTTAGGAAGGTGCTGCAGAAGCTTAAGGAAGCTAATCTGAAGTTAAGCCCGTCCAAATGTAATTTGTTCCGCCGGGAAGTGAACTACCTTGGTCACATCATCTCTTCTGAAGGTGTACAAACCGATCCAGAAAAGGTATCTGCGGTCAAGAGTTGGAGTCGTCCCGAAAACATCCATCAGCTGCGAAGTTTCCTGGGGCTCTGCACGTACTACAGGAAGTTTGTAAAGGGTTTTTCCAACATTGCACGACCTTTGCATAAGCTGACGGAGAGCAAGCAAAAGTTTGAATGGTCCAAAGAATGCGAAGATGCATTCCTACGACTGAAGGAGGCTTTAACATCAACGCCTATCCTCGCCTATCCTCAGCCTGAAAAATCCTTTATCCTGGACACTGATGCGAGCAACGAGGGCATCGTAGCTCTTTTATCCCAAGAAATTGACGGAAATGAACATGTCATCGCTTACTGGAGCAAATGCTTATCAAAGTCGGAGCGAAATTTCTGCGTCACCAGAAAGGAGTTACTGGCCATAGTGAGAGCTGTAGAACACTTCCAACATTACCTCTACGGCCGAAAATTTCTGCTTCGGACAGATCATGCCTCATTAACTTGGCTTTTGAACTTCAAAAATCCGGAAGGCCAGATAGCCAGATGGATACAGCGGCTCCAGGAATATGACATGGAGATCAAGCATCGAAAAGGGTTATCTCACGGTAATGCTGACGCTTTATCAAGGAGACCCTGTCCTGAGAACTGCCACTATTGTTCCCGAATCGAGAAACAGTATGGAACGACTAGCCCTACCGCCTATCAGGTGACAGTGACTCCAATATCATCAGAACCTGATCCATGGAGTGACGACCTAGTTCGAAAAGATCAACTTGAAGACCCCGACATAAAACCAATTTTGAAGTTCATGGAAAGTGACAGTCGGCGACCTAGCTGGCAGGACGTTTCCATCTTCAGTCCTGCAACAAAAAGATACTGTGCTTTATGGAACTCGCTCCATTTACGGAACGGCGTGCTACACCGAAAATGGGAATCTGACGACGGCAAAACATCTAGGTGGCAGTTACTACTTCCCCGATCAAGGATTTCAGATGTTCTGAAAGAAATACATAGTAGTGCGACTGGAGGACATTTTGGTGTCTTGAAAACCCTCAATAAAGTTCGGGAGCGCTTCTTCTGGAGTAAGGCGAAGGATGACGTGAAGAAGTGGTGCCATTCTTGTGACGCCTGTGCTGCTCGTAAAGGACCGAAGAAGAGAAGCAGAGGGAAGCTACATCTGTACAACGTTGGAGCTCCTTTCGAACGAATTGGGATCGACATCCTGAGTCCTCTACCAAGAACTGCTGATGGGAACAAATACATTCTTATTTCCATCGACTACTTCACCAAATGGCCGGAAGCATATCCCATTCCAGATCAAGAGGCTACCATCACCGTAGCAGAGACTCTAGTCCAACATTGGATCTCGAGATATGGAACACCTTTGCAGATTCATTCCGATCAAGGGAGGAATTTCATCTCTGCTGTGTTTAAGGGCCTATGCCAAATTTTCGGAATTGAGAAAACTAGGACAACACCACTACACCCACAATCGGACGGCATGGTGGAGAGATTTAACCGCACAATCCTGAATAATCTCTCGCTTATGGTATCCAGAAATCAACAGGATTGGGACAAGAAGCTACCTTTGTTCCTGCTGGCCTACCGCAGTGCTGTCCACGAGACTACTGGATTTGCCCCATCTCAGATGCTCTTCGGACGAGAGCTTCGGCTACCTTGTGATCTCGTCTTCGGTCGTCCTCCGGATGCGCCTGCATCGCCTGAGGAGTACATCCAGGATCTCCAGGACCGATTGGAAGACGTTCATAACTTCGCACGAGAGCGAATCAACATCGCGGCGGAGAAGATGAAGACCCGATACGACACAAGGTCTACTGGACATGAATTCAACGAAGGCGACAAGGTTTGGTTATGGAATCCCATCCGACGGAAAGGTCTGTCACCCAAATTGCAGTCGCATTGGGATGGACCCTACAAAGTCCTTAACCGACTAAATGACGTCGTAGTGAGGATCCAAAAATCACCTAATGCAAAACCTAGGGTTGTACATTATGATCGGTTAGCCCCATACTATGGCCATAGTTCATGAGTATTACGTATACAACCATGGTTGATAACATAAAAGTTGTAGATAATTTTTTTGCTTTTAATGTTTAGTAATATTTCTTGTTATTATTGTGTTTCCTATGCATTATTGGTTATTATTTAATGTGTGTATTTGTGAACATGTGATAGAAGTTTGGCACCCTTGCTGGGGATTGTACTGCCCGGGACGTGCAGTCTTTAGGAAGGGGGCAATGTTACAAATCCTGTAAATAGTAATTATTGTAGTAACATAACCTGTAAATAGTTTCCCGTAATCTACAACCAGTATTACATATACAACCCCTTTTCATTCGGCTAAAGTATACAACCCCCTATTCTTTTTTTCTTATTTCATTCACTGATTTTATCAATGAAAGTGTAGTTGTAGAACGTTGTAGCATTTTCTGGAATCTTTGAGAGCTCTCTTTTCGGTGTGTATATAAACGGTTACGCTGGATAAAGAGTTAGTTTCGATTGAGAATTTGTACTGAGAGTGTGTATTAGCTCTGTTTATAGCGAAGCATTTCGCTGTGTTGTTTTCGTATTTGGAAGTAAATGCGTGTGTAACCGTTGAGTTTACGGTGTTGAGTGATATTTGCTTAATTGCTGATGATTATTTTAGCAGTTGTTAACGATTTCTCCTGTACGTAGTGTAAATAAAGCTCCTGTGTTTTTATAAAGAACTGTGTCTTCATTTCAAGAAAGTGGAAGTCGCGCCGGATCCGCTACAATATTTAAAGTGTTTCTTTGCTTACTTCAAGGCACTGTTATCATTAAATTGGCGTAAAAGGAAATCATGTGATGCACACATCAGCTCGTTTTAATACCAATTTTAATTGTATTTTAAATGCTTTGTACAGTAAGTCAAGTGCATGCGGAGTTAAGTGATGGGGCAAAGTGAAATAGTTCATTCCATTTACTTATATATTCCTTTATCAAATCTCTTACGTATTTATTTATTAATCATTTTTAATCATTTCATTTACATTCCTTTTTTTAATAATTCCCTTATTTATTCATTTGTTCACTTATTTTCTTATTCATTCACAATTTCACAATTTTATTCACTGATTTATTTTTTCGCATATATTCACACACACACACACACACACACACACACACACACACACACACACACACATATATATATATATATATATATATATATATATATATATATATATATATATATATATATATATATATATATATATATATATATATATATATATATATATATATATATATATATATATATATATATATATATATATATATATATATATATACTAGAGGACCCGACACACGTTGTTCTGTTCAAACTTTATAAATTCAAAAGTTAAAAAAAATCAATAAACTATCAAGTGTTTGAACCGTTCTGTTGTAAAAATGAAGTAAAAAACGAGCTGATGTGTGCATCACATGACTTCCTTTTACACCAATTTAATGCTATTTCCCTATTATTGCAATTTTGATGGGATTCTCTCTCTAACTCTTTAAATATCACTAGCAATGGCCACATTGAAAGCAGATTTAAAAAAAAAAAAAAAAATCGCCAAATTTTTCGCCAAGTTGGCGACAAAACTTGGCAACCAAAAGACTGGTGATATATCGCCAAGTGACCGCCAAATTATAACACCACTTGAGTTTGCATCGAAATTAACAATGATTTCCCCCCAAAAAGGTGCAAAAGACCCCTTTAGAAACACCCGAATGCAACCAAAATAGGAGGTGCACAACTAGACCCCACTACGAGTCTATGTACCAAATTTCAACTTTCTAGGACATACCATTTTTGAGTTATGCGAGATACATACGCACATACGCACATACGCACATACGCACATACGCACATACACACATACGCACATACATACAGACGTCACGAGAAAAGTCGTTGTAATTACCTCGGTGATGGTCAAAATGGATATTTCGCGTGTCTATACATTCTTAGGCACTTTTCCGCATGTGGTCGAATCGAAAAAAAAACTCAACATTCATTTGGGGGTGAGCAAAATGGAAATTAAGGGCGATTTTTGAGTGAAAATTTTTTCGCGAATACAATACTTCCTTTTTTGTAAAAGGAAGTAAAAAATGTTTTAAGCTGCTATGGTGTCAGAATTCGTATATTTATTACAACTTGATTTATCTAATGCCCACTGAGCAGTTTTATTAATTATTTTTTCTCTCGTACTTGATGGTTTGTTCCTTCAGCCATACTCAAAGGATAAAAATCATCCTCAGATACT
The DNA here is from genome assembly GCF_026930045.1 of Uloborus diversus. Taxonomy (NCBI): domain Eukaryota; kingdom Metazoa; phylum Arthropoda; class Arachnida; order Araneae; family Uloboridae; genus Uloborus; species Uloborus diversus. The sequence continues at coordinate 67,606,754 of NC_072734.1, forward strand.
AAGTGTAAAAAACTAACTACGCATCTAGAACAAACGGGAACATCCCGCTGCAACATCCCCCGTATGAAAAAGAATAAAACAATCGAAAGGCTATCGTTTAAAAAAATGATAAAGTTGCTGTTACTTTATTTGAGTGCTTAATAATTTCTGTACGCATTAAGATTCAAAATTATATGTTAAGAAACTTGTAATTGAGAGATTTTTTTTTTTCGGGGGGGGGGGGGGGGATTATGTTCTTCAATATGCCTCTTGTAAAATATTTCGCTTCAATGCAAAAAAGCTTTATTTGAAGTGCTCCCAATAGAAAATCCATTAATGGTTGAAATTTTCTGAAAAATAAACCCTAACAATTGATTTGATACATGTTCAATATAATCTTTTTTTTTTTTTTTTTTTTTGCATAAGAGATACATATTATGTTGTTTTAAATCAGTTTTAAATGTTAAAAATCTGTGTTTGACGAAATTTGCAACCTCACCTCTTTGCGAAAATATTGATCTTATGCTAGGAAATCGATATGGTGATATGGTAAAGTAGACTTGTTTAGTTTCAGACGATACTTCTTGTTATCTATTGTTAGTATACCTGAAATAATATTTTTACAGTTTGACAGATATCTGAAATCTTAACCTAAAAACACACTACCTATAGCATAAAAGTATGTTACGCAACAGATTATTTATCTAGTTTCCAGATGGTTCGTTTCTCTTCCTACACTTTTTCTTTAAAAAAAAACCTTTAAAAACTGTCATTTCATTATTTCTAGCTTTTGATTGAAGAAATCTTCTCCAACAAAGTATGTTCAGAAAAAAATAATAATGGCGCATAGCATCTAGGACAGAGCGCAGGGATTCTCAGCTTCTGGTCCGGCAGACTAACTTGGCACCGGATACGCAGAACAAATTAGGGCATAGGGGGCTGTTCATAAATGATGACACATTTTCTTCCGCATATTTTACCCCTCCCCTCCCCCTTCCCCTTTGGAACATCGCGTCGCACTTCACCTTACCGCCTCCCCTCCTCTTGTCACATGTCACGCTAATATTATATAAACATATTGTTTCGAAAAAAAACTTTCTGCTTCCAGCTCCCTGCCTCTTGTCACAAATTTACAATTTCATGAAGCCCCTCCCCCTCCTCCTCATAAAGCATGACAGCACTTGTGGGTAACCCCTTATTAAGCTTTATTTTGTTTTCTTATTACTTTTTTCAAAGGTTTTTAATGAACTTTTCTTTGAAAAAAACACATTATATAATTTTTAAATTTAAAGTTGTGTCGCAATGAAAGTCGAAACAAATTATTCTTAGAAAAAAATTGTAAGCAACAATATAGTTATAGCAATAGTGTGCAAAAAGATAATAGTGATCGAATTTTTTTATGAAACAAACAGTACTGTTAGCACTTATTTTGCTCTTTATCCCCTGAAAAACAAACCAATTAAGAGACCTTTCAGCAATAGCAATTATAAAGTCAACCTTCAAAAGCTAATTACGACTACCTTTTTCACGCAATGCGTTTCCTGCGATTCCAAAGAACATGGGGTTAGTTTTAAATATTATGAAAACTTATTCTGCTAGAAACTAACTGCATGTTTTGTGCTTTGTGTCGAATTTTTCACCTATAACTTTTTAAATATATGTAATATTTTGTCATTTGTATTCGTGCAGTATATACAGGGTGTTCCGTTTTAACCTGCAAGACCTTTATTTTCAGAACCGTTAATACTAGATGTATACTTCCAATTGAAAAAAGGTTCAAAATCAGATGCAAAGTTAAGATATTGAAAGTTTGAAACAAAAATAAAAAATGAGCCAAAAAATTCAAAAATTAACTTTTTATACGACCCCAGGTCTCCTAACTAATATTTCGAGAAATAATCTCCATTGAAAATTATTACTGACACAAAAAACTTGACATTTGTGCGACCAAAACTCAAGGAGATATTCGAGTTTGAAGTTTTAAGGGACCATACAAAATATGAGATTGGAATTTATCGCCCTTTCAGAGGAATGTCAGGTTGTCGAAGTAAATAAAATAAGTATTATATTTTTCATTTCTATTCCAAAATAATTGCAAATGTTATGCCATGATACGCAAAAGCACACTACAAAACCTCGAACAATTTGAAAAATCACACTAAATGCACACATATAATTTTAAACCCTTGTAACGCTATATTTTACCCCAAACGGTGTTATTGATAGCGAGTGTAAAGTGGTGTAGGTCACAAAACGCTGCGTTTCATAGTTCGGTGAATATTGGTCGTACAAATGTCAAACTTTTTCTGTTGGAATGATTTTTCAATGGAGAAAATTTCTCTAAATAGGTAAGGGGACACGGGGCCCGTATAAAAAGTTACATTTTGTATTTTTTGACTTATTTTGATTTTCACTTTCACTTCTTTTGATTCACAAATTTTCAATATTTTAACTCTGCATCTGATTTTGAACATTTTTGCAACAGGAAGTATACATCTAGGACTAACAGTTGCGAAAATTAAGGTCTTGCAAGTTAAAATGGAACACCCTGTAGGGGAAGAAGCTGTACCCACGGACGGTTGTACCTACGCACGTTGGTCGGAAAATTCCGGGTACCGTCGAAAGAGACCTAATTGGGGTTCAACGTGTGTGTCACAGCCCTCTCCAGTACCCCAGGAAGTTTCAACGTCATCAAACGAAAATTTAAGATTCTATCACACTTTTTTGGTTTTAGTAGGGTTTAAGTAAAAAAAAACATGAGCTATTTCTTTTTTTTTCGTCCGTCGTGAATTGTATTATTCATTTTTGTTGTAGGTATCATGATTCCCTATATTTTGAAGGTTTTGTTTCGGATTTTTAATGTTGTAAAACTGTGGTCCTGTCGATGTGACTGCCTCGCAAAACCAAAATGGCATACCTTTGTACCCAAGGACACATGGTTATGTGTCCTTAGCCCAAGGACACACAACCATATGTACCCACGGACAGCAATTTTAAGTCTCCTTGGGTCACACCTAAGTCTTCTTACAATGTGAAGTACCTCAAAATCGTGCCTTGTCATGAAGGTCCAAAATTTACTTTCAACAATGATGATGAATTTGAAGTAGAGCTTGAAGTTAGTGTTGAAGTAACCCCCACCTGTTGTAGGTTCTACAGGCCGTCAATCCCACCTGTTTTCATTTGAAGTCAACTTTTCTAGATTTCTGTTTGCTTAATTAAAACTGAGTTTTTTTGTGGTGGGTCAATTTTGGTTAAAGGTTTCAATTTGCATATAAATTGAAGTTGTTATGTTGATACATAGAGAATCATATTATCATGAATCTAGTTATTTATTTATTTATTTATTTATTTTTTTTTGTTTAAAAACATATTAATTACTCATAACATCATTAACTCTCTTAAGGTTAATAACTTTTTTAAAGAGTTCACTGATGTTAAAGATTAAGAAAATTTAAAAAAGGAAAAAAACCTTCAATTAATTTTCAAACTTTAATTTCTGTTGGCGATTTTATTCAATGTTATTTTCAATGGATGTTTACAAAGTATTTCTATGTAAAATGGCTCATAAAAATGTATTGAGTATAATTGAGTTCCTCAGACCTATTTATATATTACTAACAGTACCCGCACAGCGATGCCCGTGCTAAAAATTTAATGGAAGTCTGTTGAATAAATAAAAATTGACGCCCTCTCCCTCTTTGATGCAAAATGATCATTTTTCTTTGTATAAAATGCGTACACACCTTTTCAAAAAAAAAAAAAAACTATTAAAGTTTCTTTGGAATTTAAAACTTTTCGTCAAACTATTAAATTAGATTTACAGTTGCTTTAAAACTCTATTTAGCGAGTGAAGCGGTTTTCACAGCAATTTAAAATATTTCGCCAGATAAACAAAAAAAGACGTCAAATAATATCTTTCAAATGTAAAAATAGTTCGGCAACTCTATTGTTTATCGCCAAACTCGCCCAGCAACCACGCTCTCATAATCCATCCGTCTAACGAAAAAAAAAAAAAAAACATCCAGTGGAATATTTAAAAATCATCGTCAGAAAAAAAAGAAGAAAATGTCGTACATTTCACTCGGATAAAAACAAATCAAAAGTTTCTTTTCTTCCAAAACAAATCGTCAAAACAATGAATTACATTTACGGTTGCTTTATAGCAGAGGTTCCCAACCGGTGGTTCGCGAACCCCCAGGGGTTCGCGAGGTGCAGGAAGGGGGTTCGCGAAAATTTCGGTGCAATGGCGGATTTTTCCTAGTTTGGTAAAAAATTATAAAATATTCAATTTGCACACATAGTTACTAATTTTTTTTTTTTTTAATTTGAAAACGCGCCAGACTCTTGTATTAAGCTCAAAAAAAAAAAAAAAAAAAAAATCTTTCAGCGGTTTTATAATCTTGGTTAAAAAGAAATTTTCTCATTTTTTTTTCGATAGACAACAAAAAGAGATATCCTTCCTTCTTTATTGCGAGGCGCCATGCAGAAACGTTGTATTAAGCTGTGGTGGGGATCACGATGACCTTAAAAAGGCGCCATCGCGTGGAGTTAATCAAACAATATACATAATATACATATGTCGAAAAAAATAAAGAATTCTGAAACAATGCATCATAGGGGTATTATTTCTAATCTGGTTGAAATATAACTCGGGAATTTCCGTCGAATTCAGTCATCGAATAGCAGACACATGACAGCAAAAGGCTCCAAACTTAAAATTTATTACTGGATTTTACCCATCTGTTCGTTTTCAAAAATATATAACATCAGCATGCTCATAGTTCTGGGGAAATAGTTGTTAACAGACGTATTTAGAGATACTTTAGAGATGCTTGAAAACAAGTGATTTTGTTTGCAATTGGTTTTGCTACGTGAACTTGTTACTCTGTTTGTGAAGTTATAATCGTGTTGGTAATTTTTATGATTTAATAACTTTCTGCTGTTATGGATCGATGGTTGAAAACTGGTAGTTTGGTTGAGTGACAAATGGACAAGCAGTCAATCGATCAACCCTCAACATCAGCAGCAACTTTCGAATCAACACAGGATATTGAAATAGATAGCTGTAATGAACTGCCGCCTCCCCCGACTAAACAGAAAAGTGAACTAGGGGAGAAAAAAGGAAAAAAGCGAAAATATGACAGTGACTATTTACAAATGGGCTTTTATTTTACTGGAGAAGAGTCTGAACCTAGACCGCTTTGTCTTCTCTCTGCAACGAAGTTCTAGCGAACAGCAGTTTGAAACCGTCACTTCTGAGAAGACACCTCGAAACAAAGCATCCGACACACAAGGACAAACCTATCGAATATTTTAAAAGAAAATTGGAATATAATAAAAAGTGTAGCGTCTCTACGTTCCTGTTAGAATCCAACGAAGATAGTAAAATTGCCCTTGAAGCTTCATATCGAGTCAGTTATAGAATTGCAAGATCTGGACAGCCACATACAATTGCAGAAAATTTAATTGGACCGTGTGCTAAAGATATTGCTAAGTGTATGCTGGGAGAAAAGTCAGCAAAAAAAATTGATCTGGTTCCGCTATCAAACAACACAGTATCACGCAGAATTACTGATTTGGCAAGTAATGTGGAGAAAGAACTTGTGAATAGAATAAAAGAGAATAATTTTGCGATCCAGTTTGATGAGTCGACTGATGTAGCAAACGCTGCAATATTACTTGTCTATGTTAGGTATATTTTTAACGATACAATTAAAGAAGATGTACTATTTGCAAAACCTTTGAAAACCAACACAACTGGAGAAGCAATTTTCGAACTGGTCAACAGTTACTTTGAAGAAAATGGAATAGAATGGTCTTTGTGTGTGGGTGTGTGCACGGATGGTGTAAAATCAATGACAGGAAAATTTGTTGGCTTTGTGGTGCGAGTAAAGATCAACGAGAAAATTGAATGAACTCATTGCTGCATTCATAGATAAGCATTATGCAAGTAAGCGTATTCCCGCAGAATTATCCGCTACTTTGAATGATGTGGTAAAAATTGTAAATTTCATAAAATCACGTGCCACAAACTGCCGTCTATTTCACGCGCTTTGTGAGGAATTGAGAAGCCTTCATGTTACTTCACTTCTTCACACAGAAGTTAGATGGCTTTCCCGTGGCAAAATTTTGACACGCTTATTTGAATTGAAGTCAGAAGTCCAAGCATTTTTTGTTGATCATCCATTTCACTTGTCCACTTGCATATTCGATCTTCTTTGGATGCAAAGGCTTGCATATTTAGCTGACATCTTTTCAAAATTAAATGAATTAAATCTATCCTTGCAAGGTGCAGTTGTTAATATTTTCGTTGTATATGATAAAATTGAAGCTATGGTAAAAAAATTGAATTTCTGGATCCAATGCCTGGAAATGGGTGAGTTTTCTTGTTTCACTTCTCTTAGTAGTTTTTTATCAGAAAACTCAATGACACTTGATGAAAGCGTTAAAAGAAATGTATGTGAACATCTGCAACATCTTGAACTAACTTTTGACGAGTATCTTCCTAATAGGCGTAACGTCCCTCTCTCAAACAACTGGATACGCAATCCTTTTGAATGAAATCCATGCTTAGAGAACACCCTGACATTACCTGAAAAGGAAATGCTCATCGAGTTATCCTGTGATAATTCATTGAAAACTACCTTTAAAGAGCTCTCGTTAATTGACTTCTGGCTCAGTGTAAGAAATGACTATACCGTTTTGTCTAAAAAAGCAATTCGAATTTTATTACCATTTTGTACAACATATCTGTGCGAGAAAGGATTTTCCTCCTATACTTATCTCAAAGATAAATACCGAAGCAGATTGAATGCAGAGCCTGATTTAAGACTCAAACTGTCAGACATTGAACCAAACTTTCATTTTCTTTGTTCCGTCAAACAGCCACAAATATCGCATTAAGGATTTTTTCCCCAATTTAAAGTATGCTTAAAAAAATAGTTGGTTTATAAAACTTTTTGTTTATAATTTTTCTTGTAGATGTAGTTTTAACTTTTTATTAATGTTTGCACTTAATGATATTTTACAATTATATTTTTGTTTATTGCAATCAAATGCTGCAAAAAATGGAAAGCAAACATGCTGTTTTTTTATTGTTTCTTACATATTACTAATTTCAACATCAGGGGGTTCGCGAACTTTTTTACCTGTTCCAAGGGGTTCGCAAAGAGAAAAAGGTTGGGAACCGCTGCTTTATAGCAATAATCCTAGACTGAACTGCTCGGCGCCTAACGCGCCAAGCCACACGCTACCGGAACCTAGCTCTTTTGCAAGTGAAGCGGATGTTTTTACTTTAGCAAAGAAAAATATAAACTTCATCACTCATTATGCCTCATTCATTATGCGCTGGGGGCCTTCGTGACTTTGTAATAGAAACTTCGCTTCAAAAGCCGTAAACGTGGGATCGATAACCTCGAATGCTCTGAGTGGTGTATTTCCTCTCTTTACGCTGAAAATCTTTCTCGTAATGTCTTATGTGTGAATAAATAAAAAAATCCAAAATCTTGAGGCAATGGCCCTCAATCCTTCCATGATTATTAACTATGGACACGTAAACAACTACAGGAGTATCATATAAGTTAAAAGCAACAATTTTCAACTTAATTAAAATCATTCTGTCAAAACGCATAAACTTGAATTTGTCAACCTAGTGCATGAAAAATTGTTTAAAATAACAGTTTCTTATTGTTACTGCTCTATCATGAAAGTATTCGTCAGTTAAAAGATTGAATTGTTACACAATTTCACAAAAATATCGTTTTGTTCTAAGAAGTCCAAAAACTTAGTTCAGAAAAGTGTCATTTTATCACGGAGCAGAAAATAACACAAACATTCAGGAAAAAGGAATATAATTTTTTTTCTCCGTCTTGTTTTTCATATTTTAACTAGTGATGTTCCGAATATCCGTATCCGTATCCGTATCCGCGGATATCAGAGGGAAAATAAAGATATGTATCCTTTACTTTTTGACGGATCTTAAACGGATCATTTCTATTCTAAACTTTTTAAATATTTGAATAAAAGACTTAAATACCGTTTAAATTAGGTTTTATTCCCTATTTGAATTATAAGGTATTATTTCAGAAGCCAATTTGTATCCTCCCCCCGTTGCAAAAAGGAAGGGGAAATAAGTTTTAAAAGTGTGTATAAGTGTGTCTTTTTGTGGCACCGTAGCTCCTAAACAGATGAACCGATTTTGATAGTTCATTTTTCGTTCAAAATGTGGATTGATCGAAAGTGTTCTTAGCTTGGCCTCGTTTTTGTAGAACTTTAACTACCGGAGATATTAGTTAAAAACCGATTTAAAGTTTTTCATAATTATGGTAGTAAAAATTTACCCGTACGTTAAAAATGTCGACCCTAATTGAAAGAAAGAAGTTTTCTGCGTTTGATATTTATTTAAAACTTCCAACTTATATACAGTAGGAGCTATAATTTTCTTAAGTAAATTTTAATTGCAATTCTAAGCCTTTATACGCGTGATTGGTAGCGATTTCATATTCGGAAGAAAAGGAGAAAAAGCTCAATGATTTAAAATTTTTACCTGCTGTCAGTTCATATTTGTTAACAAATGTGTGTTCTGACCCGCGAAATTCATCTTTGTTATATCCTTCCTTATTCATCTTAGTTGGAAGGTGGTGCGTGGGTTTACTTAAGTAACGAACATCGAAACCGCTTACGAACAACACATACTTTACTGGCACAAGCACACAAAATTACATACATCTTAAAACGGTGAAAGCACTATTCATTCTCAGTTACAGTTAGATCTCGATCCAGTTTACATTCTCATACAGTCACAGTTAAAGTTAATAGCATTAAGACACTACATCCCTCCCCCCAAAGTCCTTATAACTACAGATCAAGTCTCTTTGGAGGCTTTCTGATTCGAGTTGACCGTCGAAGCACTGGAGTTAGTTCAGCAGCTGGCAAGGGCTTGGGATCTGGAGCAGCTGTAGGCATTATTGTCTTTCTGGATGGACCTTTTGGATCGGGGTACACCACAGGTGAGTTTGGACAAACATTGGAGCTAGCGGGTTCATCAGAATCTCGGGAAGCCTCGCAAACGGACTCCCTATTTGGCTCGGATTGAACCGTGGACGATTCCTGTACCCTGTATCTAGGGACTGTACTCTGTGACGTCTCGGACTCGGATACTGCAGTGTTGCGTATCTGGTCGATGTGTCTCTTCCATAACTGTCCGTTAACATCTATGGTGTAATGCAGGTGACCATCTCTACTGACGACTGTACCGAATTTCCACCTTCTATCTCCTTGGCGATAATTCCGTACAGCGACTCGATCACCGGTATTGAAAAATCGATCTCTGAAACAAATATCTTTTTTTCGTCTTAGATCTATCTGGTGTCGAACATCGGGTATGAGCAGATCAATTAATGTCCTTATCTCTCTCTTCATAAACATGAATGATGGGCTTTGTTGGGTAGTCATGTTTGGAGCTTTGCGATATTGCATTAAAAACGTGTTTATTTTTTGACGAAGGGAACCTGGGAAGTCAGACATCGCCCTTAGCGATTGTTTAACGGTATATACATACCTCTCTGCCTGACCATTACTAGATGGCTTATAAGGAGCACAAGTTTTATGTACAATACCATTGCATTTCAGGAATTTTTCAAACTCTTCTGATTTAAGCTGCGGTCCATTATCACTGACAAGGGTAATGGGTAACCCATATCTCGAAAAACACTCTCTTAGGCATTCGTTGGTGTTTGCAGAAGTAATTTTCTTCATAGGAAATACTTCAAGCCATTTGGAGTACGCGTCCACTACGATAAATAACATGTGTTCGAAAATTGGGCCAGCAAAATCTATGTGAATTCTCTCCCAGGGTGCACTTGGATATTCCCAGTAGTGTGTTTTAACTTTTGGGGGATCAGCTTTATGCTTTGCACATTCTGTGCAGCTTCTTACCATCTCTTCAATATCCTTATCAATATTCTTCCAATAGATGTATGAGCGGGCTATACCCTTCATTTTCACCATACCCAGATGGCCTGTGTGGAGATCTTCAAGTACTCTTCTTTGGTAGCATTTTGGAATGCACACCCTGGATCCACGTAAGATGCATTCATCTTCTACAGCAAACTGGGCAGTGTCATCTCCCTTCCCTCTTACATGTTTCCCTGATTTTAAGGCATGATAGATGGGCTTTAGCTCTTCATCAAGCTTGGATTCTCTAGCAAGATCCTTTGAAGTAATTGGCAAAGTCTCAATTTGGCACATTTGAAACATAGATATTTCATCTCTCAGATCTAAATCTTCTGATTTTAAAGGAAGTCGTGATAAGAAGTCTGCATTACCATGCTCAGCAGTGTTCCGATATATAATGTCAAATTGGTACGCTTGTAAAAATAATGCATAATGCAATAATCTTGTTGCTGACAATACAGGAAGACCTTTTTTGCAACTAAATATGGCAACAAGAGGTTTATGATCAGTGACCAGAGTAAATCTTCTACCTTTTAAGTATAAGTAAAATTTTTTTATTCCCCAAATAATTCCCAAGGCTTCCTTATCTATTTGAGAATATCGCTGCTCCGTTGGGGTCAATGTTCGAGATGCAAATGCAATAGGATGTTCAGATCCGTCGGGAAATTGGTGCGCAAGGACGGCGCCTAAGCCAACAGGTGAAGCATCTGTTGACAAGATAACTGGTAAGCTAGGATCGTAATGAGCAAGGACTCTGTCCGAACATATTTCTTTCTTGATTTTATCGAATGTTTCAGAACATTCCGCATCCCAATTCCATTGAACCCCCTTACGGGTCAATTGATGCAACGGATATGCTAATGTTGCAATATCTTTCGAGAATCGACCATAAAAATTTACAAGTCCCATAAACGACTGAATCTCTTGAACATTTTGGGGAGTTTTTGCCTTCATAATAGCTAAAATTTTGTCATCTGTTTTTGACAAGCCCTGAGCATTGATTTTGAACCCGAGGAATTGTATTTCACTTTGAAAAAATTTGCTTTTTTTATTATTTAACTTTAGGCCATGTAGCCGACATCTTTCAAAGAATTTTTCTAACTTTTGGCAATGGGTTTCTATATCAGGCGTAGCAATGCGAGCATCATCAAAAAATACTTCTACCCCATCTAAATCCTTAAATACAGATTCAATGTAGCGCTGCCATACCGCTGGTGCGGCATTCACCCCATACATTAAACGTTTACAAATGTAGAGGCCTTTGTGAGTGCTTATTGTGAGGAGTTTTTGACTATCTTCGTGCATTTCCATCTGCAGATAAGCTTGACTAAAGTCAATTTTAGAAAAAACTCTACCCCCACTGAGTGATGAAAAAATTTCCTCTACTCGCGGCAAGGGGTATTGCTGGACTTTAAGATTTTTATTCAGCGTGACTGAATAATCAGCACATAATCGTATGCTGCCATCTGCCTTAACAATTGGTACTATTGGGGTCGCCCAGTCACTTGTTTCTGTTTTTTCTATAATGCCTTCCCTCTCAAGTCTATCGATTTCTTCTTCAACTTTATTCTTAAGAGCGAAAGGTACAACGCGTTGTCTGCAAAAAATAGGTTTTGCATCCGGCTGCAGCTCTAATTTGCATTTATAATTCTTTATTTTCCCAACACTCGAATTATCAAAAATATCTGCATACTTGTTAAAAAGTAATTTTAAACGATCATTTTCAGCTCCAGTTGTTTTGACATGTTTGATGCCTGCCCAGTCAATATTAATTTTGTGTAACCATTCTCGACCAAAGATCGTGTCTAAATCTTGTTCTACTAGGTAAAGATTTAATTCCTGTTGCTGATTATGATATTTAACATCTACTGTTACGTATCCCAGAGGTACAAGAGAATTTCCATTGTACGTCTTAAAAACTAAATTAGTAGGAGAAAGTTCCTTTCCAGAAATTTTCCGGAATTTTTTTATGCTCATGACTGATACAGTTCCCCCTGTGTCCAGTTCCATCTGCACTGGTGTATCATCAATGGAAACCGAAATCATTATTGGAGGTTGTTTTGGTTCCTCCTTTAAGTTTGACTTTAGTGTCACTTCGTACATGGGTACGCTATTTATATTGTTTTCCCCCACTTGCTTCTGTTTTACAAAATTCTTTTTGGTTTTGGGTGTTCTCTGGGCAGCAAAACAAGCTACTTTAATATGCCCTATTTTCCCACAAAAAAGACATTTTGCAGTCTTAAATTTGCATAAATTCGGAGAATGATCCTTCGAAAGGCATCTATAGCACGGTTTTCAATTTTCACTGCCGAGTTTTGAACTTTCGTTTTGTTTACGGGCTGTTTCGTATAACTTTTATTTGAATGTATTACGTTCAATTTCGTACCAATAATAGCTTTTGAGCTTTGAGAAGCTTTTTCCATAGCCGAAGCAATAGCTAATGTTTTAGATAATTCCAAATCATCTTCTTCGAACAGTCTATCTAAGGTTGTTCTATCCCGTAACCCACTTACGAAAACGTCTCGGAGCATTGTATTTAACATGTTTTTATCATAATTACAAGGTACAGCTAGCGATCTTAATTCCGCTATGTAAGCACTTATGCTTTCCCCTTCCTGTTGTTTTCTGTTTAAGAACATATGTCTGCTTGGAATTATGAGCGGTTTAGGATTTAGATGTTCCTTAAGAATATCAATAAGAGTATCGAAATCTTTTTCAGCAGGATTTTCTGGAGCAAGCAAATTTTTTAGCAAATTATACAACTTAGCCGATAGGCTAGAAATCAAGGTTTTACCTCTTTTAATTTCCGCAACATTCTGAATATCTAAAAATGCTTTAAAGCGCTCAATAAATGAATCAAATGATTCTGACGTTTCGTCATATTTATCAAACTGAACACCAGTTACTTTCGATTTTGAATCTGGTTGTTCTTTCGTTTGTAAAGCTTCCATAAGCATTTTATTTTGCTCAATTAATTGCTGAACTAGTTGCTCCATGACAGATTTTTCTCAATTAGAAATATATCAGAATTAATAATTCCTACCTTGAGCTGTCTTCAGTTTAATAAACCTAATCCTTACTTGATTTCGCACTCTTTATACTCTCAAACATCGTCGCCAGTTGTTGTATCCTTCCTTATTCATCTTAGTTGGAAGGTGGTGCGTGGGTTTACTTAAGTAACGAACATCGAAACCGCTTACGAACAACACATACTTTACTGGCACAAGCACACAAAATTACATACATCTTAAAACGGTGAAAGCACTATTCATTCTCAGTTACAGTTAGATCTCGATCCAGTTTACATTCTCATACAGTCACAGTTAAAGTTAATAGCATTAAGACACTACAATCTTAATATGAGGTCGGCTCTCTGGGACATGTTTTGTTTTTTTCAATTTTTAATTTAATATTAGTTTTTGATATTGATTTGAGTTTTCTGTTATTCTTCATTTTTGTTTTTCTCGGAATCCTTTAAAAAAAGGTGAGACTAAATTCTCTATTTACTGTTTGTAAAGGTGTTCCCGGCTCTGTATTTCGTCGGTCGGAGAAGTTCAGTGGAATAGGTCAGCGCTGCATTTATGCTGAAATAAAATGGGAAAAATTATTTAGCCTGTCCAGTAGCAGCTTTACACTCTTGTTCCTGTATCCTACATCTACCGAGTAAGCTAGAAATAATTTTTCACATTCTATCTAAGCATTGATGCTGCACTGACCCATTCCTTCCAACTCTCCCACAATTTTAACAGAGATTTCTCTAAAGAGTAAATCATAGTCTTGATTATACGAGTATGTTTTTTTGCCGCAGTTGACTTTTTTTTGAAGAAACTGTCATTATTCTGACGGGAATACCTTCCGTAACAAATTTTACACTTGGATAGTTGAATTGGGTTTAAAAAAAATAAAAAATAAAAAAATAAGATCCGTATCCGTATCCGCGGATCTTGACACTAATGATCCGGATCCGTATCCGTAGATCTACTTTTTTAACGATCCGGCACATCACTAATTTTAACAATGAAGTGCAGAGAAAAAAAAAGTCAGCTGAAATGAAAATAAGTTCACTGTAATCGTTTAAAACCTAAAAAAAAAAAAGCACTGAACTAAAAGGCATTATTTTCTCTATTGTAATTAAAATAGCAGGGCTGTGGACATTACTGAACGCTGTGGATAGCAGTAAAATTAAATCCCAACAAAACATAAATGTGAAAAAGAGCCAAGTTCGATCAAAATGAGGCCCTGAGTAGACGGTGTCACCGATAAAATAGTTCAGATCTGAATGGGTACCAAGTTTCATAGCTGTTCCTCGCAGAAGTTGGACTGTCCCATGTTTTTCAATTCATTCAGAAAACATTTTTTTTTCTTTGATTCCGGATTTTAAATTTGCGGCAAGTTTTGGTCGTCAATAAACAATTTCCCAAAACATTTTGCTGCTCCAATTATATAGTAACTTGCCAAGTTTAAATCCGGGATCAAAGAAAGTAAAAAATTGTTTTCAAAATGAATTGAAGAACACGGGGCAGTCCAATTTCCATGAGGAACTGCTATGGAATTTGTTATCCGTTGAGACCAGAATCTTGTCGGTGACACCGTCTACCCAGAACCTCATTTCGATCGAACTTGGCTACTGTTCACATTGATATTTTGTTAGGATATCATTAAGTTTTGAAAGCTAAATCATAGTAATGTTCTTCTTTAGAATTAAATATAAAAGAGCGTACAAACACAACTTCCACCCATGCACCCTGCTTTTACGATGCACTGGTTTCTTTTCATTAGTAGTTTCGAAGATATTTCGATAACGGGATGTTAGGCGCTATCGTCAATTATGGGCTAGTACCTGAACGACCGAGCCTCGCTCGGCTTTAAAAGAATTTTTTTTTCAACTCGTGTTTTTTACGGTTAATACTTTTCCAAATATACTTGAAAAGCTTCACGTTAACGAAATATTATGTACTCGACCTTCTTATAACACTAAAGTACCAAACAAAGAAGATTCTGAATGTAATTAAATCAACATTTTGCTTTAAACTATCTGTTTCCACTACACAATTTTCTTGTCAGTAATTAAAATATTTTGACCTTAGTTTGCTATGGTGAAATCGGTTTTTAACTAAATACTTCCTTTCATACTATGATGCGTTTCACGATTTTATCCCAATCCAGATTTTCTTTTTGAATAAATACTTTTAGTTTTTACGCCAGAAAATGCTACGTACAGCATGATATCCATCAAAACTGATGATCCACAAACCATTCCAACAAATGATAACAACTGTCTTAACAAAACATAAACAATCTCAAGACATACACTTCTTCGAAATAAACTATTTGAAGTGTAAAAAGAAAATAAATAAATAAAATAAAATAGGATGGTCAAGCAATAGTTTCTCTTAAAAAAGAAAAAAAGCCTTACATCGACTTACATAATGCTTTTGAATTTGTTTTCAGCCAAGTGTGTTTGAAATTAGCCAAAGTGACCAATATCAGCCAAGCCTGGCAACCCTAAGCAAGTTTTAAAATATAAAACGAGAAGAGACAGATTTTCATTGTTATGGTTGCAAATCGTCTGCCTGATGTGTCAATTCACAGTTTTTTTTCAAGGCTTAACTTAATTCGACTTTATATTAAAAAACTGTTTTTTGTAAAAAAAAATCGCGTTTTTACAGAAAAAAACACTGATGTAGATGAAATTAGCCTTTAGGCTACGGCAACTATAGAATTATCTTTTCCCTCTCCCTACGGCTCAAAGTTTTCTTAGTTCCTTCCCCCCCGAATAGGATAGCATAAAGGGGGCGATGTCCACTTCTACCGCTTAGCTCTCCGCAATACAGGGTTACCATAGTGGGACACTATACTTGGCTAGTCATCACTTATTCAATGGTTTGAAAATAATTTTTTTCCCTCCTTGTTCCTTATGGGGTTCTCTAAAAAAACACTGCTGTAAACACGTTTTTCAAAAGCATGTCGACATACTTAAAACGTAACTAGTACAATAAAATATCAGAAAATATTAACTAACTTACATTCAATATGATCAGCAGTTAATAGTTTTATCACAATAATGTTTCAACCATATTAGTTGATAAAATACATGATCATATTCCCTTTTTAATTACGCGAATAACGAGATATACAGGTTTTCAGGAAATTTCATTCGAGACAAACATGGGGGAAAACATTGAATTAATACTTTATGTGCAGGGAAAATGAAAACTTTGACATAGAGAGGTTTTCGAGATAAACAGTTTCGACTGTATTAGTGAATATGCTAAAATATGCTTAAAGGCAGTCTTACTCATTACAAATAAGCCCGTCTAATGGAATTTTCCATTAAGCTAGAGATTCTTTTATCCGAGATCACAGAAGCAATTTTCAATGGTTTAAAACATTAAAATATTATTACATAAAAAGGGTTCAACTGTAATTCATCAATAATGTTGTATATGTACACTGGAAAAAATTTAAAACATTTTAAGTTTATTGTGCAGACTTACTAAGTTATTCTGTGTAATCTCTCTTTTCTCATTTTTTTATATAATATTATTGACATTAATAGTATGAATTTTTTAAGTTGAGATACAAGTAAAAGTGTTTCTACTGTATGTGCTCCTCTCACATAAAATTGAGCCTGTGAAAAATCAACCACAAAAATGCGTTTATTTTTTGACACATATGTATGCTTAAGGGGGTCCGGGACACAAAAATCCTCAAATTTTGCAATTTTTTTTTATAATTTGAAAAATTGCTCCGTTTTTTTCTGCTTAAGAAGACATTTGAATCTTGTTTCTACCTTAAATAGAACGAAAGTTATAGTTATTTTTGTTGCATGCATCTAACGAATGTGTACATAACTTTAAAACTTTAAACGCGTTTTTCTCCATGATGCAATTTTTCCCGATTTCTTGCATTCAAACTCTTATAAGTCAGGAACCGATAGAGATAAAGTAATGAAACTTGGAGCATATCTTTTTCAAGCAATTTACTTTAATTTTTATTCGGCGAATTTGAAAGAAACGTTTACTGCAAAAATTATGATTTTTTTTAAAAAAAGTATCGTCGAATTTTTCGAAATTTTTCTTCAAATATTTTTTATTTTTTATTGAATCAATATTTTTAAAATCGCCGAATAAAAATTAAAGCTTAGATATTTGTGCATAATTTTTTGAAAAAAAATTGAAAATTGACCAACAATATTTTGAGTTATAGCAATTTAAAGCAACCCCATTTTTTTGAAAAAAACTAATTAAATTTAAATAAAAAAATAATTTTTTTTTATATTTATGTTATGATTTTGCTTATTAAATAAATGATGAATCAGTTCAAAAAATTTCAAAACTCTAAAGTACATAATAAAAATTTTTTCAAAATGTGTCCCGGACCCCCTTAAGACAGAGAGAGAAAGAAATATATTTCTATAAATTACACATTTTATTAACGTTCAATTCTAATACAGGAAATTATTACAGCTTAACAGAATTTAAAGAGCACTAAGTTCGTATTCAGGTACAAACGAATAAACATAAACATAAACACAAATATTCATACACACATATATATTATAGCCCCCCCCCCCGTTCCGTTTTTTTTCCCCCAACTCGAAATTTGACCTGGTGGACGCATCTGCAAAGCTCTGCATAACTTCCTAAGCGTCCGTTGAATTTTCGTGAAAAATTTCAAAACAATTAATATCAACGCATAGAGCAACATTGCATTTTTTGCATATGATGGTTGAGCGCCTTTGCACATTTTTTTTAGAACAGACAATGCATCTTCGTCGATTTTTAATTGCTTGTGGCCAATGTCCTTCGTTAGAATTTCTTATACAAATATTTTTTCTATGTGGTGATTGAATGGATATATTACTGGTTGAAGGGCTTGTTGTAATGCTTGTTGAGATAGTTAGAAGTTGTCTGATGAGGTTCTTGCGAAATGTTTTGTGGGTGCTTTTCGGAAATTTTAATTTAAACAAATAATGACAGTTAAGTACTGTTAGATCAAGGAGATGGAAAAATAACTTCTTAGTCCACTTCATTGTTCTTCTCCCAAAGGTATACGAATTGGCCATCCTATCACTTACATCCACATATCCCATGTGCTGATTATAATCTTCTACAATTTCTGGTTTTTTATTATCTTTGCTAGTTTTCAAATCCGGACAATGTATGTTACTGAGCATATAAACATCGCGTTTATCTTTCCAGCGTAATGCTGTAAGCCCTGTTGCATTATATTTTAATTTTACTTCCCCCTGCTGCAGTTTACATTTAGTTTTTGACAATTCTTTTGGGTAATATTTTCGATTTGATCGTATGGTTCCACAACTGTTAATTTTATAGTTGAAGAAAAGATCTGAGAAGAGCAATGGGGAAGAAAAGAAGTTGTCCATGTAAAGCTTGTGCCCTTTGTTCTTGAAATGTTCACACATTTTTACTACCACATTGTGCGATGATAAATTAGTGCTACTTCCTTGTGAGTTATCTTTACCAAGATAAACTTGCATATGACAAGTATAACCAGTTTTATCACAAATTTTAAAAAATTTTATACCCCATCGCTTGTGTTTTTTTGGAATATATTGTTTGAAAATAACACGACCTTTGAATTTCACAATAACTTCATCAATGGACAGTTCTTCTGTGGGATCATACAGGCTTCTAAAATATAAATTTATATGATCAAATACTTCTCTAATTTTCCACAGTCTGTCGTAATTTGGATCGTTTCGGTCTGGCGAGTTTTCGTTGTTGGCAAAGTGTAAAAATTTAAGGATCTGTAAATACCTGTCTCGGGACATGCTTTTTCCGAAAATAGGCGTTTCAATCAGTTCGTCTTTCGACCAATATTCACAAATATCATCTTTATCAATATGACCCATTAAAAGGGTCAAAGCAATAAAACGTTTTAGTTCTTCAGTGGTGCAAGGCTTCCATTCTAAAACATGTTTCCTTTTTCCTAAATGTACTGGCTGCAAAGTCTGAGAAGCATACCTGTTCGTCTCTTTACATAAAAATTCAACAAAGTCATTGGTAAAAATGAGATTGAAATAGTCTTTCTCTTCTTGTAGTTCCTCCACACTTACTTTCACGCCAACATGCGAAGTGAATTGGAATTTCATTGGAGAATCAGATACTTTTGGGTTATCCCACTTTTCTAAGGCTCCAACTTCAAAAGAATTTTCTGGAAATTCCGGTGCGACGATAATATTTTCTTCATTTCCGTCGATTAGCTCAGATTGCATAAACGATTCATCCTCCTCCTCGCAATCTGACTCACTATCAGCATAGTTTTCATCGTCTAGTTCTTGCATCAACTTTTGTATTTCTTCATCTGTGAGTCCTTTCCGACGATACATTTTTAATTGCAATAAATTTAGTAATTACATTAGAGGTTTAGATTTTCTGTAAGTATATTTGGTTCAGTTTTAAAATTGAAATCACTGAAAAAACACTTCTCATCTAGCCTAAGGCTAACGACAACAAAATAATAAATATCAAACTCTATTTGTTAGGTAGACCACTGGATTCAATAAATGCCAGATGTCCTTATATATGCGCTAAAATGCGGAGGTAAATAGCGTTCAACTGAGACCAAAGCCATTGTAAATACAATGTAGAATACCTTAGATTCAAGGGAGGCAACTTTGCTTTTCAGCTTGGCTATTCAGAAAAATGATGACACTAATACGTGTGTCCAAGATAGAATCTACAATAATAGCAAACAATTCCTTGCTTTGCTTTTCTGAGCAG
This sequence comes from Uloborus diversus, assembly GCF_026930045.1. Classification (NCBI taxonomy): domain Eukaryota; kingdom Metazoa; phylum Arthropoda; class Arachnida; order Araneae; family Uloboridae; genus Uloborus; species Uloborus diversus. The sequence continues at coordinate 67,626,436 of NC_072734.1, forward strand.
GTGCATGCGGAATATGCTTGAACACCGTATTCATTTACATAAAGAACGTATAGCGCTTATCTATCTTTTAGAGCATGCAAGGCACCCTTTTTTGTATATGAAGCTGTTAGAGGCGTTTCAAAGTCAATCACTGTCGAGTGAGATAATATGGAGAGACAGCCTACAAATCCCCTGATATCCCCATTCACTCTTTCTTCTAATTGTGGTTGAAATACCTCTAGTAATTGTTGAAGGATTAAGTTCCGCTCCCTTCACAATGCACAAGAAAAATATCTGGGCAAATTTGTTTTAGATTCCAAGTCTTTCCTCTTTTCAACATTTCCTATTTATGTACTATCTTTATAATACATTTTCACTACCCAGTACGTTGTTATTTGTGAGTAAGAGAAGATAAGTAAAAAAAAATACGCATGAGTAAACAGAAAACCAACCTCTTTCTTCCATTTTTTACTGGCATAAACAGTTCCAAATGTAAGAATTAATTAACAGAAAAAAAAAATAAACAGACATTAGACCCTCATTGAAAACTGAGTAAGATATATCAGGTGCTCTTATAAATCTTTTCACTTAACCTCTTTTTTTTGCGCAAGAAAGAAAGAGGAGCAACCGACTTTGACTTAAAAATTAACATTTTAAGCCCTTTAAATACAAACAGGGGGAAAACTGAATGCACAAATTTATACTTTATCAACTGCTTTATAAGGCCATAACGTTTAAGAATTCCTAAGTTGAACCATAAAATTAAAAAATTCAGCGAAAAAAAAATCCTCGTAAACGTGCCCCGGTGTACCATACTTATTTTGTTTCACTCAGCATATCCTTAGTCCTTTTAACTTTCTACTGAAATAATATTCACTATAGACAAAATATCAAGGAAATACATTTATATTTTCTAAAATATCAAAATTAGGTTTTTATGCTTTTCACTCAATAAGTGATCAATTATCACAGAAGATTTTGAGGCATAGCGAAGGGGGGGGGGGTAAAAACACCCCTCAGAGCCCTTGATTTTAACATTTTTGCCATCCCTAGTGCAATAACTTTTACATATGAAAAGGTTCGTTTTGAACAGAAAGCCCCCTCCAGAAGATAATTCTGGCTGTGCTAGTGACTCTTTTTATAAAAAACAAAAAACAAAAAAAACAAAAAAAAAGAGCATTTAGTCTAACTTTTAATTTTTAAACCAAAAGATTCACGTCACAGATTCCTAATTGAACCTCTCTTTCAAATTTATTGATTTTAGAATGTTTTCCATGTTTTGTTGAAACGGTATTACAAATAATTTTCAGTTAAAAAGTAAATAAATAAATAAATGAAACGTAGCAAATCGCAAATTGATAAGTTGTTTCCTATTCAGCATGATATTCATTTTCGAAAAGTTAACAAAATAAGATATGCTTTTCAAGTGTTTAATTATTTTTATAAAACCATAACAAAAGAAATATTTTGGAGAATGATGTTTATTGCCTCTGCTCCCTAAATATCTACACTGCTTAAACTAAATAGGTGTTTTGTACTCAGTAAAATATGCTGTTATTAATTATAGGACGCCTTACTATTGGGTTATTAAACAGAAAAAGGCTATCAAAAATTTTTCTTTCCTTCAAGTATTTTACTTCTTTTCTTTCTCCCCTCTTTTTCGAAACTTCGCCACACATTCCTTCACTGAGAACAAAACTATGCCAAACGCCTCTGATTGACAGACCCCAAAAGGGGTGTAGTGCGTTTCATTCATTTTCTCCCTGTGTAGGCGTGTGTGAAAGGATTATCAGCTGCGGGAAGTAACTGGAGGGGGAAGGGAAGCACTGGTACAGACGTTGTACCACAGCCGTAGGAAGAGAGCACTTTTTGTCGGTACAGCATATGTACCGCCGTTGGCTAAAGGTTAGAATGCAAAACTACAATTAAATCCAAAATTTCACCCAAATCGTTAGAGCCGTTTCTGAGATACGAAATATATACATACCCACAAGAATTGCTCGTTTAAAGATATAAGATTATTGTTTTGGTTTTGTCACTATCAGCAAGGCCATGGCCAAAGTACATTAGCCTACATTAGCCCTTGGTCTTTGGCGTCCACAAATTTGGCGACAATTGACAATTGGGAAAATTGCTAAGACTCCTAGTTTTCAAATTCTTCCCAATTTCTACATTGTCTGAGGGAATTATCATAACGTAAATCGTAAAATATGCAGAATTGGCGAAAACGTTTCCCCATCGCTTATAATTTCGTGGCGCCAAGTTTGTGGTCCTTTAAGAAATTAAGATGAAGCGAAGCTAAAAGACGTAACCATGGCAATGCGGAAACAAAACATCAGTAATTTTAATGGAAATTAGATTTATTCGAACTTTACTTTTAACGGCTTGTAACTGTTTTTCCTTTGGAGATAGAAGGTTATTTTTTCGACCATTCGGAACTCCAGCGCTCGAATACGCTACCTTGCGGTAGTTTACAAAACTGCCGATGAAACTAAAACATTGCCACGTTGCGTTCCACGTGTGTCTGTTGACGTAAACACAAGCAGTTTGTTCTGAGCATTTATTAACCCAATCGATGAGTCTTAGTTTGCTTTCAGCTACGGAAATTAATTCGTCCCTTAGTAGTATTCTCGAGCTTCTCAAAATAATGTTACTTTTCCTTATTTCCTTCTAAAATATGAGTTGATTGAAAATGGTGAAAGCGAAAACTGGATTAGCAAACTTGGATAACGTTATACAAGGTAAAATTTTTTATTGTTTTGTATGAATTTGTAAGAATATGAGTTTTTTTTAATCTTAAATTAATTTAACTAACCATCTTTTACAGCAGCATTTAGTTGGAATGGACGGTATGCAAAATATTTTCTTGTATATATTATCGTAGAACAAAATGAAAAATGTTTCACCGAGAAAGAATTTACTTTATTCCTTTTATTCTCGCTGAAAGGTTTCGCCAAATTTGTTTAGGGTTATAGTTTTAGTATTGTACGAGCAAAGTAGCCTTGGCGAGATTTCGCGTTTTTAGTTAAACCATTTTTAATTTTTACCATGAGTGGAATAAAATGGTAGTAAGATTACAGAATTCGATAAGTAAAAAGAAATAATGGTCAATCAACTGAAAAGAAAACTACCACCATATATCCGTAAGAATTCTGTAGATGATTTGCATAACTTGACATAATTAAATCGTAACTCAGAAATTAGAAAAATCGAAACAGAAAAATTTTAAATTAACCGATTCGGGAATTCGAGAGAAATAACTCAGCAACAAATGCAAAACAATAAGAGCTAGCCAAGCAAGGCAAAGAAGTATCATCTTCTTTCGGTAATAATTTGTAATGTCATATTGAATTTTCTAGCATTAATTGTTGTTCTTGTCAGGCCACAATTATTATTTAGTTTTATCAAGAATTGATAAATATCGAATTCAACATCGTGGAAATAGCTGCTTAGAACTACGAACTACGTAGTTTGCATTAATCTTTGACGTTTAATAATGCTTCTTGAATTCTCATTTCTTTCTACGTGGGCCAGAATATCCACGGGACTTTGAAAATTAATTTAAAAAGAATAAAGCGAAAAATATCATACATATGAACAAAAATCACAACACTTTTAGCATTTTCTTCGTTACCACATGCGTTTGTTTTAGTTTTTAAGTCGTCCATTAGACAGTGACTGCAGTGCCCCCTATAGTTCGTTGGAGTTGCGAATAGGTCGAGATATTTCTGGAGTAAAAAATGTCGCTTTTTCGAACGGTGTCAAAAAGAAAACTGTGGGACAATTCCTTCACTTTTTATTGATAGATTTAATGAAGAAAGTATTGCCAAAATTCAAGCTAAGCCTAAAAAAGTAGGGCTCGACCGATGGCAATTTTTGGCCGATGGGCCGATGCCGATTGTTGGCCGATTGTTCAAATATGGCCGATGGCCGATGGCCGATTGTTTTCCTCCAAATGGCCGATTGCCGATGGCCGATGGCCGATGCCGTTGGCCGATGGCGAAAAAAAAATCAAACAGAAATAAATTGATAAGATTGTCAGGGATTTAAAGGATCATTGATTCATTTCACTTTACTTCCTTTCTACGAATAAGGAATTGTACTCACGTACTCACACACAAAAAAAAGCAAATTTCGACCTAAATTTCTATTTTACGATTACTCAATTCGGAACTCCAGCGCTCGAATTCGCTACCTTGCGGTGCTTTACAAAACTGACGATGAAACTAAAACATTGCCACGTTGCGTTCCACGTGTGTCTGTTGACGTAAACACAGGCAGTTTGTTCTGAGTATTTATTAACGCAATCGATGAGTCTTAGTTTGCTTTCAGCTACAGAAATTAATTCGTCCCTTAGTAGTATTCTCGAGCTTCTCAAAATAATGTTAGTTTTCCTTATTTCCTTCTAAAATATGAGTTGATTGAAAATAGTGAAAGCGAAAACTGGATTAACAAACTTGGATAACGTTATACAAGGTAAAAAATTTTATTGTTTTGTATGAATTTGTAAGAATATGAGTTTTTTTCAATCTTAAATTAATTTAACTAACCATCTTTTACAGCAGCATTTAGTTGGAATGGACGGTATGCAAAATATTTTCTTGTATATATTATCGTAGAACAAACTGAAAAATGTTTCACTGAGAAAGAATTTACTTTATTCTTTTTATTCTCAGCTGAAAGGTTTCGCCAAATTTGTTTAGGGTTATAGTTTTAGTATTGTGCGAGCAAAGTAGCCTTGGCGAGATTTCGCGTTTTTAGTTAAACCATTTTTAATTTTTATCATGAGTGGAATAAAATGGTAGTAAGATTACAGAATTCGATAAGTAAAAAGAAATAATGGTCAATCAACTGAAAAGAAAACTACTACCATATATTCGTAAGAATTCTGTAGATGATTTGCATAACTTGACATAATTAAATCGTAACTCAGAAATTAGAAAAATCGAAACAGAAAAATTTTAAATTAACCGATTCGGGAATTCGAGAGAAATAACTCAGCAACAAATGCAAAACAATAAGAGCTAGCCAAGCAAGGCAAAGAAGTATCATCTTCTTTCGATAATACTTTGTAATGTCATATTGAATTTTCTAGCATTAATTGTTGTTCTTGTCAGGCCACAATTATTATTTAGTTTTTATCAAGAATTGATAAATATCGAATTCAACATCGTGGAAATATTTGCTTAGAACTACGAACTACGTAGTTTGCATTAATCTTTGACGTTTAATAATGCTTCTTGAATTCTCATTTCTTTCTACGTGGGCCAGAATATCCACAGGACTTTGAAAATTAATTTAAAAAGAATAAAGCGAAAAATATCGTACATACGAACAAAAATCACAACACTTTTAGCATTTTCTTCGTTACCACATGCGTTTGTTTTAGTTTTTAAGTCGGCCATTAGACAGTGACTGCAGTGCCCCCTATAGTTCGTTGGAGTTGCGAATTTATACTTCGCAAGTTTTTTTTCGCCACATCTGTACAATGCATATGTCCCGAAGAACATGTAGATGATCGAAATATCCATTTTGAACGCCTCCTCAGCTAATTATCGCAAATTCTCTTGTGATGTGTTCATGCGCGTAAAATTGCGTAACTCAAAAACGTTTGGAAATAGTAAGTTGAAAACTCATACGTACGTAATATGATCTAAAAGTTCGAGGAGAAGTTTTATAAAACCTTACCCTGAATAATTCACATTAACGAAGCACATCTAACTACAAAATAGTCAGCTTGAACGACTATGCACTTCTGCCAACGCTTGTGTAGCTTTTAGAAGCACCCCTGGGGCCCTACAACGTAAGTAACGTTCCATTCTGGTGACGACGTTTTCTCCCTCACGAAAAGCGAGAACAACCGAGAAAATAGTCGGTTCCTCCCATTTGCTCTTACCACCATTGTATCGAGTGAGTATTTTGTCTCGTTTTCCAGCGTTCCGAGAACTACTCGTGAAGCGGGAAAAGAATCGCTTCAGTCAGACTGGAGTTCTTTTTTCCTACGGCAAAAGAGGCTTGCATCTCCGTTTCCCACGGCATTTGCGGTTTCCCGTACTTATTCAGTTTTTTCGTCCACAGCAACGGGGATCCGCAACTTTTAATTCCACGGCGTTTCGGGATCCGAGGAGTTATCTCATGGCCAAACAAATTGGCAGATACATTTCTTGATATGTCATAACCAACTTTTTTTTTTCTTTTGTGTTTACGCATTTTATTAATTTTATTTTTGGCTTATTTTTTTCTTTTAAAAATATTCTTTCGAAAGAATACTTTAAAATGCAAAGTACATTTTTGTTTGCCTTTTGTTTATTATACATCAGATTTCAAAATCTTTTCACGGTAAGTAAGCGAATAAAATTTGACAATGGTCTACTTTTAAGATTACCCCCCCCCCCCTAAATCGTTGATAATGACTCACCCTTACGGTTATGTTTCGTAAAATTAGAAATGCAGATTTGCGAAGCACGGTTGCTTTAGTTTGAAACTATAGTGACTGTTAATCTTCGTTTCCACCAAAGAATTCTCTTTTGGCATGAACTTTCATGCGCCACATATTTAGGTGGAATCTGTTTAATAATAAAAAAAAAACCTTAGCAATTGTTATATTTTTTAAAAATAAAAAAGGTTAACTCGCTCTTGATTATCTTTGAAAAGCAAAACAAAGGGTTTTTAAGAACCATTTGACAGAATTTTTTGGTCCATAATTACCCCACTAGAAACCGTGAAAACATTATACCAATAACGCAAAAACAAATCCATTGTTTAATGGCATTAACTCTTACGGACCAAGATTGTGGACACCTTACCCAATTTTTTAAAAACCATTAATAATCGAAATTTGTTTAAGAAAAGGCTAAAAAATTTTATACTCAATTCTACTGCAGTCAATTTAGGATAAAGTAGCATATTTGTAATATAGTATACCTGGGTTCCGTTATAAAATTGGACGTACTTTATTGCATTGTTTGTGTTTATTGTTCTTTGTATGATTATGCATTTATTTTCTTTTAATTCTATCTTATGTTATAAACAGGCTCTAAATTAAGTTCTTTTCTGAGTGGTGGGAGCTATTCAGGCTACTGTTATAGCCTTTACTCCCATCTACTCAATCAGGGATTTTAAAAAAGATAGAGTGAAATATATTTAAAAGAAAAAAAATATATTTAATGCAAATTTGAAGAATAATAGATAAATAATATAGCTGGGAAATTCAAAAACGGTCGTTTTGAATTGACTACAATGCCCTTTCTCATTACTTCTAATGAAATAACAGTGGTCCAGCAAATCAATTTTGCTAGAATAGTGTATAACTTATAACTTAACATGAAAAGTGCTGTGGGTTTTAAACTTTATTTCTTTAAATTAATTAAATGGAAAGTGTTTCGCGTTGATTTTGTACTGAGGTTACAACAAAACAATGTGTAAACTTACTGCGGGAAAATAACTGAATTCAATTTGATTCGAAAAATAAAGATTGATATTTTATGAAATGTAAAATTAAAAGATATTTGATTGGTGAAAAATTTCTAAGGATCTTGAGGTCCTATTAACCAAAGTCTACTGACCAAATGTCATACCCTACTATTTATTAAGATAAAATTATATGTACAAAAATAAAGGGGGGGGGGATTGTAAAAATATTCTCAGTTATTAGAAAACGCCTACCTGTAGAGCAACGTTGCTTAACATCGCAAAATTGAATCCAGCAACATGCATGTCAAAACTATCAAAACATGTAATTTAAAGGCAGAAACACCAGTATGTAAACCAAGAAATGAGTCATTTCTCGCGATCGAAATTGTTAAAAAGTGTATCTATTTGCCCTCATCATAATTAATGTTTATTTAAAAACATCCATATTCGGGGAATGAGCCTAATAAAAATATGTTCGTAACACTCTATAACGAAAATATGTTCATAATATTTTGAAATCGAAGATATTTAATTTAAATTACTAACCGATTTAAACAATGCGTCAGTGTTTAATGAAAATCATGTTTCTATAATAATATTACTACTATTAAAAGTAACTTGGCTGCAATAATTCCTAGACTTCTCCTCTTGCAAAATTACGAGCATTAAATCCCACAATTGCAAAATTTCCATCACTATGCAAGTGTAAACAGTCACAATGCTTCTCTGGCCACCGCCATCTTGACTAGGAAGTACTTCTCACCTCCCGAGAAAGCCAACTCACCACCTGTCAACCGGGTGAAAACGAGAATGGTCCTTCTCGGCAGCTAAAGTCGGCAGCAAGACTTTTAGGATAGCTTCATGGTAGGCAGAATCGCCGCGTCACGGAATGTGACGTCACGTGCCGAGAAAAACCGATTTTCTCGCTAGCGACTTCGTTCTAGAGATAATCATTGTAGGGCCCCTGGAAGACATTTTTCGCAACCTCCTGTAAGGCCTCTTGCGCTACTGGTTTAACTTCATCGTGGGAAAGAAGGCGACTTTCATGTTGAGGATGCACGGTTTGATTGGTCAATACTGTGATATGTCAAACAAATAAAGTAGCGTTTCGTCGTGGTTAGCTCCATGTGACTTTTACCTGTTCCCAGCAAAAACACATTTGCATGGGCGCCGCTTTCTTCCGCCAGGAGAAGATAAAGCTGCATCATAGAAAGTAGCAAAAAATGGCTTCAAGGCGTGTTCCCAAAAGTTATATGAACACTGGCAGAAGTACAGTCCCTACCAGAGTTCAAGGTGACCTTTTGAAGGTGGATGTGCTTCGGTAATGTAAACTATTCTGGGTAAGGTTTAAAACAGCTAGTCCCCGAACTGGATCGTACTACGTACAATCTGTATAGAGTGTAGTTATGCTTCTCCTTTTTTGACTGCTGTGCGATGAAAGAGAAAGAACAACAGCCAAAAAATAAAAGAAAGAAAAAGAAAAGCAAAGAGACTGTTTAATAACCAATAGATTTTTTTTTTTAATTGAACATACAACTAAGATTTCAGTAATATTGTAATAGTGTATGGATTTAGGTATATTAAACATATTTAAAAAACATTAAATTATGTTGTTTAATCATTAAAAAAAATAAGCATAAAACTATGAAACCGTCAACAAACTACGCAATTAAAGTGGAAAGATTCCACGTAGACATTTTTCATTCATGTGCGTATGTATGTCGCATAACTCAAGAACGGTATGTCCTAGGAAGTTGAAATGTGGTACGTAGACTTCTAGTGGGGTCTAGTTGTTCACTTCCCCTTTTGGTTGCAATCGGGTGTTTTTAAAGTTGCTTTTGCCCCTTTTTTTGGGGGGGGGGATCATTGTTAATTTTGATGCAAACTCATGTGGTGTTATAATTTGGAGGACACTTGACGATAATTTGCCAGTCTTTTAGTCGCCTAGTTTTGTTACCAACTTGGCGACAAATTTGGCGATTTAAAATATATATATATATATATATATATATATATTTTCTTTTAATCTGGTTTCAATTTGGCCACTGTTGGTGTTATTTAGAGAGTTAACTATTGAAACACATTAAAATTGCCAATAATGGGGAAATAACATTGTTGTAAAGTTGTTGTAAAAAGAAGTCATGTGATGCACACTCAGCTCGTTTTAGTACAGAACCGCTACCACCAACGCCTCGGAAGAGTTTCTGAATATACTTCAGTACTTCTGAAGAAAAAATTCAAAAGTCGTTTTGATTTCCAAATTATGTCACCATTCAAAACGTCTTTAATCAGTTTCTTACATTAATGCTCTAAATTCTTTCTAAACAATAGATAAAGTTTCAAAAAAAAAAATCTAATTTTATGAATGTTATTAGTTTTAAACAACTCAGAAGTACAACTATAGTTTAATTTCAGAAATTGAGGGAGTGGGAGGAGAGGCACGCAAGTGTTCTTGGAAATTAAAAAAATAGTCGTAAAAAATCGAGTTCAAAATAATCATAAACATTGAGCAGAAAAAACATTTCAAAACTTGCACCCGAGTTTGTTTTGGCGTGCAGTGGCGGATTTAAAATATAGCAAATGTTGCAATTGCGCGAGAGGCCTCATAACCATAGGGGCACCGTAGGAGATGCAAAATTGCTTCTGATAAATGTTTTACAACTTCTATGATAGAGAAATAGGGCCCCAAAATGTATTTCGACGGGCCCCAAACTTGTAACTCCGCCGAAGCGATACAGAAAAGACTGCATTACTGTGATTCATATTACAAATATCGAAAGATTAAAAAATACCATCGGCTCAACGGGAATCTAATAAAATGACACAAAAACCGGTTTCGCCATCTGATATTTGTTTCCATGGTCTCCAATTCGACCATATATCACCAAATGATCGTCAGTGTGCGACGCCATATTAGTTTTGCATTGAAATAAGTAATTAATAGCCACAAAAAAATGAGTAAACAGGCTTTTCAGAACACACGATCGAAAACAAAAAGGGAAGTGCACAACTGGAACGTACGCACACCCCACATGCGAAAATTTATCCTTCTACAGCTTACCATTTTTGAGTTATAACTTATGAGAGATACATACGTACATCCAGCAGCAAGAAACAACGCAATAATTAACTTGTTTGGTACCTGAGAAAGCAGTATTAAAAACTCTTTCAGGGGTAGGGGTGTCATACTGAAATTTAAGTAAACAATTTTATATGAAAACAATAATTCCCTTTACTTTGTATTAAAAAGTAAAACAGCAAAGGTCCTTTTTTTTCCAAAAACATCGGCCAATTCCATCGGCTTTTCGATGTTTTTTAAGGCCGATGTTTCCTGCAAGTCAGCATCGGCCGCCGATGCCGATGCCGATGGCTAAATAGGGAAGTATTCGATTTTCTAATTTTATTTTTATATGATAGAGTAACATACATCAACATCGTCTGCGAAAAAAATTTTGCGATACGACTAATACTTTTTTTTTAAATAATTTTTTAAAGTTCACGCGCGAGTGACGTCATTTGCTTGTTCACGAAATCAGTCCTTTGACTGACGTCACTTCCGCGCTGCGAGGCGGCGGGGTTGGCTAGGACAAAGAAGTGCTTGGCGATCTTTGGGGGAAGGCGCGGGAAAACAAGAGCCTTCTAACAGCAGCGCGCATAAAAGGCTATTGAAAATCCTTTGCTGTCTGTAGGGTTTAATGCATTCTGCGATTGTTTTTAATTTGATTTTCTTTGTCATGGCTAGCAGAATCAATTACAAGTATTGCTTCGTTCCTGGATGCGTAAAAAAACTCCTCACAAGCGATTTGTTATTGTTCCGTCCCAGCAGGATCTTCGAAAGAAGTGTTTTCAAGTGTGTTTATTAATTAAAATTTGAAAATGAAAATTTGCACTGCATTTTAATTAAAAACTATGTCAAGTGAGAAATACAGTTTGAAATATATGTTCACAACTGTTCATAAATAAATGTTTGATAAGCATATGAGATATTTTTTTAAAAAATGCAAGTAAACAAAGGAATTTAAACCCTGCACAAATAAACTTAAATAGAAAGTAATAGATGCATTTAGCATTTTAATAACAATGCAAAAACTATTAATACTTTCTTTTTAACATTCAAACTATCTTCAAATTTTAACTATTACAAATTGATAATTTAAAAATACATTTTCAGTTTATCACCAGAAGTGTTTCTATATATACAAGACCTTTCTCACATGCAAAAAGATACTTATTTTATGAAATGAACACCATTTTCAAATCTATTATTTTTATCAAAAGAGCAAAAAAGTATATTTTTCCTTTTTTTGCTAAGTTGCACAAAAACTCAAGGATAATAAACATGTATTAATGGATTTAAAACAATTTTCCACAAAAAAAAAAAAAAAAGATCAACTTTTATCGCCAACAAAGCGAAAAATTTTCAAGCAAAAACTGCTCTAAAACTTAGTACCATAGACTAATAATAAGAGTAGACCGAGCTATGGCAACCCTTTTGCTGCTCATAAACCAAACCATGTGACTGGTGGATATCCTAGCAACAGCGGGCGTTAATCGTAGCAGACGATCAACGCTAACGCGAAATAAAATAAATAGAATTGATGGAACACGGAAGAATGATCTTTTATGGAGTCCGATTTGTAAATTTGTTATTCTAAGGTGTAAATATTTTGTTAATGTAGTGAGTTTTTCGTTTAGATAGTATTGTGCATTTTCTTAGTCAACTTCAATAACTCTCTGAGCAATAAAGATGCAAGCGACCAAGAAGAATCAGCAAACGGTAAGATTTTTACCTACAGTTTCAATTTAAGATACCGATTAGTACATTTTTGCGTTAACGCAAAACGTTTACGCCATTTCGTTCACGCCAACGCTGACAGTTCCAAATGAAATAAAAGTTACCGAAAACTGATCAAAAACTATTACTAATGTCAAAATAATGCATAACTAAAAGAAAAACAGTTCAATCTCTGCACCTGGAAGTTTTTTTTTAATGAAAACACATTGTCTTAAAATACATGTCGAGTGCCAAACTATAGATAATGCTGCCATCTAGCAACCATGCTGCCAAAGTCTTCGCCAAGCCCTTCCACTAGTCACATGATACATCTATGAACCAATTTTCTTCATCAGCAAGAATGAGAAAGCTCGGTCTACTCTTATTATTAGTCTATGCTTAGTACTGGAACCACTTGCAGTAGGGTTGTTACAAAATGCGCGCCTCATTAAAAGCCGCCAAGTAAGAACTGGAATAGCGCTCTTACATTGTAATTTATATATTCAGATAAAAAAACCATCGACACACAAATGGTAATGATCAATCTTGATAAGGGAAAATAATGCGAATAATATGAACTGCAAACATAGACGGATATGTACGTACAATTTTAAAGAATAACAATGGTGAAACTTTGTTGTTTCACTCCCCGTACTTCTAGGACATTAACATCTCTCGTCCAAAGAGTTCTATAATAGGGTAGAGGAACGACTCGTATACTGCTTCCATTGGCCGCCATGACCAAGCACGGAGACCGGTTTGAGAGAGATTAGAGTGGCAAGAACGGTAGTTTCGTTATGAAACGTACTGCGGCGATAAATGTTTTTTACTGCGTCAAATTGCTGATATTTTTCCTCAAATGCAATTTCAAATGGAAATAATGATGGAATCTGTTGGGAATTTTTGTTAAATAATTTGAGGTTAAACTGTATAAAAAGTTTTAATGAATGATGTATAAAAACATAATGCACTGACAGAATACAGTGATTTTCAACAGATAAATCGGGAACTTTTTAATCAATGCTCAAGAACAACAAAAAACTCTACATATTTTATTAAACAGATTATAAAATAGTGTTTAAATTGTTGGATCTTACTTCATAACAGGGTTGATAAAAATCAGGATTTTTAAAAATATATATATATAAAGACTCGGATTTTTTTTTATTTAAATCGGATTTTTTTGATTTAAATAGAATTTTTGAAATTTAAATTTATTTAAATATAGTATTTGATATTAACAAGTTAAAATGCCCAAGTTAGATGTTAAATTAGATAATTCTTTTCCTATATATTGTTAAAAATTCATAAAATCTAAGTTTGAGTAATTCAGAAATCAGTAAAAAATAATTACACATCAGAGCTTGATAAAATCTTGCTACAATATAAAGTCCCATATCCATATGGGTGTATTTCCCAGACATTTTTTTACAATCAAAATAAATAACACCTTCCTTTTTTCTAAGAAAAAAAAAGGGAAATATTATGGAATTACATAAACTGAGAGAGAATAAAAATAGCGCAGAACATCAAATTATTTTCCTTTTTTTTTTTTTTTTTTTTTTGGAAAAATAACACCTGAAATAAAATGCACGGAGAAAAAAAGGAAACCATATGCTTCTTGTATTTTAAATCTATATATATAAAAATGGAGTTTGGTAAATTTGTTCCCTAAGATCTCAGAAACTACCCGGCAGATTTGGTTGAAACTTTCAACGTTTGTTCAGTTTGGTACTGGGAAGGTTTATAGCCCAGTTCGAAAAAAATCCGAATGATAGTTCCCTTTTTATTCCAATTTTAGTCCCAATTTTCGCATAAATGCCCCAATATGGGGGTGAAAAAATACGTGTACATATCAAAATTATGTATCCATCGAAAGCGCTAATTTTTCTGCTGAAGATGGCATCTGTTAGAAAATTCTAAGTTGTATAAAAAACGAGTTATGAGCTTTTTTGTTCCATGTTCGAAGGCTTTCATCAACCAAATTCATTATTTAGTGTATCATCTCAACTCCCAGTTGATAGCTTGAATTGTTGTATTGTTGAATATTTTTGCGTTTCGCCTGACTGTTCGAGGCTTTTCTCAAGTTAAATCTTAAAGAAGAGTTTTTCCACAAGATTGGCAAATGGATTTGGCTGATTATTTTCCATTTAAATTCAAACAATCGCCAAATTTTACTACTTAGTTTGGAAACATTTCGGATGAAACTGTTTAGCGACATTTTATGGTGACCAAAAGTATCTCAGCATCTGGTGACAATATTTCTTTAACGAAAATTAGTAACATATACCGTTTTACAAAGTAATGAGGGGGAGCATTATCCAACGTACAGTGGCTCCCAAAAGTCTTCGTACACTTTGAAATTTTTTAGTAAAACCAAAATAACGCGAAACTGAATTCGAATATGAAGTCCAATATTTTTTCACATCATTCCTACGTCATTCTAAATAAAACCCTGTAGTTTTTTCGAAATATTGACGGATTTTCTTTTTGAAATGTGTCAAAAAACGAAGAGACAGAGAAATAATAAGCCACAAAAGTCATCGTACACTCAAATATTTTCGAATAAATTCATAATTAAAATTATCATATGTCGTTTTTTTATTATTTTTGCATTGTGTGGACCCCTAAAAGTCATTTGGCTTTAATTTTTTGTTAATTTATTCCCTAATATTGTGCTTATTACTTTAAAACGGCTGGTATTCGTAAAAAACCACAAACACCATTCGAAATTTGAATTTTTTCCTCGCAGTAGCGGTAAATTGGTTTGAAATGTCTCTAAATTAGTTAATTTATTCCATTCTATAGTAAAGTTATTGATAAAATGCTTCAAATATAAGAACTGATCCGAAAACAAGGTAAGAAAAGGTCGACCGGTAAAGTTGACAAAGCGTGATCGGAAATTTACAGTTAAAAAAATTATGAAAAATACACATTTGAGTGCTGTAAAGGTTTCTACAGAGTTAAATGAAACTTTTTGCATTTAATTTTCACCTAAAATTGTTTTCCAAATTCCCTGATTAGCTAGATTAAATAGGACCTCTTCCCGCAGAAATTTTCTTGGTCGTGCGAAAAACAGAAAGCTTAACGTTTTTCGTCGCAAAATCAATGATAAATAAGCTCAAAATGTTTTGGCATTACGTCTTATTTACAGATGAAGAAAAATTCAACATTTTTGGTTAAATTGTTGTATAATTGAGAGTAGAAGAAAATATTAGGAATTTAATCTTAACAACTGAGTTTGACAAGTTAATCACGACTGTGAAGGTGCTCTAGTGTGAGGGTGCATATCAGCATCAGGACTTGATGGTTTGGAATTTTTTGATGAAATAATGAATAATGCTGTTCATTTAAATATTTTAAAAACCAATTTTAAACTCTTAGCCAAAAATTTGGTTATCGGAAACAACTTTGTTTTTTTACCAAGATAACGATAAGAAGCACACGGTTTTCAACGTTTGCGTCTAGTGCCTCAAAAATTGTCCTAAAGTTTAGAAAATATCCCTTCAATCTCCAGATTTAAACTTAATGTAACATATTTAGAGATATCTGGAGGCTAGATTTCGAAAATAGGGCTTTGAAACGAAAGTAGAGCTAGAAATAGTAAGACTCGAAGTGTAGTTGAGCACTTACCCAGAAATTACGCAAAAAAAGAGAAAGAAAAAAGAATGAAATCTATTCCCAAACGTTTAAAAGGTGTTGTTGATACCGTATAATACTCTACTAAATAATAACTTAATAAAAAGTTAGATTATTCAATAATATATAGACATTTTTTAAAGTGTACGAAGACTTTTGTGAGATAAAATTTCCGGAACGTTTTGGTTTTTGATTTTTAAAAAATTAGGTTTTAATATTTTTTAAAAAAATTTCATGTAGTTTTGTTGAAAAATGATCATAGATCTAATAATTAAATACATATTCCGAAATATTAATTCTAACTAATGGATAGAGTCTTATTTCATTGAAAGTCGTAGGTGTACGAACACTTTTGGGAGCCACTGTATCTCAAAACGATTCCTGCAAATTCGGTAAGATTTAGAATCACACAAAGAACCCACAAAAATTGAAATTTCCCAAAGTAACTAAAGCAAGTATAAAGGGATTACGGATACATTTTTTTAAAACAGTTCTTACTTCAATAGACATACAGAGAAGGTACGACTCCAAGATTTAAAAAAAATATGTATTAACTGATAAATCTTCTGAAACATGTGAAATTTAATTTCATATTTCGGAAATTGGGTTGTTTCCTTCAGTCAAAAATACTACTTTTTGTCACTGAAATTGATAGAATAAGCAAAAGAAAAATAATAACATGGACCCAGAAAATACTTTCATTTTCCCAACAGTTATTTTTTAATTAATTTTTTAAAATGTCTGATCTTTTAAACACGGCGTGGTCTTGATGACGTCACAAATGATGCTCTTTGGCGCATCTTTCTACCGCGTTTCCACGTTATGATAATCAATAAGCGAATTAAAATTGCGCTCTACGCTTGCTATCAACTATATCGTTGCCAATACACGTGAGTAAAGATGCGAATTAAATATTTTGCTCTGTGAATGGCAACACTGAATGGCATTTCATCATTTGTGATATCATCGGCAGGAGCGTAAACCATGAAAGCGCACCAATTTAAGTATTTTTTTTAAATATTAAACTTAAACAATTTAAAAAAAATGGTCAGAGCCTATGTTTTTGAGCATGCTCTTTTAGAAAAAAATACTTTTATAATTTTGGAAACGACCCCATTCTTCAATTTTGTATATGCTTAAATTTCGTGCTTTCGTTTCAAAATGAATACTATTTTTCTCTTTATACCCTTTGCTATTTTACTTTTATGGGTAAGGAAGAAGCTGGATTTGTAATCATGTCCAAAAGGTGTGTTTTAAATTCTTTCACTTAAAGCAGAAAATAAGTGCAAGTAACGATTGTTTCTCATAATTATTACTGACCCAGGCAACGCCGGGTATTTTTGCTAGTATTTTAATAAAACTCATCAAAAACTGAAAAGAAGACTGTTTTTCAGAATTCTTATCTTATAAAACGCATGCATATTTTTTTTCACTGTTTTGACTTACTGTAAGTTGAGGAGGATTGTATGTTTATTTTTTAGTGAATAAGTAAATAGCTTAACTAGGGTGGTTCAAAAATACATGTTAAAAAAAAAAAGTTTCTCCTAGATTACAGGACACCTGTCAATATTTATAGATTTGTGGATAGTAATATACCGGAAGAATTGCGACTTCTTATTTCAACTGAAAGAGGGTGCTCAATTCTCTCCCCCAAACATCGTAAGTATGGGGAGGGGGGCGTTAAAAATTACATTGAACTGAAAAAACAATGCTACATATTATGATATACAAAAGTAATATGCATATACAATGCAAAAAAAAAAATTATTTACAAAGACACAGCTGGGGAAATTAAATGTTTCCAAATTTGTGACATTTTCCATGCTACGACTAATGTTAAATTGAGCACCCTCTTAAAATTTGAGTAAGAAACTGAAACTTTTACAGCATAATGCTATTTTTAAGTCTTTTTAAAAAAATATTTTGCGAATTCTTTCTTTTTTAATGTTAATTGCTACTATGATTTTTTTATATATTTTTCTTCGGTTTCAATTAAATTTATTTAATAACAAAATGATTTTTTCTTTTTTTGTTTCTTTTAGTAAGAGTACTTATAACTAATGTTAGTTTGTTCATTGTTTTTCTAATAAAAATACTCTGAACTTCATGTCCATCAAACTCAGCCTTTTGAACTTTTAAAAATTTTATCTTTAAAAATCATGATTTTTGCGAATCAATGATTTTTTTTTTAATCAACTGATTTAAATCACTCAACCCTGCTTCATAAGAAAAAAAATAAATAAAACTTTTATGCATCATTTTTTCATTTACAATGTCACATTTATTTTTAACAAAACAAGCAGTCTGTAAGATGATCCTCTAATTTTAATAACATGAAACAAATTTATTTGCACTATTTATTACTTCTGTATGTTGTATCCAACAAGAATACTGTGTTGCCTTTGAGTAAACTTCGGACAGATTTACTAAATCACATCACCAATAAAAAGTTAATTCCACATATTTCACTAGCCATCTGTTATCATAGAGTTCGATAATAGTCTGAAACATATTTTTATCAAATGCAAAATTATTCATTTTTGTAAACACTAACACAAGCATGAATAAAGTTTTTTTTTTAATTGCTCATCTAAAAATGTTTAAACTTTGATTGAGTGCGGTTGCTCTGTTTGTGCAACCATAATGAACAAGATTTCACCATTTTAAAAACATAAACAAAGGCGAAAAGCAGAATAAGAATCTTTTAGTCGCCTCGAACTTAATACAATGTTTTGTATTCTGCCCTCTGCCACTCTATTTTTTCCCCTTACTGAAACATGGAACTGTTGCCAGATTCAGTCTCTACCCTATTATAGAACTCTTTGCTCTCGTCCTTTCGAAAAAAGTCAAACACCATGAATGACTTTACTTGAGGAAGGTTATTGGATTGACCTTTCGTGAATCCTAGCTCCATGATGGAAAAAATGCTGGTTAAAGGCAATAAAAAGGCTGAAAAAGACTGCGCTATTCACCTCCTGGTAGGCGCAACACGGCATGGAAATGGAGCTCTGATCGGAACAGGGAAATGACGTCAGCTGCTGACGTTTTAGGCTACACCTCTTTTTTGCGCATCGCTCTTTAAAAAATTCATAAAAAATCAATCGTTGATTTTAAAAATCCGGCCATGGTGAATTTTTGTGTTTTGTAAGCCTGTCAACAATGTGCAATAGTTCAAATTAGAATATTTGATAGGTTGATACTTCCCTATTGTTGAACCATCGGCGCCGATGCTTGGGCCAGGCCGATGCATCGGTCTAGTCCTATAAAGTTCGAGATAAAAACGCAAATTGTTCCCTTCGTAATGAAGTTAGAGCATTGAAAACAAATTGCTTAGAACGCGGGATATTCTACTCTTTTCAACGATATAAAATATTAATATGTGCAAGTAATTTTTCACCCCTTTAATAGCTAATAATAGGCAATTTACGTGAAATTTGGGCCTAAATTTGAATTTTAAAAAAATATTTATCGGATTTTTTTCGAATTATAGCCTATGTTACTCAGTAAGAAAGCACCTTTCATATAGTGAAAGAATTTTTCAAATAGGTGCAGTGGTTCCGGAGATTACCTCGAACATATAAAACACAAAAACCACAACACATCCGTCCTCTCTCTTTATAATATTAGTAAAGCTTTTTTATATGCCCATGGGTACCGCGGTTTCCTCGGGGTAAATGGGTTGTTGTACCCACGGACAAAAAAGATGGTTTTTAAGATTTTTTTTTTTTTTTTTTTTTTTTTTTTTTTTGAGGTTGAAAGCTTTGAGATTTTTACCCGACAAAAATTGCCGAATTAGATGATAAGTTGCAGATTCTGCTAGAAATTTTTTCCGATCGATTATCCATTCCCAGAGACCAGCAAAAATTGAAAAGTAATTTTGTCCGTGGGTACAGCAGCATCCTTTATATGGTCTAAATTAATGGAATACTTTATGCTTGTGTAAATTATTTAACCAATTTGAAATAATTCAACCGTGTCTCAAGGCCCACATTCCACTTGATTCTAGGCGATACAAGGGTATAGACTCGATGTCTAGATCAAAAGCAGCAAAAACAACCCCCCACATAAGAGTAAACATTAATTTCTCAAAAGGAAAAGCAAGGGGGATAATTGCCCCTACTAAATGACGATTCTCAATGTCTGTCTTTGCAAGACTCATGGCTCCCTTATTTTCATATTTTTTGATCCCAAGATTTGTTCTGTAGACCCGAAGGAAGCCCGCATACAGGCCCCATTGAGAACAAAGGTGAATACGGTTTGGACACAGCTGTATACGAGTATATAAAGGTGACGGTGTTTCTTTCTTTGTTTCTTTGTACCCGATGGCCAGAAGACCCCATGCACCTACAGCCCTGAAAATTGGCACAAAATTCGAACGTACCCCGGGGGTCTGCACCTCAAAGCCCAAATTCTAAATTTCTAATTAATTTTTCATAATTTACTAATTAAAGTTGAAATTTCACGTTTTTTGCCTAGTTAGGGGGTAAAAAATCCAACCTAACCCACTAACATTATATGTCGTTGGAAAGAGCTTTCCTTTCCGAACAAGATGGTGTTTGTTCCATTTCTCTCAATTAATTAGAACAGGAGATATAGGCGATTCTAATTGCGATCCTAATGGGGTTGTTTCCTTCAGTCAAAAGTAGTACTTTTTATCACTGAAATTGATAAAATAAGCAAAAAAATAATAAAATGGACCCAGAAAATTCGTTCCTTTTCCCAACAAATTATCTTTTAATTAATTTTTTTAAATGTCAGATTTTGCAAACAAGGCGTAGTCTTTATGACGTCAGAAATGATGCTCTTTGGCGCATTTAACACCGCGATTTCACGTTATGATAATCAAGAAGCGAATTAAAATTGCGCTCTACGCTTGCTATCAACCATATCGTTGGCAATACACGTGAGTAAAGATGCGAATTAAATATTTTGCTCTGTGAATGGCAACACAGAATGGCATTTCATCATTTATGATGTCATCTGATAAAAGCATAAATATTAAAAGCGCACCGATTTAAGTATTTTTTTTAAATATTAAACTTAAACAAATTATTTTAAAATGGTCAGATCCTATGTTTCTAAGCATGCTCTTTCAGAAAAAAATATTTTTAAAATTTTGGAAACGACCCCATTGAGCCAATTTTCAAGGCTAAACTTGATTTTTGTTTCTGCAGTGATGTCATCTTCGGTATATAGATTAAATTAAGGCCCTAGATTAAATTAAGGCCCCTATATATACGAGCCGGCGCATCAGCTTAAGATCAGCCTTTTTGGATCGGAGCGCGTGTTTGAGTGGTTGTCTTTTCTGAGGAGTTCTCGCGCTTGGTGATTTTTCACTGCGTGAGCAATTATTAGCGGCACGTGAATTGTTTATTAAATAAAATATTATTTTCGGCAAATTTGGCAAAATCCGATACTTTGTTATGTTAACCCTGGCAGTGCATCAATGAAAAATCCGATCCAAAATGGCTAAACT
Source organism: Uloborus diversus (assembly GCF_026930045.1). Taxonomy (NCBI): domain Eukaryota; kingdom Metazoa; phylum Arthropoda; class Arachnida; order Araneae; family Uloboridae; genus Uloborus; species Uloborus diversus. The sequence continues at coordinate 67,647,717 of NC_072734.1, forward strand.
TAAGCTTATACGCCGGCCTATCTATATAAGTGCCGACTCTAATTCAGTGTGGCCATTCACAGAGCAAAATATTTAATTCGCATCTTTACTCATGTGTATTGACAACGATATGGTTGATAGCAAGCGTAAAGCGCAATATTTAATTCGCTTCTTGATTATCATAAGTGGAAACGCGGTAGAAAGATGCGCCAAATTGCATCATTTGTGACGTCATAAAGAGCACGCCTTGTTTGAAAAATCGGTCGTTTAAAAAAATTAATTAAAAAACAACTGTTGAGAAAAGGAAAGTATTTTCTGGGTCCGTGTTATTTTTTTGCTTATTCTATCAATTTCAATGACTAAAAGTAGTACTTTTGACTGAAGGAAACTACCCCATTGGGTTTCTTTGCATACGTAAACAAAGAGTAGGGAAATATATTTTTGCATACGGTTACCACAAATCAGGGGCTGTCCACGAATGAAGTCCCGCTTTAAGGTGAGGTTAACGAAATAGTAACAGTTTGTGACAAGGGAGAGGAAAGAAATGACAAAAGGAACATACAATGGGGAGAATGTGACAACATGCCTTTTTTTAACAGAAACGTTTATGAAAAACAGCGTGACATGTGACTTTATGACAAAGAGGGGAGAGGGTCGAAAATGTTGAAAAGTGTGACATTAGTTATGCACCGCCCTTAACAATAAACAAATAAAAAAGACGACCTTTTTTAAAAATTGTACTATTATTGTGACGTCCAGTGTTTTCAAATTGACAGTTATATGTTGCCACGAGATAGAGTTCGTTCATTTGATACTTGGAAATTTAAATTTTTCATGACGAAGAAGCAACTTACTCAGTATTAGTAGACGTTTGAAAAGTAATTTTTTTTACGCAGAAATTTTACGTTAAACTGAGTTTTGATGCTTCATTTCATACGGGAAGATTTCGTAAATTGGATAATTGGCAATTTTTATCCATTGCCGTCAATTTTTTTGTTTCCAATGCCAACGCGAAAAATGTTTTTCTTTTGCATACGTAAACAATAGGGAAAAATCTATTTGCATAGGGTTTGCACAAAGCAACATGGTATCCAAAATAAAATTATTCAAGCCAATAATTTTTTTACGACCACACCAATTTCTCAATGGGGTTGTTTTCTTCAGTCAAAAGTACTACTTTTAGACACTGAAATTGATAGAATAAGCAAAATAATAATAATATTAATAATAATAACGTGGAGCCAGAAAAATCTTTCATTCCAACAGTTATTTTTTATTAATTTTTTTAATGTTCGATTTTGGAAATAAAGCGTGGTCTTTATGACGTTAAAAGTGATGTACTTTGGTCCACTACTCCATTATTGCGCTAAATCTTTACGCTTTGCTGTAAACCGCGTTTCCAGGTTATGATAATTTGCGCTGTGCGCTAATGGCATGAGTGAATGGCATTTCATCGCTTTTGATGCCATGCGCAGAAGCGTAAAAGATGAATTTTAGTCTGAGCACCAATAAAAATAATTGTTAAAAATATTAAATTTTTTTCTAATTATTTAAAAAATGCTTTAAACCTATGTTTTTAAGCATGCTCTTTCAGAAAAAAATACCTTTAAAATTTCGGAAACGACCCCATTTCCGAAATATCTCCTTTTATCCATTTATTTTGAGATTAACAGACAAAAAACAAAATTGGAATAAATTATTACTGTTTGTTATTGTGTGTACATATAAAAATTTAATGTTTCCAGATATTGCAGTAAGCATGAGTAAGAGTAGGAATAAAAATGTTGAAAATAGTTAAATTCATACAAGTTTTCTCAAATATTCATTTATAAATATGGACAATTTTATGAAACTAGAGACATCACAGAAAAAAAAAAAAAAAAAAAAACTTTATTGTATCAGCAACCTTTTTCTTTCATATGAGGTTAAAAAGGACTGTATTTTTATAAAACTATGCAAAAAAAAAAGTTATAAACACATTTTTTTGTAAGTTTTATAGGCAAATTTGAACAACACTACTCAGTGCCCATGTGTCGTTGTATAAGCGGCTCAAAAAGTTAATCCCTTTTTCACTTAGAAAATTCATTGTTATGTCTACAATCTTATTTTTTATTGAAATTTAGTTTACATAGGAAGAAATTAGACCAACAAAGAAACTTTAAACTGTTATAATTGTCTTTTAACATTTTTTTTTTAAACTAGGCCTCATACAAATGTAACATCAGTCACAAAATTGTATAAAAGTTTGCACTGCTTAAACAAAAACAAACCCAAGTTTATAAAAAGTCATATTCTCTTCATTTATGATGATATCTTTAATATTAATCCCTTAAATATTTAGAAATAGTTGAATTTAATTGTTTAAAATTTATTTAAAATATGTAACATCAGTCACACACACAGTAACATTTCTCTTTTCGGTAATAAACCTCAAACAGATTGCACAAATGCCATTAACTGCTGCAGAAAGGCAAAAAAGGAGGCGATATAATTAAGAAATAAAGGAAAAAATGAAAATTACAAAAAGTAAAACAAAGTAGAAGCTAAAAAGAGCGGACGATAAAAAATAAATAAAATAATTTTAAAAACCTAGCATAGTTACCAACGTTAGTTCAGAATAGAACTAAAAAGCGAAATTAGATGATGAACTAGAACAAGAGTATAACAAATTTAAAGTATTTAAGTCACAGGTTTAAATTATTAGCTGCATTACCTCTCTTTAAAGTAATGAAACCTTGGTAAAATCTGTTAAGTTATTAAAAGCGTTCTTTGTTATATCTTCACAAAGGAAAACTGCAGCCGTAAAATTTTTTTCCAATTAATACATTTGAAAACGAGCTGATGTGTGCATCACATGACTTCCTTTTACACCAATTTAATGTTATTTCTCTATTATTGCAATTTTAATGTGATTCTCTCTCTAACTCTCTAAATATCACCAACAATGGCTACATTAAAACCAGATTTAAAAAAAAAATAGCCAAATTTGTCGCCAAGTTGGCTAAAAAATTTGGCAACAAAACGGCTACCAAAAGACTGGCGATATATCGCCAAGTGTCCGCCAAATTGTAACACCACTTGAGTTTGCATCGAAATTAACAATGAATTCCCCCCAAAAAGGGGCAAAAGTCCCCGTTAGAAACACCCGAATGCAACCAAAAAAGGAGGTGCACAACTAAACCTCACTAGGAGTCTACGTACCAAATTTCAACTTTCTAGGACATTACGTTCTTGAGTTATGCGACATACGTACATACGTACATACAGACGTCACGAGAAAACTCGTTGTAATTAACTCGGGAAACTTCAAAATGGATATTTCGAGCGTCTATACGTTCTTAGGTACATATGTACGTGTGGTCGGGTCGAAAAAAAAAACTCAGCATTCATTTGGGGGTGAGCAAAATGGAAATTAAGGCCGATTTTTGAGGGAACATTTTTTCGCGAATACAATACTTCCTTTTTTGTAAAAGGAAGTAAAAAAGAGTCACCACTGAGCTGAATATATGTTTTTTTAATCTCATTCTTATAAAATAACAAATCAGGAATGGCTAGGTATATTTGGCAGGAGAACAATTAATTTATAAGAAGCACAAAAAAAAAAAAAAAAAAATCGTCGCCAAGTTGGCGAAAAAACTTGGCGACCAAAAGCTTGGCGATACGTCACCAAGTGTTTACCAAATTATAACACCACTTAAGTTTGCATTGATATTAACAATGATTTCCCCCCAAAAAGGTGCAAAAGACCCCCTTAGGAACATCCGAAAGCAACCAAAAGGGGAGGTGCACAACTAGACCCCACTACGAGTCTATGTACCAAATTTCAACTTTCTAGGACATACCATTTTTGAGTTATGCGAGATACATACGCACATACGCACATACGCACATACACACATACGCACATACATACACACGTCACGAGAAAAGTCGTTGTAATTACCTCGGTGATGGTCAAAATGGATATTTCGCGTGTCTATACATTCTTAGGCACTTTTCCGCATGTGGTCGAATCGAAAAAAAAACTCAACATTCATTTGGGGGTGAGCAAAATGGAAATTAAGGGCGATTTTTGAGTGAAAATTTTTTCGCGAATACAATACTTCCTTTTTTGTAAAAGGAAGTAAAAAGTGCTATATCATCGATACAGAAATATTTCTGAATGTCACAGTTTCATGCAAATTTCAGAGCTATCGCCATCCGACTTGCACACACACACAGTCATGTTATAAAGAGTTATATTTGAGTAATACTTTTTTTAATTCATAAGCTGTAGCAGGGGTTTAGCAACAAAACTTTTTTTTTTTTTTTTTGCAGTTAAGGAGGGAATATCTTCCAGCAGAGAGAACATGTTCCAAGATTGTTGACTGCAACTGGAGAACGGGTTCTTGAAGAATATTACTAAGAATTATATCCCGAGAAGTTAGATGCACTGAAATTAAAAACTAAGAGTATTTAGTAACTGTCAAGATTCAAGTAGAAAAACATTGGAAATAGCCAATGTGAAATGAAATTTATTATTCACATGAGAAAGAAATAAAATAATTAGCGCACTAGATGTAATAAATGCAAGAGGACTTTTTATTTTATGAAATACATCAAAAATATAACTTTTAAAACTTTATATAAATGTACTTTTCTTGTAATTTAAATACAATTTTAAACAATACATGTGCTAATTTCATTTTTAAGGAGAAATAATTCAATAAATAAATAAAACAATAAATAAAACAAAGTGTTTTCATCAAATCTAAAATCTCTACTTTAAGGGGGAAAAATCTGTTTAGATTTTACGTTATTAGTTTGAAGAGGATTTCAAATTGTACATAAGTCAATTTTCTCAATGTCTCTTCTGCGTAACATCAGTCACGTTTTTTTATTCCCCTTAATTTCACATAAAAAAATTTCCTCAAGTCTGAAAACAAGTGTGGGGGCAGTGATGTACCATATCATGATATTTTAGATCAATTTCAGGAGAAGCAAAATTTAATTTCAGGACAGTGCTGAATTTGTAAGTTAAAAATAGAGTCAAATTGTAACGTCAGTCACCGTGGACAGACCCATATGGTTGAATTTCGACCACTGGGCGAACACTAGTTATGATAATGAAATCAAATTTATGATCAGATTTCAAATTCCAATCCAAAGTTATTTACCTACTTATATGCTAATAAACGGCGATTTTTAGAAATTTCATCCTCATATTCATAATTTCTACAGTAAACTTAATTTGAAATTTCGACAAAACTTTTTGTCATCTATTTACTCTACAAAATTCCTTAAAAACTCAATAGATAGCAACGAAATAGTTTTTTTTTTTTTGAGCAATCACGATTGCTTATTGTTCTCACTTGACTGTTTTGATGTGCTATATCATTTTATTTTCCCGCCAGCACCCTCTGCAGCATCACCGTCGACCGGTTCCTCACAATGCTGCTCCTATAGCGAAAACCCTACACGCGCATACATACACAAATACGCACACACAAATACATACACCTACACACACATACACAAACACATACACACACACAAACACATACACACACTCAAACACACAGGGCCCGATTAAGATATCAACGGGCCCCAGACCAAATATTTTTTGGGGCCCCCTATATTCAAACTTTATAACTTCAGCCGTTGGCTGAAACAATTTTAGCCATAGACTAAAGAAATTTCAGCCATTTGGGGGCCCCTAAATATACGGGGCCCTAGGCCAGGGCCTAGTTGGCCTATTCAGTAATCAGGTCCTGCAAACACATACACACACACGCATACATACAGACACCTACACATACACACACCTACACACAACTGCCCACACACTCATCACACTCATGCCTACACACAACTACCCACACATTCATGCCTGCACACAGACACAAACACATATTCCTACACACATACACATTCCTCACCACACACAAACACTCATACACACAACTACCCACACACTCATACCTGCACACAGACACAAACACACATGCCTACACACACATACACATACCCTCTACACACAAGCACACATACCCCCTACACACACATAAACACACATGCCTACATACACACATACACTCGTGATTGCGAAAAACATAATTTGAATTCAAGAGGTCAAAATTCAAATTATTATTATTATTATTATTTATTTTATTTTTTATTTTTATTTATTTATTTATTTTTTTTTTTTTTTTGAGCAATCACGATTGTTTATTGTTCTCACTTGACCGTCCTTGATGTTTTGTGGTTCCTTTTTCAGCTTGGACCAGGGGCCCCTGCAGCCACCACCGCCCACCGGCGCAGCGGAATCCATTTCTGCTGGACGGTGGCGTCCATGTCCTACCACACTCACACATGCGCGGGTCTTTACACACATACACACACAGATCTACGTGCACACACGTAAGCCTACACACACACACACACACACACACACACACACCAACCAGGAGGAGGGATAAGCTTGGGGGCGGGGGAGCCATTTCTAGAAACAATAACTCCAATGAGTAGGGTCTTGTCGCAACTCGTGTTTGCGAAAAACATAATTTGAATTCAAAGTTTCAGATTTCAAATTAGAGTTGATTAGAGGAAGTGGGGGTCACAGGTTTTTTTTTTTTTTTTTTTTTTTTTTTTTTTGCGTCCCAGAATATGCCAAATTTACTTCGAAATTATCTATCTTTTAAGAATGCATCTACTTATGCTTATTCTTTTGAAATTCTTGCTTATACAAATTTCATTCGGAATTCAAGTTGTTTATAGAAGACGCTTCAGCTCTGGCTAATGGCGGCTGAAAGCGGTAAAACCAAGATCGACAGTGAGACATCTGTCCCTTGTCCGAGCAAAATTGAAGTCTTTTACCTTATCAGATTATCTCATAAACCACTGCAAGGTAACATATTGGACCTCTCGAACAAAGGTATCTTGGTAATAAAAAATTAAAGAGCTTTCCCATAAAAAAACAAAATTTTCTCAACGTCGCACCTCACACATGCTTTCTTTTCAAAACCACTTCATTCTCAGTGATAAGCGAATCGCTTTTACTTTATTTAGTAGTGGTACCCACACGGCTTTGCCCGTAATAGAAAATTAAAAGGTCTTTTAGTTCGCCTGAACATTTACATATAATGTATGGTGAATTTTCTCTCCAATTGGCTTGGTTACGGTTTCACGTATGATGATTTCGTAATTTACTCGTCCATCTTATGAGAATTTTGTTCTTAAAATTGGAATAGAAGAAGAAGCACATCGAATTTTCGAAAAAATCGCTTCGAGGTGCACACCCCCATGCTACAAACTAACTTTGTGCCAAATTTCATGAAAATCGGCCGAACGGTCTAGGCGCTATGCGCGTCACAGAGATCCTGACAGACTTTCAGCTTTATTATTAGTAAAGATTATTAATTATTATTGAGCAATCACGATTGCTTATTGTTCTCATTTGACCGTCTTTGATGTTCCGTGCCTTTTTCAACCACCACCGCCACGTGCAGGCGCGGCTCCGTCCTCCGGTAGCCGCTGGTCGGTGGCGTCCATGTCCTAGACACACGCACGCTCATACACATACGCGCTCATACACATACGCACTCACACACATACACACACGCCAACGTGCATACACACAGGTCTACGCACACACAAAAGCTTACACATACACAACTAATACACACGTCTCCGTTCAACAGGGGGGTAGACTTGGAGGGACAAGAGCCGTGTCTAGAAACAAGTGAGTAGAGTAGTAACCAATGAGTAGGGAGGGTCCTGTCGCAGCTCGTGATTGCGAAAAACATATTTTGAATTCAAAATTTAAGAATTCAAATTAATTTTTTAAATTTATCTTAGTTCTTTTGTCAATTAACCATCAGAATTTTTTTCTAGGGGCAAGCGAGGGGGATCGATTCCTAAACAGTGCTTTATATATCAGTGTGTCAGAGGTAGACTGTTATATCCGCATCAAATATGTTAAATTTTTGTTACTTTTTTTTGTGTTTTTTTTTCTGTTTTTAAAAAAAATTATTTGAAACTAATAGTTTTTGTTTCGTTTTTCGCGGTAAAATTTTATGACGTAGAAGTTTGCAACAAAATATTGACACGAGGCATCTGGCATCTTCGTTATTACGCCATACACAGTAACAGTATATAAACATAGAATCGCAAGTTTGCCCAAAAATAAATTTGATCATAATATTTTGCTGAAAATACATATAGCTTAAATTTATTGATTTCTACCAAAAGTTATTTTTGGAGAACACCGCAACCGACCTGACGTTTTTAAGGTCATTGCCAAAACGTGCCTCTCCTTCTTGCGTCCTACGTTTATGTGAATGTAGCTGTGTATTGTGTCTGCTTGTTCCGGTTTGTTTATGTATAGTTACGGTTTTTGAAGTTTCTGGATATGATAACAAATTTAAACTGCTTCCAAGATTTTTATAAGACAATTTTCTCCAATAATATCACATTAAGGGGCTGAAACAAAGACGGTTTTTAAAAAGAAAGCTACAAGCTGGCACGTTTCAAAGTATATTTTCGCAGATTAAGGACTAGAATCTGAAAAGCTCGTTGAAAAGACTTGGATTATTTATAAAAAATTTTATTGAACACAATGGCTATGTCGTCTGCACTTAAAATTGGAACGTTTAGTGCTTTGTTGCATAGAAAATCTCTTTTGCTTTTACGAAAAGGCTCATTATCAGATGTTAATAACATTAGAACATATTTGACCAAAACATCCAAAGAACCGTTTTTAAATGGCAGTTCTTCAATTTATGTCGAAGAAATGTACAAAGCATGGTTGAAAGATCCTGAAAGTGTTCATAAGGTAAGTTGCTAATCTGCCCATAATTATCCTGTTGACAGGGGCGGATTCAGAAAACATTTTTAGAGAGGGCCAAGGCCCCCCCCCCCCCTTTGAAATTAGAACTTCCTTGCTTTTAGTACTTTTTTCTTTGCAAAAATGTAAAAACATTTTTTTCCAGCAATTAATGAATAAGTTATTAAAAATGTCAAATTTTAATAACTCTAATCTGTATTGAAATTGGTTTCTATGGGGAAAATATCCTGCTAAACCATTGGGGAAATATTTGAGCCCTCCCCCCTTAAAATGTTGCATATGGGTGCCCATGGAGGGGGCATCAGGAAGTAAAAAGTGCCTCCTCATACAATTTTTCATTACAAAGTTCTTTTGAATGCTTTTAGATTTCCTTAATATTGATTGCCGAAGGTACCTTTTTAATTCTAAACCAGTGAATTAGGCTCCCAAAAGTGTTCACTGTACACCTACGACTTTCAATGAAATAGGACCCTATATATTTCTTAGAATTAATATTTTGGAATAGGTATTTAATTATAAGATCTATGATCAATTTTCAACAAAACTGCATCAAAGATTTTTTAAAAAATATTGTAACTTAATGTTTTAAAAATCAAAAACCAAAGAGTCCCGAAAATTTTATCTCACAAAAGTACATTTTTAAAAATGTCTATATATTATTGAATAATCTAACTTTATTAAGTTATTATTTAGTAGAATGTATATTCTTTCACACTAACCTCTGACTCCAATGTTATATAGGAAACAAAATTTATTTTATTCAAATATGCTATGTGTTTTTAAAAATATTACTTAAAAGATTTTTTATTGTGCTATTTTTAATCAGTTGAAGAATATTAAATGGGATAGTAAAACAAATTTGTTCCCCTTGATAAGGTCTCATGCCCGCTCCCCCCCTCCAAAAAAAAATCCACTACTCCTTGTTGGTTTGTAGTCATGCTCTAAAACAATACCTACATCCAATCTTTTGTTGAATTATGTTTAATTCAGAAAACCGATCATTTTATATTATGTTCCAAATTGACAGCTTTAAAGTTAAAATATCTTTGTGTTCTAAAATCAAAATTAGCTGATCTTAAGTAAAAGAATAGTTTTGTATTCCTTTATCAATTATTTGTTTTATTTTGTTTCTATAGAAAGCTGGTTAAGCAAAAATATTTCGTTTAATATGTACAGGAACTTTATTATAGCATGTATTGCGTATTTTACTCTTAGAAAACAACTCTCTGCAAAAATTTGGAAGTATATTTGAAAATATAAATAGAGTACAAAGTGCAGATATGAAGTAAATCTTTTAGGGGAAATGGATTTAGTAAAATGTTTGTTAAATTAAGTATAAAATATATCTTAGCTCCCTCCCCCTCCAAGTTTTTATTATTGTTTCGAAAAATGTGTAAAATGAAATGAATGTATAAGAAATTACATTTAGAATATTGATATAATTGAGATTTATATATATATATGTATATAAGAGAAAAAAATATGTTTTTAAATTATGTGGGGTAGGTTGATCTGACCAAGGTACCCCGCAAAGAGTGGACCAACCTACCCCACCTTTTTGGTCTAAAGAAGTAATCTCACAATTTTTTTCTTTTTGACAAAAAATGAAAAAAATACGAATTATTATGAACTAAAAGAACTTCCTTTTAGAAATAAGTTCAATTTTTTTCCCGCAATCTTGATGAAAACCATTAAAAAAATAGTTCACAGTGTTAAAGTTACAGTTTTCTGAAAATTACTCAGGACTACTTTTAACACTTTCTGGAATAAAATTTTTTCAATATAACTGTACAATGTGATTTCATGATAGGATTTGTAGGACCGTAGATGCTATTTGTTGGTCATAAAATAAAATAAAAATTATTAATTGTATTTAAATAACTGAGACTGGTTCAATATTCCCATGGTCTAACATACCCCACTCCCCCTATATCTCGAAACTGGTAACATTGAAGTGTGAAACTGGTAACATACATGACATTTTCAAAAGCTTCTCAACTCCTCAAATAAAAACAGACTGCTATCATTTGTTCTCAGGATTTATAACTCAGCCCTAACTTTCAGTTTGCTTCAGAAAGTGTAAAGAATTTTTCCAAGAAGCTGAGCTGAAAGTCAATGGGAAATTTTGTATTTGTAAGTATTGTTTGGTTTATATATAAGAAAGGCTTGCTCGTTAAAAGCGAGTTATGCTTCCATAGACCTAACAATGTACCAACCAAGCCATTCTGTTGCTTTCGCTAAATCGTGGTTCTTGTGATGTATTTATCCTTTGAGATGGAGTGGGCATGTGTGTATTTACACATAGCAGAGGCGAGGCATAATTTAATACGGCACAATACTTTTATTACACATTATTCACATGACAAACACACAACTATATACATCTCGAACAGAACCAGAACTGAAACTTCACGCACAAAGATAACAGTTACGGTTACCCCTAACCGGTTACATATCAATATATGACATCCCTTCCCCTTTACAAATCCAGTCTCTGTGGAGCTTTTCTAGATCTTGTGTATCTGCGCAGAGGAGGCGGATCTGCTGTTGACGACACAAGACTGGCTGCGGTGGTGTTGCCATCCGTCGCTGGTTCAGCTTGGTAGGTGTCAGCCGGCAAGATGACTGGTTCAGCTGGTGGCTCTGCTGAACTCCCATTTGTTGTAGCATCCGCTGCTGTTGTCGCAGTAGAACAGTGGGCCCTGGAAGCAAGATTTGGAGCCTTGCCGATTCGTTCCCATTCCTGGTTCTCCAGATTCCCACTGTCCCTCATTTGGTCAACGTGGCGCCGCTACAGTTGCTCGTTTACGTTGATGGTATAGTGGAGTTGTCCGTCTTTACTGACAACTTTACCGACCTCCACCTTTTATCACCGTGACGGTAGTTGCGCACTGCCACGTTGTCCCCTATGCGAAAGACACGATCCGAGAACAGAAAGTTATCCTTCCTAATCCTGTCTTGGACCCTGGCGTGCAGATCCGGTTTCACCAGGTCGATGCGTGTCCGGATCTCACGCTTCATCAGCAGCATTGCAGGGCTGTGGAGGGTGGTCATGTTCGGAGCCTTCCTATTCTGCATCAGGAAGGTGCTGAGCTTTTGCTGCATGGTGCCGGGGTACTTCTTCATGGCGCAAAGAGATTGCTTGACCGTAAGCACATACCTTTCAGCTTGACCATTGCTGGAAGGCTTGAATGGAGCTGAAGGTCTGTGCTTAATACCGTTTCGGCTCAGGAAGATCTTAAATTCATTGGACTTGAACTGTGGCCTGTTGTCACTAACCATCATCAGTGGAAGTCCAAACCTCGCGAAGCAGTCCCTAAGACACTCGATTGTCTTAAATGCTGTTGTATTCTTCATTTAATACGCTTCCAGCCATTTAGAATGTGCATCCACGATGATCAGTTACATATATCCGAACAATGGCCCAGCAAAATCAACATGAAGCCTCTCCCAAGGTTTGCTTGGGTACTCCCAATGGTGGACTTTGGCTTTCTGGGGATCTGTTTTAATTTGCGCGCAGTGGACACAGTTCTTTACTGCTTCTTCTATATCCTTGTCTATGTTCTTCCAAAATACGAACGATCTTGCTATCGCTTTCATCTTTACAATCCCTAAGTGCCCTTCGTGTAACTCCTGTAGCACCCGGCTCTGGAATTGTTTTGGAACCATGACTCTAGATCCGTACATGATGCAGCCATCTTGGAGACTGTATTCCGCTTCCTTCCCCTTCAGACCCTCTCCATTTCGAAGTGCCTGCAACAGTGGTCTGCTTTCTTCATCTTCCTCTGTTCCTTTGGCTAATTCCCTGGCAGTGACTGGGAGTATCTCAATCTGTTGCAGTTGGAAGAGCGTAACATCATCTCGAACTTCCAGTTCTTCTGACCGAGTGGGTAACCTTGAGAGAAAGTCGGCATTCCCATGGTCTTTGGTGTTACGGTAGATGATGTCGAATTGGAAGGCTTGAAGTGTCAAAGCATAGTGAAGAAGTCGTGTTGCTGCCAAAATTGGTAGACCTTTCTTCAATCCGAAAATTGCAACTAATGGCTTGTGATCTGTTATAAGGATGAATCTTCGTCTCTTTAGGTATAGGTAGAATCTCTTAACTGCCCACACAATTGCAAGGGCTTCCTTATCAATTTGTGAATATTTTTTTCTCTGCGTTGTTAAGAGTTCTTGATGCAAAAGCTATAGGTCTTTCTGTTCCATCGGACATTTTGTGGGATAGCACAGCGCCTAATCCTACTGGACTCGCGTCGGTTGCCAATGTTACTGGGAGTGCAGGGTCATAATGCACCAGAATTTGTGGGGAACAAATCACTTTTTTAATGTTATGGAATGACTGTTCACAGTCCTTCGACCAGATGAACTTTGTTTCTTTTTTCGTTAAATATTCAACGGATTAGCAGTTGTGGCCAAATTTGGACAAAATTTCCCATAAAATTGTACTAACCCCAGAAAACTTTGAACTTCTTGCACATTTTTTGGTTTAGGGGCACTCGCTAATGCACAGACTTTTTCATCTGTTTTATGCAAACCCTTGGAGTCAATCTTGTGACCCAAAAAATTAATCTCTTCCTCAAAAAATTTACTTTTCCTCAAATTTAGTTTAAATCCATGCTCTTTGCATTTTTGAAAAAAAGTTTGCAGTGCCTCAAAATGTGCATCTTGAGTAGTTCCTGTTATACGAACATCGTCCATAAACACTTTAACCCCCTGCCATTCCCTGGAACAGACTGTCAACATAACGCTGCCAAATAGCTGGAGCCGGGTTTAGCCCATACATAAGCCTTTTGCATTTGTACAACCCTTTTGTTGTGTTAATTGTTAGGAGTTTTTGACTATTTTCGTGAACCTTTAATTGTAAATAAGCGTGTTTAAAATCTAATTTCGAGAATTCTTTTCCCCCATTTAGACAAGAAAATATCTCCTCCAACCTTGGTAAAGGGTGTTGTTGTACCATTATACTAGGATTAAGGGTTACCGAGTAGACTGCACACAGACGTATTGATCCATCTGATTTTACGACTGGTACTACTGGCGTTGCCCATTCAGATGTTTCCACCTTTTCTATAATTCCTTCCCTTTCTAATCTGTCGATTTCTTGTTCAACACAATCTTTTAAAGCGAACGGAGCAGGCCTTTATCGGCAAAATTTCGGTGTAACGTCTGTTTTAAGTTCCAATTTTACCTCATAATTGTTTATTTCCCCTAATTTATCATCAAACAATTCTTTAAACTCATTAAGTAGTTTACTCAGATTATATTTCCCATGTGCACGGATTGATTTAATTGAATTCCAATTTATTTTCATTTTGAAAATCCATTCCCTACCTAAAATGGTGTCTAAGTCTTCCATAACAATGTATAAATTTAATTTTAATTTTTGATTGTTATATTCAACATTTACATTTACTACTCCCATTGATACAACTTTCCCCCCATTATATGTAGTGAAAACCAAGTTAGTGTTTTGCAAAGGTTTCTTAGAAATTTCCCTAAACTTCTTTATATTCATCACAGAAACCGCTCCGCCAGTATCTAACTCCATGACTATAGGGCTGCCCTCAACTGTAACCGTCAGCATTATTGGAGGTCTTTTCCCCTCCTCCGAAATAATGCTATGTAATGGAACCGAGTTTTGGTTTCCATTTACGGAATCAAGTTCGACACTAACTTGTCTTTGTTTACATTCCCTAGACTTTTGTTTTGCATTGCAAGATCTCTCTATTTGCCCAACCTTCTGACAGAAATGACACTGACTAGTTATAAATTTACAATTGTTACGATCATGATTCGTTCCGGAGCAACGCAAACACGATTTATTCTTAGCCTTGAATGCATCTTTCTGTTTACTTTTTTGTTTATATTTATTTTTCCCACCTGGCCTCTCAATTTTCCTTTCTCCCATCTGATGGACATTTACTGTTTTATCTAAAAGCTCAGATGCACCTTTGAGAGCTTTTTCCATAGCCAAAGCAATTTTCAGCGTTCCTTCTAAATTCGTATCATCTTCCTCAAAAATTCTATTAAGAACAGCTTTATCCCGCAACCTACTAACAAACACATCTCTTAACATTACAATGAGCATGGCTTCCCCATAGCAACACGGAACTGAAAGGGATCTTAACTCTGCCAGATAGTCACTGACCGTTTCCCCTTTCCGCTGCTCGCGATTTAAGAACACATGTCTACTGGGTATAATTAGTGGTTTCAGATTTAAATGCTCTTTTAAAGTAATTTTCAAGCAATCAAAATCTTTATCCGAAGGATTATCAGGAGCTAGCAGGTTCTTGAGCAAATTATACATTTTCGGGGATAAATTTGAAATAAAAGCTAACCCACGTTTGTCTTCACGAACATTTTGAACCTTTAAATATGCATCAAAGCGTTCAAGAAATGAATCGAAGTTTTCCTGACCTTCTTCAAACTTTTCAAAATGAACAGAAACTTTTGAACCTTCATTTAGTTTCGTTTCAGGCGTAACTGCTAATCTGTCCATTAAAAGTTTGTTTTGCTGAATTAAAGCTTGAACCAGAGCCTCCATGTAAAATATTACTAGAAAATTTGATTACAAAACTTTTACCTTGACCTTGGCTGCATCGAGCTTTATCCTAATCCATTAGATTCTGTCGAAACACTTCACGAGAGTTCCGCTGAAGAATCTCATTATTTCACGGGTTCGCAAATCATTTCGTCGCCAGCTGTGATGTATTTATCCTTTGAGATGGAGTGGGCATGTGTGTATTTACACCTAGCAGAGGCGAGGCATAATTTAATACGGCACAATACTTTTATTACACATTATTCACATGACGAACACACAACTATATACATCTCGAACAGAACCAGAACTGAAACTTCACGCACAAAGATAACAGTTACGGTTACCGCTAACCGGTTACATATCTATCTATGACAGTTCTCCTTTAATCAGGGCTCGTTATAAGAGAGTTCGACTGTACTATAAACAAATACTTAGTGTTTCCCTCTAGGCATTTTCAGGAGAGTGCAGCTCCCTGCATCATTTATGAAATGATTGAAATGGGAGCTCAACCGAATCAAGCACCGCGACCAGAGGTCTATTGTACTAGTCCCCAAACAGAAGTTTTAAAACAGACCAGTAGCTGAAGCAGAATTCAGCAAACACCTAATAGGAATATCATGAATCACGCATGGTTCAAGCAAATGATGACCGAGGTGTTCAAACCTATAGGCAGAAAACACTTCACAATCACACAAGGTGTGAGTTTTCTGGGGTTAGTACAATAGTTTCCTCCTTAAAGAGGTAACGTCTGCGAATTGAATCATTACTAACACCCATTATAGCAAGGTGCCACTTTAAGGTGTAAAGTCCAGTAAGAAAACCAAAAGCCTTCCCAATACTAATTTTGTTAAGAAGCCTATTGCATTTCTGGTGTGTGGTCCTCAGAGTGAATCAGTCTGTCCTCCTTTAGAAGACAAGCTGAATATGTTCAATGTCATCGTGAGATAATCTCTCCGACAGGTTTCTTTCACAACAGCCATCTTAAACATACACACTGCTTGAGCATAGGACTGTAGTTTACAAGTCCTTACTCTTTAGATACAGCAGTTTGTGCAAGGGAAAGAGTTGAAACCTCCGATCGAAGACCTTTGGTTTCTCCTACCTTCTCAGGAATGGCTGGCACAGTGACTTTTGCCTTTTGTAACATCCTCCCCTCTCCTGCCTGCGCCTGTTGCATTTTTGTGCGTAAATGAGTACCCCTTGCCTCCCTACTTCAGTATCGGTGGGTTTCAGAAATGCCCCCTCACCAGTCAGTAGGTTGCAGACCAGCACCTTCTCCAGCAGCAAGGTTGCTGGTTCATTCCTTCCAGGCAGTATCCAGCTCCAAGGGAGCTGGGAGCTGGGCGGTGGTAAAAAGTCAACACCCGCACAACCATCCTGTACTAGTGCAAGGCAACTTACAACGAGTTTCATCCGGTTCCTCGAGGGGACCGTTTAGACATCATAGAACCCAGATGCCATCCATCCATCAGCACTGTGCCTCTCACCTTAGATTTGGTATCCATTCTATTCGCCTTTTATGACACTACGTTGGGACTATTCTGCACTAACACCACACAGATCTGCACCATATTCAATGCACTATGATCCATTTTTTGTATTTCCCAAAGCTTCCTCCTTGACCCTTTGAAATTTTAACAAAACTTCATGATAAGGGCCAACATTTTTTCCCGAAAGGTCAAGATTCATGCAAACCTAGCCTTGAACATTAATTACCTCATTTCCCATATAATTTGATTTGAATAGATCTGAATTTTCTAAGTTTTTAGCATCATCTTTTAAGTTAAACATTAAAAGCATTTTATAAAAGTAATTACAATAGAAATAGTGATTATTTTAAAAATAATTAAGATTGAAAAATACTTGAATTTTGTATGTAAAGTTCTGTATAACCTAAAGAGAAAAACACCCTTTCCACTACAAATTTCTGTTCAAAAGTCTCATTTTAAATGAATTAAAGTACTCTTTTATCTGGAAGCACCCGGCCTCAAAAGCAGATCCAGAAAATTTTCAAGATGGCGCGATTGATTTAGTATCCTGATTGTGATTTACACATGCACATTGAAAGTCGTGCTAGTTTGTTTTTCGAATTTCAACCTTGTAAAATTGTGGGGATCTCTGAACCCTCTGAAACATCTAAAGATAATCTACATCTCCTTCTCTTCACATCAACAAAGATGGTCTAATATTGCATTTTTGAAACTTCAATATAAAAAAATTTCAGTTGAGAGCTATGAATCCTTTTCTCTTTAATGCTATTATAGATGACCTACAGTAGTAGTGTGTTTAAGACTTCAATTTTTTTAAAGATCAAGGTGAACCCCCATCACCCCTCCCTTATATCCACCCTTGCCTTGCCCTTTTTTTGGCTGTGGGAAACAATAAATATTGCATTATTGTACTAAACACTACATGCATTAGGCCCCTTATAGTGTAACATCTGTTACTGAATCTTATTTGACGTCACTTTTATATTTGTCATAACTTTTTCTTAAATAACACATTAAAAACTGGCTGAGATAGAGAAGTTGAATACTTGAAATCTATTTTCATCCTCTGATTGAGTGGTATCAACCCCACAGGCCAAATGGGGTCCATTGTTATGTTCAATCCGAGGATCAGATTGAGGTTTGTTTTCTCCAATCCTGAGATTTGTCAACACAACAGATTATCCTATTACAAAATCAGTAAAGTGTAATTTATGTTATCTTAAATTTTATGCATAAAATATCAATTGTTTTTTCAATGAAATGTCTAATATTTTGTGCATGATTTTATTTTGCAGTCTTGGGATGCCTTTTTCCGAAGTACTTCTGAAGGTTTTGAGCCTGGTGATGCTTACCAGAGCCCTCCTCTTGCACCTGTCCAGTACGTCCAAATTCCTCTTGATCATCTGCAAGGTTCCGGTGTAACTTCGTTGGTGCCATCCGGTGGTACACCCCAGTATGTCGAGCCAAGAGGCATTGAGGACCATCTCTCTGTCCAAGCTATTATTAGATCCTATCAAGTAATTCTTAAGAGTTTTTAATTCTGCATGTTAAGGAAACTGTTCAATGGAGAATGTTGCTTTATGTATTGATAACAACATTAAAGAAAACTAGACTTTTTCTTATTTTCTAAAATATAAAGCTACAGTAATTTCTGGAAGAAACGCTGCATCAGCAAAATCATCGCACCCCGAAGAAAGTGTGTCAAAAAATTTAAAATACTCAAAAATGACTAACTCATCCATAGTATTAGAATAGAAAATACCTATTGAAAAGGAAACAATTTACAGCATAACTTGCGTACGGCTCTATCCTCCATTTTTTAAAAAATAGCTTGTTTTTGTGAATTTGTGCTATGTCCCGTTATTTATTCTGTACTAATATCAATAAAATATGTACAGGTTTTTCATTTTTTGCTACCTTGCATTATTTTTAAGGTATCATTATTCATTACTGTCTGGATGTGATAATCGGGCTGTCTGGTATATTAGATATAGTTCTGGGCTGTAGCCCTGGTTTAGGGGCAGAAACTCACTGCTAAATACCAAAGCTTTGCCTTCATTTCATGAGTCAAACCACACCATGCTGTGGATACTCGCTGGGGAGATAAATTTACTTTATCTCCCAGTTTGTTGGTACTCTCAGCTTCAATGAGATGACATCTGCCTCCAGCTCAGTTATTCACAAATCCAGACTGACGAGTTCTGATAAGAATGAAACTGCAGTCTGTGGATATGGTAGCTGGGCTGTCTGGTACATTGCATATAGTTCTGCCGTAGCCTTGGCTTAGGAACGATTACTTACTGCTATCATAAATGTTCCATATGTGAGCGTTTCGTGATGCAGCAGATATCAAGTCTTAAGACGAATTCATCTTGTAACATGTTACCATCAATGGTCCTTAATTTTCCAACAAAATAGGGCACTGCCCATTGTCTGACAGATTTTCCAAACTTCCTCAATAAGGAGCTTCCTAGTTTAAGCTTCCTAATTTGAATGAGGTTCTGATGACGACAATCACCTTCTCACCTTCTTCTGTGCCCACAGTGCTCTTCCGACCTAACTCCAAGCAATTTTTTTATGGTGTTACGTCAGAGGGGATCATGAGTTCATGCCCCATGGGCCACGTGACTTGCGAGATTTATGCCAAAAGATAACAACTACCTTTTCTAAGCTTGATTGTTAATATGTTGCAGCAAGTGAAAGAAGAATTAGACTTTATATTTGATATCTTTCGCAATAGGAAAGGTTCATGTGTCGAACATTTTGGAAACAAAACTTTTACATTTCATTTTCCTGTAAAGTCGGTATTTTTGCTGTAATTGGTAATATATTTTTTATAAAGTTTTCAGAACCCTGGAGAGAATTTTGATATATGTATAAGAGATATAGACTAAGGTGCATAAAAAAAAATTCTTAAATCTTAATAGGGTGCCGCAAGTCGGAAAAGTTTGAGAACCCCTGGTTTAGTCTTTGAAAAATAAACTTTAGATACATCAAAAGCATATACTGTCTTGCCTGTTTATTAAGCAGCCATATATAGAGAATTTATGACTATATAACATAATTGCTTCAGTTATGTTATAATGTGCTTCACGTTTTCCTTTTAATTACTTAACTATTTATGAACAAAAGTTTTATTTAATTCCTTTGACTTAGCTATAAACGGGGATAATGCATCAAAAACATTCCTTTCTGTGTGAAACTTTAAACTATTGACAATATTTTATCCCTATATAAACCTTCTTTTAATTGCCTTTATTTGAGAAGAATTTATTTATTTATTTATTTATTTTTATGATTTAATGGTAGTTTGGTATGTTATTACTTAGTGTATCAAGAAAATGTAAAAATATGCATCCTTGAGTAACTTACGTGTTCTTATTTTTCTTTTCATAGGTGCGTGGACATTTAGTTTCAAAATTAGATCCTCTTGGCATTACTTCTGCAAATATTCATAATGCTTTTTCTGAAGGATCTCCAAGCTCTCCTCAAGTAGTCTTAAGAAATCATCAGTTAGGTAAAAAGTATTATTTTAGTCAATTGTTCTTGAGATGCCAAGATTACCATTAATTATAAATTGATAATTTGCCTTATGACAAATAAATTTGAGAATTTCAAAATTGTCTGGAGTTGTATTGCAAAAGATGTTTTTAATGTTGAGAACCAAAAAACCTTAAATAATTCTATATTTTTTATTTTGCCATTGAAACATATTTTTATAAAGTACTAATTGCTTTTCCTAACTACAACAAAACATGTTAACTACAAAATAATTTTCTCAGGACATGTGTTTTAAGCTACAAAATATTGTTCTGAAACCATACTATGTTTGTACTTCATTTGTTTTAAATTGCTTAAAAGTTTTTACTCTCCATTCAAAGCTTTTTTAATGTTTTTTCTGTTTAACTTGTATTAATGTAGAATACTTGTAGCCTCTATGCTAAAAATGCTGTTTCGATCAATTTTGCAAAACCTTAATCCAAACACTTTTTACTGTCTTGACCATCTGTGTGGAAGGAGGCTATTTCTTTTAATTAATAACCACCCTCAAATGATTACAGTTCAAAAAGGAAAGACATCCTTTTTTTTTTATTCAGTACTAGCATTTTAATCAATCAACACTCTCGACTTCTACTTGAAACTTTTTTCCGACCAAAACTGTTTTCCTCTCTTCTTTTTGGCCTTTGCCTGTTGATTTCAGATTCATTGTTAATTTTTTGAAATTATTTAAACCTTTACAAACTTGACCTCAACCTTTTTTTTTCCTCTTCTGAAATCTTAAGAGAAATTCATTACAAAATTTAATTTTATATACATATTAGGGAGTGTTTTTATTCGAAAGTTTTGATTTGACAACACATTTTAAAACTGAAAAATTATTTAAAAAAAAAAAACTTTTAAAGAGGGGAGGGGGTTTTTTTTTTTGCAATAATTTTTGTATGCATATTTGCTGCAAACGCGGTAGGCATGGGGGGCTTTGGGGTGCAATGCAATGTATGCATATTTGAAGAGTTTTTAGGGGGGGGGGAGGGTCAATCTTCCAAACATTTCACTACCTTCAGAAAATTTTACTTCAGTCCACTATCACCACTAGTGCAGCATTATTCTTGAGTAAAGTCTTTTTTTTTTCAAGTGAAGTTGTTTTAAGTGTTATGGTATACAGTTTGACCATGGATTATATAGAATTAGCCAACGTCCAGTTAAGACGAGTACGTCTGAATGAGAGGGGAAAAATCGTTTTTTGCTCATTTTAGTGTGACTCAACCTAATTTAGAGTCTAAAATATGCACCCAAACCTGTTTCTATGTGGTAGTTAAGGACCGCATAAAAAAATCTCACAAAAAAATTGTTCGAAACTGAACAAGTAGATATAAAAAGTTGTTTTCGCTACATAGTTGAAAAATATTTTTTTATGCGGTGGATAGGGATTGCATAAAAAAAGTCTCTAGAAAATTCCCCAAAAACTTACAAAATAACTAGGAATTGCTTATCTTTAAAAGAAATCAAAGTAAACCAAGTGCTGATAATTTTGCCGAGTAGTCAGACAAAATTTCCCGAATAAGAAATTTTTTGGGAGATCACAGTGACTTCCGATCAGGATGCCTATGTTGTCATTTGAAGATACTACCTTCCACTCATTTTAAAAATAATTTCGGCAATTGAGTACCAATCTGATTGAAATTTTCATTTACTGCACAAAAACAGGTTTGAGTATATCTGCAATAGCTGGCATAAATGCATAAAATTTGGCATAATAAAACTAATGCGTCCATTTACGCCTGTTCACCGGAAGTTTGCCTTTCCATCTGATTGGTGATCAAACTGTGCATATCTCTTGGGTAATTGACAAACTTTTTTTTTTGGGGGGGGGGATGGTTACCTTTTCATATTATCTTTGTGACCAAGTTCGGGAAATCTCGGTTCACATCAAGTTAATGTTTTTTAATTGTTAGAAGTGATGACTTTCTGGAATATTTTTTAATATTTTGATTGTGAAACACTTATTTTTTTTTGGTCTTGAAAAAATTTAAAAAATTTTCAGAAGTATAATTTTTGCAGTAACTTTCTCAAAATTTAAATGATTGCATTGTTGTAGATTAAAAAAAAAATATTAGCTTACAAATAACAATAAGGGATGCATACGAAGTAGAGTTAAATACCTAATTTTATTTTTAACTTTTTAAATAAGTTTCTGTTAAATTGTAAATTCTAAAATGTGTGCTAGCAAAAAATTCTTTTTTCAGAAATATTACTTTTTTTTCAATGTTTCTCTTTTTAGAGATTAATTTATAAATTGCTTTCAGAACTAATAATACATTTATGTTCATAAGAGATGGGTTCTGTCAAAACATTCTTCAGGGTCATCTTAAATCATGGAACAAGCACTTTCTCTTAAATTTCACATTCTGTTAGCTAGGCACTTTCACCTTCTCATAAATTGCACTCATGACTCCGTGACTCTTATAAAGCCACAGCTACTTGGTTTTGATTCATGTTTTCCATTTATTTTCTAATTTTATTTCAATGATTTTTTTATGACGTATTTTGAAATTATGAACAATAATTTGAAAATAATAATTAAACATACAGGCTTTGATTCTAGCAAATTAGTTATGATAAAGAAAACGATAATTTTAACTTTCATCAAGATAAAAGCCAAATGGTTTTTTCCCTCTATACAAAAAAAAAAAAAAGAAGGGGGCTGTAAGTTCGACATGCCTGTGTTTGTGTGATTTTGGCTGTGGCAGCATAAATCCCTAAGGGATGAACCATTTGAATCATTATTTTTTTGTTCAAAAGGTTACATGAATAAAAGTGTTACCAACTAGGTCTCCTCTCTCTCTCTGTCTGGCTTTTATTACCAGGGCTTTTAATTGAAGACCAAAATGCATTCTTTCACAGTTTTGGCTGTGAAAACTTACTTGTGCATTTAAAATATTGGTACTAATGGAAACAAGTTTTTCGGTGTATGATAGAATTTGTTGAAACTTCCGAGTTATGTAGAACTGGAATTATAACCTTTTCCGGTAAATTTCAAATAAAATTTTAAGCCTTTCATGCAGTTGAAAGCAATTTGAGTGTTGCCACACAATCTGAGAAAGCTCAATGGTTTGAAATTTATCTGCCTTTATTTTTTATTCTAAAAAAAAAAATATCTTGTAATTGGTTTTTGTTCATAAAAAAAGTTGACTTTGAAAAGGATTTTCACTTTCCCTTCTTGGTTTTGTTTTTGCAGCAAGAAAAACTTAATCATAATTATCTGCCCCTTTATGTATTCTGGCCCATAAAATTAATTGTAGTATAGTATAAGGCCCTCAGGGTCAGGACTTTTTTTATTATAATTATTTTAATTTAATACTAGTTCTCGTAATAACATTGACTAAATGGTAAATTAGCATCCATTGCAAAACGTGAACTGTATATTGTCCTTCCCCTCAAAGACCTACTTTTTGCATATGCATTAACAGTTCAGAAAAGGGGGGGGGGGGAATATTATTAATTTGAAGTTTTAGCTTCAATTTTTAATTCATAATCTAGTTAATTAACTTTGACATATATTTTCATGTAGCAGGTTTAGAGGGACAGTTTTTGTCATAAACACTATGGCAGATTTTTAACTGTTTGGTCACACAATCAGATTTTCAGTGTCTCAGATTTTCAGGGACAATCTAGTGTAAAATTGCTCCTAAACCAATGAAAAGGTAAAAAATGACATTTACTGCAGGTAGCAAATTTTGAAGGCGTAATGAAGATATACCAAATGCTGTATCAACTTAGTTGCTTTATTTAAAAGGGTGTAGATTTTACAAACATATTTCTTAAACCAAAATACAGGAAAGTAAGGGTAATATGTTTTTTCTCTGTTAATGTATTTGTTACAGGATTTATTATTTTGTTTTGTACACCATGTTAAATTTTTAATTACATTTAATAGTAACTAAATTTCCAATTTGTGTAAAGACTCTAGTTAGGCTGCTATGCTCCTTGACTTTCAACATGACCATGTTCGGCAATATGCTTTTCAATCCAATAATGTTTTGTTGTGATGTTTGTATTTCAAGTGGTAGAGCACTTTGTTATAAGTATTTAAACTCTGTTTTTCCTGTTCTTTGTTTCTGATGTTCTATTCGATAGAGGAAAAGGACATGGATAGACTTTTCAAATTACCTGGCAGTACTTTTATTGGTGGAGATGAAAATGTGCTGTCATTGAGAGAAATTCTGAAGCGACTTGAGGTATGTCTTGCATTTTTATGTATGGTTTTGTTGTAGGGGTTGGGCTTTCGAAAAATTCTACTGGACTTTTCATAATCTTTGGTCGAAATAAAATTATCCGTTGCTAATAATTAATAAAAGTTCACTCAGAGATGTTTTTAGCATCTGACCTCCACAAGTGCATCTCATGCATTAAAAATAAAAAAATAAACCTCTAAAATTTAGTCGAGCATATTTTAGCACTTTGTATTTTAAATAAAAACTTAGCATCATATAAAATGGAGAAAGGGGTAATTTGAAATCTTAAAATGTGTTATATTTGAGTATTTTGTTATTTTTTAAAAATATAACATGTCTAACATTCTATTTATTAAAAATTAAAATAGCTTGCATCTCTTCACTCTCTGCCATCTTCTACTTCATCCTCAGAATTTTCTTTCACGAATTGATCACTATTACAATCACACATAATGGTTTTTGTATATAAGGCCAAAATATGATTTATTCAGTAAATTACTGCCCATTAGCCAGGGCTAAAGCAAAAATACATGAAATACACCACCAGCTCAGTCATTTCCAGTTGAGGACTGCAGTTTCGTGCTTATTAGCAGAGGCGTAGGAACTTTGTAGAAGTAGGGGGAGCTGGGACACATTATGAGAAGTGTCTGGTATGTAACGGGCAGAAGCAATGGCCCCTTAAAATAATTGGTGGGGAGGGGATTTTAATTTTTTTTCTACATATGAAATTAGCTTCGAAGCTTCCATCTCTTTTTTATCTTGTATCAATTGTTTGTGGAGAGAATGAGGTGATAAAACTTCTGGTTTTGAAAGAAGGTCAGTTAGTACTCGATGATGAGCACGTAGAAATAGAGGAGTTTCGAGGATCCTCCCCCGGAAAATTTTCAGAATTCTTGTTCTAAAAACGAGTTTTTAGGCGATCTTTGGTAATGTTAAGGGGAGAAAAGTTTTGAATACCTTCCCTGAAAATTTTTCGAAATTAATGTCTTAAAAACGCGATTGTATATCATATTTGTTGACTTTAGTGAAAATATGACTCGGATTGTCCTCTATCGATTTTTCGAATCTATTTACATCTCCCGCCCAATATTTCGATTTTGAAGTCTTAAACGTAATTGTAGACAACCTTCAATGATGTCAGAGGAAAAGACTGTATTAGGACTCTACTTTGGAAACTTTTAAACTCGAAGTCCTACTAGAGAGTGTTTTTCAATAGTGTTATCAGAAAAGGTTCAGAGGTTCCTTCTTGTTAATTTTTTCGAAATTGTAATCTCTAAAACGCGACTGTGGATCATATTTGTTAGCGTTAGGGGCCCAGCAATTTTTTTTTTAATTGAAGTCACAAAAACGGAACATTACATAATCTCCCATGTTGTTGGATGGCAAGATATCCACGGACTCTCTTCCGGTAATTTTTAGGGAATCGGAGCCTTGAAAACAAAATTTGAGGTGCTCTGTAATAATTTTGGAGGAAAGGAGAGGCTTCGACAGCATAGCATTTAGAAGAATTTCTTATTTTCTGAGAACTAGAAAAAGGCGAATAGATGAAACAGGAGGGTGGAGAAACAGAACGTTGGAAATGTGTTAAAATGAAGTGTTCGTTATATATATTATATTGTTCAGATAAGTTTTTGTAAAAGTCTTTGATAGAAACTATAAAATATTAATATAATAATATTTTTGGGGTTTTTTTCTGCAATAGTAGATGAAAAGTAACAATTTTGTCATGAAAATATATCTGTAAGTGACGAAAAAACCGTAATTTAGAAAGCAAAAAAACAAGAATAATTGTAACTTCGTAAAGTATAATCTGAGGGGTCAGATAACTTAAAATGAGATAAGTTTTTGGAAAGTTGGAATTATTTGAACAAGTACAAACAACCTTAGCAATCTTTTTTAGTTATGTCTGGAGCACCCATGCTATTCATATTTAAATGCCAAACTGACTCATAACCCCCAGCTTGCTAGACACTTAATCTTTTGTTCCAGAATTATAAAGAAATTAGCCCAAAAATCAAAAATAGGATGTTTTTTCTAATTTGTGTGGTCTTAAAAATATATTCTAGATGATCTGTGTTAATGATAGGGTGGAAAAGCGGCCTGGGAGCGTTTTCCTCGGCATTTTTCGAAATTAAAACTTGAAAATTTTTATATTTTTTCTCTAATTACGTTAAGGAGGTTGGAATTTTAGGGTTCTTCCTGGAAATTTTTCAAAATTGTTATTCTGAAAACGCAGTTTTAGACATTATTCGGAGATGTTAATTAGAGGAGAAATCCGGGGCCCCCCTCCCAGAAATTTGTCGAAAATGAACAATCTAAGAAACGCAGCTGTGTGCCATTTTTGATATCGTTATGAAGACTGGAAATTTTTCCAAATTGGAGCTCCAAAAACAATTTTATTTGACTTTTAATGATGTTAGGGGTGAGTTTTCGGGTGGGTGCTTTACCCCAGTAATTATTTGAAAGGTAAGACCTTAAACAAAATTTAAGATTATTTTAAATTATATTGGCGGAGGTGGAGGGGCTGAAGCTCATTTATAAAATTTTCGAAGTTAGTTGTCAAAACGCAGTTTTAGATGATAGTTGGCTATGTTACTGGGAGGAGAGGTTCGGGATCCGTCTTCAGCAATTTTCCGATAGTGAAATTCCAGAAACGCAATTTTAGATGACTAATTGACCCACGCGAAGCATTCGAGTTCAAAGGACGAATTTTCTGATTTCAATGCAACCTCGAGATGCTATAGACCAAAGCAATGCGTAGTAAAGCATCAAAATAAATTGAAATTTATCCTTCTGCAAAGTCAAACTTTGATTTACCCTCTTAAAATCAATGTTTTGTTTCCTGATTTTAACAACAACAGATATACAGCTTAGAATTTTGCATATTAGTGGAAACTTGGATAAAATTCTGCTGAAAAACAAAAACCCATTAAAACGATATTTTTCGGCCCAGATTTGAACTCCCACCCTTTCCCTCATTAGCACGCTACTTTATCCAACCAAGCCAATGTGTCTTCGCTCTCAGGTGCTATTCATTTCCAAAATTATTTGAGTGGTTTGGTTTATCCATACTGAAATTTTCAATTTCTAGCCTTATATTTTTATTTGTTTGAAATACAAGCGTTTGCGGTCCCCGTCAATTAAAAAAAAAACATTTTGAATTTTTTGGTGGTTCAGACTTATCTTAGTTTTTACACTTTCTTTTGTTGTAGATGTCATGTCTCCAGAACATCGCGATAAAATTTTCATTTAATTTCGCCTTTTGTATTTAAACACTTAGAACTAGCACACTAGCAGTGGTGTGACTAGTCATGACATTTTTAAATCTCGCCTTACTCTGTTTCAACTTTTTCTCTAATTAAAATGTATTTTGGTGGCACATTTATTTTTCTCCACTTAATCACTATTTTCATGATATTTTTACAAAAAAAAGAAAAAAAGAAATTAAAAGATGCCGGCAGCCCCTATGAAGTTATGTTTATTTACGTATTCATTTTTTACTTGACTGACGCTTGTCATAGATTTGTACTAAACACTGAATACTTTCTTTTCGTTAAAAAATGTTCGAAACGTTTGTTTCAGCGCTCCTCAGAGGTAAATCATAATGCATAACCTTGCTTGGATGTTACTGAATAATATTCAGAGATTGCATTTGCTTTCAAATTTTGCAGAAAAAACTCTTTTCGACAATTTTATTCTATTTGTTCACTTATCATTTCTATTACATGTTCTTAAAATCGTAAAGGTTTTCTTTCTGCTTTTTTTTTTCATTACTAATATGAAATTGGTGACGCCCTTTCTGAAAAACTGGGCGGGGGGGGGGGGAGGTAGCAAAACCCTTCTTGGTGATGGCTCTGGTGTCCCCCCCCCCCCCCAAAAAAAAATGTTTGGTTATGCTACACCTCTGACTGGTACTGATTTTTGCAGGCCGCGGAGTAGAATCCACTTTACCACATTTCGGCAATCAAGAGTGTTTAAACGGTGAAAAAAAAAGGTGAAGTTGAATTCAAGTGCACTGAATACTCCGTCTGCTCACTGCTTTTTTTGCTCATTGGGTAGAAATTCCGAAATTCCCAAAAAAGGCAGATCACATTTTTGAAATCAGGTTTGAGGTAAACAATGTACGGCAAAAAGCAGCAGTGCAAGAATTTTCTGAGGAAGCTAAGCCAGTCTGAAATATTCCAGGGGGAGCTCAAGCTCCCTCAGCTCCCCCCATTCCGACGCCTATGCTTATTAGCACTCATCAGCCCGGCATAGGAAAGTGACTGAGCTGGAGATGGAAAACCTCTTAAGGAAGCCAAGAGTGCCAAACAAACTGATAGCTAATATAATTAGCACAGAGCAGACGAGTGACCGAAGCAATAGTTCGGTTCAACTCAAAGATTGAAGGCAAGGCATGGTATATTCAGTAAATTACCGCCCATTAGCCAGGGCTAAAGCAGAAATACATGAGATACACCACCAGCTCAGTCATTTCCAGCCGAGGACTGCAGTTTCGTGCTTATTAGCACTCATCAGCCCGGCATAGGTAAGTGACTGAGCTGGAGGTGGAAAACCTCTTAAGGAAGCCAAGAGTGCCAAATTTACTGAATATACTGTGCCTTGCCTTCAATCTTCGAGTTGAACCGAACCATTGCTTCGGTCACTCGTCTAGTCTGTGCTAATTATATTAGCTACCTGTTTGTTTGGCACTCTTGACTTCCTTAAGAGGTTTTCAATCTCCAGCTCAGTCACTTTCCTATGCCGGGCTGATGAGTGCTAATAAGCATGAAACTGCAGTCCTCGGCTAGAAATGACTGAGCTGGTATTGTATTTCATGCGAAATATGATTTGTTTTTTTTTTTAATTTTTACTGATAATTGTGAAAGTCTTGAAGATGATATGCATTGAATTTTTTATATTATGGAATATAATTTATAAGTATTATGTTACTATAAATTATATTCGTTATATCTGTTATGTTTATAAGTTAAAGTATTATGGAAGTTACGGCATTCCCACAAAAAACCCTTGAGAGATAATCCCTGTTTTATACTGTGATTTACCATGTTGAAAGTAGGATTGCCACTAGCGACTAAAAAGGAGACTTTTGCGACTATTGCAACTTTTTTGATCAAAAACGGCCAAAAAGCGACAATTTTTTTAAAAAATTGGCGGTTTTTTACAATTTTATATACTGATATACTATTTGTTGTAAGCGAGAAAATCTCGTTCTTAAATAAATAAAGAATGGTGAATGCCGTGACAACCGACTTATAGGGATTTTGCAACTGTTATAAGTCAGAAATAGTTTTTTTTTTTAATCATTTAAAAAGCTCTTTTGTAAATGAAATATGTTAGAATCAGAAAAGTATTTTGTTCAGGAAGCGGACTGATGCACTAGAAAGAACAAGATATTTTTTTTCTTTCTTGTGTTTCTCTGTATAATCTAGGCCTGACAACAAATGACATTACCTCTGCTCGAGGATAGTCTTTTCCTTGTTGTCTTTAGTTTAGAGTTGTCTATTTTCAAGTCAAAAATATTGTGTATATTTTTCTTACCTTTATGTCATTTTCAGGATGTTTATTGCGGTCCTATTGGAATTGAATATATGTTCATCAATAGTCAAGAACAGTGCACATGGATCAGGAAAAAATTCGAAACTCCTGGTGTGTTAAATTTTACCAAAGAACAGAAAAGACTTCTAATGGCTCGACTGATTCGTTCTACTAAGTATTTTTTCATGATTAATCATTCTGTTTTCTAAAATTTCATTTATAAAAATTGTTAAAGCTATTAATTTAACTTGTATTTGAAGTAAGAAAAAGAGACAACTAATTCATTTAACTTCAGAATTATAAAGATGGGTTTGGTGGCTGATTCACTGACAGTAAATTATTTTTCAATTGAATTTATGAAGCAATGTAATTTTTTTTTTTCTGTTATGAATTGAACATTTCATCTTTTAAAATTTATTTGCTTAAATCTTTGTTGCATTTAGTGAGTCATACATTTCTACTTTGAGCTTTATGAGTACCAGGCCCAGCTTCTGGGGTAGGCGGCCGCCTAAGGCAGCAGATTTTAGGGGCGGCAAATTTCAAAGTTGATGCATTTTTTTTTAAGTATGATTATCTGTTTCAGTGCTATGAGATTCACAACTTCAAAGCCAAAAAAAAAAAAAAAAAGAATAAAAATAATTTAGAGTGTACCAGTGCTTGGATATGCAAGCATAGTTCGGAATTTGAACAGAAATTCAATTTAATTTTAGAGATGGTAAATTGCATGATTTAAAAATCTTTTTAAAATATTAATATCTGTTTCAGTGCCATAAGATGCACTGCTTTAAAAAATATAATTTAAAGTGTGTACCAGTGCTTTGATATGCAAAACCCAGTTTGGAATTTAACGAGAAACCCACTAAAATTTTAAGCACTCACTATTATTTTTTTATAAGTACATTATTATTTTATACTATTAATATTATCATTCAATGTGGGGGGGGGGCACTTTTCAAAATTGCCTACGGCTGCAAAACTACTGGAACCAGCCCTGATAAGTATCAATCAGAATCAAACTGCCCCTATGAGGTTTGGAGTGAAGGTATACTTTAATCTTTAGTCTTAAAGTACATTAGTGAAGTTTAGTGTTACATTTGCTAAAATACTTCCTCTAAAACATAAAGTGCTCTGGAATTAACTGAGCTGGCGGTGTATTTCGTGTATTTCTGCCTTAGCCCTGTCTATAGGGCTGTAACTTACTGAACATATGTTACCTACCTTGTGTGAAAAAAAAAGTGTATTCGCATTTGTTCTTATAGAGGGTAACGGCACCAGTAACAGACAGTCGTAACTTTGAGTTTAAATACTAAGAATTTTAGGTGAGTTACACTAATGTTGCTGCGACCCATGAATACAGTGCAACCATCTAGTGTTATCAAAGTGAATTTTATGAGCCAGTTGGTATTTACAAGGCAGTGGTGGAAGGTTACGAACAGCTATCACGAGGTCTGCCGGTACTTCATGTTCATTTGAATTTAAAAGGGTTTTACAGGTAAATCTAAAAATAAAGAACTTATGCACATTTTAAAGAGAAAAATGGTACTCTGCCCATTGCCCATCTTTTCTGCATCCTATCTGTTACTGGGTATCATCAGAATTGTCCGTGTCTGTTACTGGGGGGGGGGGGGAGTCAGACTTTTTTTCCGAAAATAAGCAAATAAAAATGAAATTAACTCATTCGGAAGATCCAGAAGCAGCCAGCCGTTAGATGAAATGTAGTTGCACGATAGAAAAATATTTTTAAAAGTCTAAATACATTAAAAGACTCAGAAAATTAAGTTAACCTGACAGAGATGTCTTAAGCATGTCTGTTACCAGTGCCATTATCCTAAATATTACACATAAAAAAGAATAGTTTACATTTATCACTACTCTGCTCTAAATGTTAAAAGTAGGCTCAAATTTCAACTGCCTTGCCTGCAATATTCGAGTTTAACCGAACCATTGTTTCGGTCACTCGTCTGGTCAGTGCTAATTCTGTGTTAGCTACCAGTTTGTTTGGCACTCTTGGCTTCCTTAAGAGATTTTCCACCTCCAGCTCAGTTAGTCCTATGCCGGGCTGATGAGTGCTAATAAGCACGAAACTGCAGTCCTCGGCTGGAATTGACTGAGATGGTGGTGTATTTCATGTATATTAAGTCTTATCTATTTACTAGTTACAAGGAGCCATCTGTTTATGAGACTCCAGAAGAATCCTTTTGTGTGTGAAAACAGAATCAGCTAAATGTTATTAATTGTGATATAGAATTTGACTGAAACATACTAGTCTTCAAAAACCAGGAAAAAATATTTAGACATTGCTACAATTGAATGTTTTAAGAATTTGTTATGAAAAAATGCTTTCTTTACAAAGAAGTATCAAATTTCAAAACTCGATCATTTTCTGATATATTTAGTGCCCACTTGGTTTTCTTTTTTGTTACTATTGTTGTTATTATTTATTCATTTTAATTCATCGCTACATTTTTTCATTTGCGGTATCCAAATTTTATCTTGAGTTACTAACAAAATTGGAAAGTGAATGTCTAAAATCAATTTTTTTTTTATTTTTGGTCAAATGGAACTATATGTTTTGTTTGTTTTATTGCTCAAATGGAGTATGGGATATAACTTCAATAATACCCATTGCACAAAAACAATCTTTGCATAATTTTCTAGAAGTAAAATTATTTTCTGGATTTCAATTTAAATTAAAATTTGTCATTCTTTTGTTCTTCGGCTTCTTTTTAACTTTTAAGGGTTTTTTTTTCTTAAGGACTCTGTTTTCTTTACTAATTAAATTGCAATTTTAGATTTGAAGAATTTTTAGCAAGAAAATGGGTGTCTGAAAAGCGTTTTGGTTTGGAAGGCTGTGAAGTGTTGATTCCTGCCATGAAAACTGTTATCGATCGTGCAAGTGAACTTGGAATTGAAAGCATTGTAATTGGAATGCCTCATAGGTAATGTTCTTAATTATTAATTTGTTTATAAGTATTGCTTTCTTACTAGTTATTTTTCTCTATTTAATTTTCATTTAGTGTACAAAAGATTGGAGTTTTTTTATTGTAATATTGATTTTTTTTCAGAGGACGTTTAAATGTTTTAGCTAATGTTTGTCGAAAGCCTTTGGAACAGATATTTGCACAGTTTAGTGGTCTAGAACCTGCTGATGAGGTGATTTATCTTCCCTACTTGAGTTCTCTTTGTGTAAAATGTTAAACATTCTTTTTTGACTATGTTTCAATATGAAGAAATGAATTGCTTAGAGACTTGCTCTGCTCAAGCTGAAATTAAATAAAGAAATATAAATTTAAGCTTCCTCGAGTTAGTTTGAATAATTGAGTCGATTTTCTTTGTCCTAAACTGTGTTAGCTTCTATCATGACATTTTGTAAAATGATTTAAAATACACTTGAATGGTTTTCTTATGAGTAATTTTGCATATTTAGTATTGAAATTTCTGCTGTAAATTGAAAGGTAAGCAATACATATTGCTTTAGAGCAGACATTTGATAAAACATTCATTTAAAAAGAAATTATCATGAATTTTCTTATCTTATTTGTCTTCTAATTTTGTTTATATATTCGCATTGCCTGATATTGATTTTCAAAGTTTACTTTGCCCATGATATATTTCGACTGGTAGGTTTCCATCTAGCCCTTTTTATCAAACATTCCTGCCTTCATGGGAAGAATAGACTAAATATAAGCAAATAATTGCGCCGTTCGGCAACATCAATTACGTGTTTGGCTTGGACAAAAACAAATTAGAGTCAAGCTGATGCCAAATGTGAATCGTATTGGTTAACCTTTTTTTTTAAAAAAATTATTTTTTTTTATTAATATTCCGGAGAAAATCCCCAAAAAATGTCACAGCAGCAAATTATAGAGCAACCGGTTTATTTACTTTTGGTCTATCTTTTCCTTGAACAGAGTATAGATGACTTGCCTTAATGGAAAAACATTGAGCATTTAACTTTCTCCATGAAGAAAAGTGTCAAAATGTTTTTAATTTAAAATTAATTAAAAATACCTTGATATTGATTTAAAAACAAAATAATCAAAGAAAATTAGGGATATCATGTATACCATATTTTGCCGAATACCAAATACTCAGTTAAAATTATGACCAAATATTTAGCTGAATACTAAATATTTGGCTTTAAAACATTTTACTGTAATATTAGTTTTTTTTATTTTATGCCAATTTAAAATAGAATATGTTTATGTATTTTGTGTCTTTTGTGAAGTGGCAATGCATTTTCATTTAAAATCTTAAATTTATCTACCTTAAGCAGAGTTACCAATTTAAAGAAAATATTAAAAATAAATGAATCATTCCAAAAGCAAACTAACATAATGAACTGCTAATTTGATTGCCTTTTATCAGCCTTGTCCCCCACCCCCCATATGATTTGATGACTGATAATCAGAGTAACCTGTTATAAATCAATTATCTTGTATTTACCTTATATACAAATACAAACCCAATTTTTTTTAAATATCATTTCAAATTACTGTTCATTTAAATAATTTTCTACTATCTTAATCTCTTCAGTGACTGGTAAATA
Source organism: Uloborus diversus (assembly GCF_026930045.1). NCBI lineage: Eukaryota > Metazoa > Arthropoda > Arachnida > Araneae > Uloboridae > Uloborus > Uloborus diversus. The sequence continues at coordinate 67,682,374 of NC_072734.1, forward strand.
CTTTTTTCAAAATTGAAACTTTAGCAACCACATTCAAGCATTGCCAGATGATTATTTTAATGTCTTGTCTTTAAGTGTAAAATACAATTTAACTTTGATTGAAATAATTCATTTGATCAGTTAGTTTTCAGACAATATTTGATGTTGTGTAAAACTTCAGAAATTAAAATATTGCAAAATTTAATACCTAAGTGTGTTTTCTTTACATATTAAGCACCATTTTAAAAATTTTAATCAAATATTGTCCGTTCCAAGAAATGTTATTTGATTAAACAGGGAAATTTTATTTATATTTCCAAATTGACAACATTTGTCTTAAAATGTAAAAATAATAAATTAATAGCTTTTTAAAGGAAATAATTGCATCTATTGGGAAATATTCGGTTTCGGGAGGTTTTATTCGTATAAGCAGGGTATTCGTTTTTTCCGTTTCCCAACTAAGCAGGGCTGATAGTAATAATATAATTATTATTTTAGCTATGTATTTTGTGTAAGAACTTTAGCAGTTAATTGACTTTACATATTTATGAACACTTAGTAATATATTTTTTTTGGGGGGGGGGGAATTACTGTTTCATATTTAAATAAGTTTGAGTAAAGTTAATGTTGTGAGTGTTGGTTTTAAGAAAAATTGAAAAGCCACAGAATTTAAATTAAACATCTGAACGTTTTCTTATACATTAAAATTACATTAAAAGTGATAACATCAGTAAGCAACAATTTGAATTAGTTTTGTACTATGGTACTATGCCAAAACCTTTGGTTCATTGCATAAAAAAGTGTTTGTTTGACAATTGTCAAAGATTTAAATTTGTTTACTATGCTATTAGATTGCCAAATATTAAAATATTTGGCCGAACCAAATATTTGGTTTGTCTGCACTGCCAAATGGGCAAGATACCAAATATTCATTGCACCCCCCCCCCCCCCCCCCAAAAAATGGCTTCTGCTGGGCTGATTGCTGGTGATGCTACATAGATTGAATCTGAATCATGCGCACTGTATAGTTGGTGGATTTATCAGATTGTCATAACTGAAGAGTGGTACATTTTTATGTAAAATAAACCCTATATTGATAGCATAATATAGTGCTGCAGGCAAACTGAGTCAAAGCATTTGTTTTTGTATGTTGTTGGGGCATTTTTTTTTTTGACATTTTTGTAGAGTTTGTAACATGACCTTTTTTTGCCATAACGTTTTAATTAACCGTTTGATTTGAAAATCATTTTAATTTGAGTTGGTGTGTTGGTAGGAAAAGCTCAAAATAAAATAATATGCTAATCAAACAGTAAGCTAAAAAGTTATGGCAAAAAAAAGGTCACGTTACCGACTCTACATAAATGTCTAAATTACAGTAAAATGACCCTGTTCCAAAAAATGCAATCTGAGGTAACAATTTTTAAATTAACTTTTAAAGACTTTTGAGTACAGTACCTTAAAATCTACTGTTGCTCTTTAAGCTGGTTTTGGTGTTAGAGTGGAAATGATCACAAACTTTGAATTTTCTTTGTATATTGTACACACTATGTCCCAAATTGTATTTCATTCTTTTATCAATTATTGCTAAATAGTGTTCAAATGTTTTCATAGAATGCTATTTTTTTTTTTCATTTTGTGACTCATGCTCCCAGATTTTTTTTTAAATTTAAAACAAAATTTTTTGGAAAAAATGCAGTTGATGATGTTGCATTATTGGGGCAAAGTAAATAAACATTTGTTACATTTACTTAATATTTGTTTCCTTACCAAAATTTGGAAAAGTTTAAGTGGATTTTAATATTTAAAAAACTTTTCAATCCTATTTTCTTTTTTGTTTCCCTGATAATTAATTTGAATGAATACTAAATTATGAAAAAACATCATACAATCGCTTTTGTCGGATGTCTTTTCTTCCATAAGCTTGCTTCTTTCGCATTGAAAAAGGGGTTCCTTGTAATCCCAAAACAAGTGTCTACAGTTTCCTACAAATTTGTGCATGTCAACATTGTATTAATAATTTTTTCTCAGCTTTGTGTGTCTACATAATTGCAAATATAAGTATAAGACATCCCGTTTTATTTGTTATTTTCTTTTTTTTTTTTAATTTTGCTTTCCACTCTTATAGGGTTCTGGTGATGTGAAATACCATTTAGGCATGTGCCACGAGCGACTAAATCGTGTGACAAACAAAAATATTAAATTGGCCGTTGTTGCAAATCCATCTCATCTTGAAGGTAACAAACAATATAATTTGCTTTGACTTTTAAATGAACTACTGCTATTTTTTGTGAGTTTTGATTGAAGATTTCCTTTTACAACATCAAATATTTTTAGCAAGCAATATATTTTTTTTTTCTCTTTATTGCACATAATTAATTGCATGGAGAAATTTAATGCATGTAGATCATAAAAACTTTTAGTTTTGTTCATCATAGGTAAACATTTTGTAACAGAAGAGTAAATATTGAGTGTATCAATTTTCCCCGATTTCGAAAATGAAGTGCGTAGAAAAAAGGGGCATAAGTGCCGAAATCAAAAATGTAGAGGTTGGTAGAAGAAATTCTGATCTGTTTTAGTACAAGAGGTAGTACTTAGTAGTAGACCTGGTAGGGTGCAGGTAGATGGCCTGATTTTGAAAACTTTTCAATGAGAACCTACCTATATTCAGTAAGTTACCACCCTATAGCCAGGACTAAGGCAGAAATATATGAAATACACCTCCAGCTCAGTTATTCCAGCCGATTACTGCAGTTTCGTGCTTATTAGCACTCGTCAGCCCGGCATAGGAAGTGACTGAGCTGGAGGTGGAAAACCTCTTAAGGGAGCCAAGTGTGCCAAACAAACTGGTAGCTAATACAGAATTAGCACTGACCAGACGAGTGACCAAAGCAATGGCTTGGTTCAACTCGAAGATTGAAGGCAAGGCAGGTATATTCAGTAATTTACTGCCCTATAACCAGGACTAAGGCAGAAATACATGAAATGAAAATGACGAGTGAACCGAACCATTGCTTTGGTTTTTTCGTCTGGTCAGTGCTAATTCTGTATTAGCTACCAGTTTGTTTGGCACTCTTGGCTTCCTTAATAGGTTTTCCACCTCCAGCTCAGTCACTTCCTGTGCTGGGCTAACGAGTGCTGATAAGCATGAAACTGCAGTCCTCGGCTGGAATGACTGAGCTGGTGGTGTATTTCATGTAGAACCTACCTATGTTTTGAGCTTCTCATATGTTTTAGTCAAAACTGTAAAAAGTCCACTTACACCCTTCTGCTTCTCACTACTTCATTTGCAATAATAATTTATTTTAAAAATGCCGAACATTGGCGCATAAGCCATTAGTTTACAAGCCCTCCAATATTTTTTACTATGTCCTCATGCTGAGATAACACAATATAATTTTCTAAATATTCAAAAGTCATTGGTTGTTTGGAGTCATATTAAAAACATTCTGGGGAATCCACCACTGATTCTATAGAAATGGTCTCTTAAACAGTAACATCCAGAGACAGTTTCTAAAGAAAGCCACTGCAGTCTTCCTATGATAACTGAGGATCGTTCCGTTTTCATCCAGAGTCCTCCATCTCTTGTTAAGTGCACCCTGCATCTATTTGTACCATTTCATTCTAGCCTTCTGGCAGATACTGAAAAGAATTAAATAAATGGATAGAATTCTGCAATTAAATAACTTAGTTATCTCTAAACGAAATTGTTGTGCATAATTTATGATCATATTCATATGGCTAATTATACTTATTGATTAATAATTTTAAAATATAAAATGCATCTCTTTTTTTCCCAATATTAGCCTGTGATCCTGTTGTGCAAGGAAAGACAAGGGCTGAACAGTTTTACAGAGGTGATACTCAAGGGAAAAAGGTATTTAATTTTGCTTACATTATAAATTACAGTGTCTGCCTTAAAATGTTAAAAAATTAGAAAGTCATCTACTATATTCCATTTCTAATGTCTTGAGTTATAGTTCTTTGAAATCTGTAAGTTCTACACAAGCCTTGCTAATTATCGAGTCTAATGAGCAAAAACTTTGGCATTTTTCCACTTATTAGAAATTAAACCTCTGATTGTTGGGAAAAAAATGCATTTTGCTGACATTGTAATGCTCGAGAGAGTACTCGTTTGATTTATACTTGATTATAAAACAAAATTTGATGATGGGGAAACCAGTTTAGACAGGTCAGAAAATCCACTTTTTTTTTTTAAATTCATTTTATTTTTTTAGTGCAATAAAATGTTAGTAAAACTATTCAAGAATATTTTGCCAAAATTACAGTGAAAAATACAGATTAGTTCCGATGCTATAGCACTTTTAAGTGACTGTGGAGATTGTAAAACGTTCACGGCAGTTTTTTCGAACTGGTTTTTTTAGAAACAATTTTTTTTCAACTGATGGGCATTCTAGCTCTAAGAGTTATTGACCAATCATTCTGAAAATGCGTGTGAATATTCTTTATTCAATTATAATCTATATGAACCTAACTCTGGGATGATGTTAGTCATTAATAAAAATATTTTTTAATGCAAGAAATGTAAAAAAAAAATGGCAGAAAAACATGACATTGTCATCAAACACCTCAAAAAAATGCAATTTTTAAGTTTTTTGATCACAATTAGGTTTATTTTCTTAGAAAATAAGTTAACGAGAAAGAAAAAGTGTTGTGATTGCAGATACAAATTATGGCTTCGGTAATGACCACCAGCAACAAGCTTGCGGCTGCAGTAGCCAAACTGTGATGTTCGCGCTCGCCAAATTGGCTTGTACCTTCGGGTAGTGCAATAATGTATAAATTCAAATTCACGAGAACCGGCTCTTTCTTCTTTCTGTTTTGGAATTCCAGAGTGTGTGTGCCACGGGTTTTGCACACACTCATAGCAATATCATGTCTTTACCTTTTTTCAATTGAAGTTTTTCAGTGTTGAATAAAATGTTTTGAGTTCTAAATATCAGCGTGTTTTTTGTGACACGGAATAACAACAAATGCCGCAAGTGGTGACCCGGAATGAACAAGTGCAACAAGACGTATGGTGAATGATTCATTTCTCCGAGTTTGGTAGTACAAAGTATTCTAATTTTCTGAAAGATTCCTAAATTCATTGTATTTGTGCCTTCTATTTTTTTTCCAATTGACTAATTTGTAATTTTCAAACCTTTTCGCTAAATTTTTAAATATGTCACAGGAAAATCCTAATAATACGGGAAGCGGTAGTGAAACGCAAATTGGCCGAATTGGCATGAAATTACCCCCGCTATGGCGTAACAACATTAAGTTGTGGTTCGTACAAACAGAAAGTAATTTTCAGCTATCTGGAATTACTGCAGATGTTACTAAATATAATACTGTTGTATCGGCAATAGACCCGGAGACCCTGTCAGCTGTTTCAGATATTTTGCTTAACCCACCTGAGAAAGACAAATATGTCGTTTTAAAAGAAAGAATGATTCAGGGGTTATCGGATTCCGAGAACAAACAGATTCGAAAATTGTTATCCAAACTTCAACTAGGGGACGATAAACCATCGTATTTACTGGGAGAAATGCGCGAACTTGCAGGAAAGTCTATTTCTGACGATTTTTTACGAAACTTGTTCTTGCAACGGCTTCCTGCTGACATGCAAAGCATTCTTTCTGTTAGTTCAGAATCTCTCGAGAATGTAGCAAAGATGGCAGATAAAATTGCAGAGGTACGGTCGGACCCATTTGATAGAAATTTGTGCATGACCACCGGTACTTCGAGTGAACGTGCGTTGCAAAATGAAAGGAATTTCCTTCATGAGGAAATATCTGCTCTTCGAAATCAAATTGAACGTCAGTCTCGTAGTCGTTTTCGAAATTATTCCCGGGGGCAAAATTCTAAATCATCATATCGACGTAAAAGTAATTCTGCTACTAAGGGGGAATTTCGCTACTACCATGAAAAATTTGGTAATCAAGCTCGTAAATGTAGGGAGCCATGCTTATTTTCTGTAAAAAATTCGGAAAACTAGATCCGGCTATCGAAATATCTGTTTCGGCGACTTCAACACCCGATAGCCAAAAAGTCTTGTTGTCTTTATGTTTTCGATAAAAAATCAAATTTAAAATTCCTTGTTGACTCAGGGTCCGATGTATCGTGCGTCCCCATTTCCCAACGAGCAAAAAATACGCGACCCGACCAGTTAGAATTAATTGCGGCTAATAACAAGAAAATACGTACATACGGAACCAAATTGTTAAATGTGGATTTGGGTTTAAGACGCAACTTTAATTGAAAGTTCTTAATTGCATCGGTCCATGTTCCAATAATTGGTGCAGATTTTTTGGAGAATTTTGGTCTTTTGATTGATCTTAAGCAACGCAGATTAATTGATAACATTACAAAACTGACGAGAGTAGGAATTACAGAAAGATCATCCTATCATTTTTAAGTTAAATTAATTACGGAAGACACCCCTTACCATAAAATGTTAGCAGAATTTCTAGAACTTACAAAAGTTACTCCCAATTTAACACAAGTAAAGCATAATACGGTGCACTACATAGAAACAACTGGTCCCCCGGTTCATTGCAAACCAAGGCGGCTTAATCCAAAAATATACGATGTCGTTAAAAAAGAATTTCAATTTATGGTTGAACAGAGTATCTGTAGGCCTTCTAAATCTCCATGGTCTTCACCTTTGCACGTAGTGCCAAAAAAATCGGGAGCCATTCGCCCTGTTGGTGATTATCGGAAACTTAATTCTTGTACAATCCTGACAGGTACCCAATACCGCATATACAGGATTTTTGAAATGCTCTTTATGGATGTAGTATTTTTTCAAAAATTGACATTGTACGTGCATACTTTCACATACGAGTCCTTCCGGAGCATATCAAAAAAACGGCTGTATGTACTCCTTTGGATCTTTTTGAGTTTCCATATCTAAATTTCGGGCTTTGTTCAGCTGCACAATCTTTCCAACGCTTTATGAACGGACTTTTGGGAGAATTTACCTTCTGCTTTGTATATCTAGATGATATTTTGATTTTTAGTAAAAGCGAGGATGAACACATGATGCATGTACGAGCCATACTTCAAAAACTGAGCGAATATGGTTTATCTATTAATGTTCCTAAATGTGTTTGGGGCGTATCGGAAATTTCCTTTTTAGGTCATTTTATTTCAAAAAAAGGAACTCAGCCCCTTCCTGATAAAGTATTACTAATATTAGAATATCCACAACCTGAGACAATTAAAGAATTACAGCATTTTCTAGGGTTTTTGAACTTTTTTCGCAGATTTTTACCGAAATTAGCGAAACATCCGATAAATCTAAATGTTTATTTGAGAGGAACCAAAAGGAATGATTGAACTAAAATAGAATGGTCGCGTGAGGCTGAAGAGGAATTTCAGACTTGTAAGAAATTAATCGCAAATGCAGTATTTTTGGCCCATCCTAGGGCGGATGCTGAACTCATTTTGCATGTAGATGCTTCAGATTTCGCTATAGGAGGAGCTTTATCGTAGATTGTCGAAAATGAAATACAAACTCTCGCTTTTTTCTCGCGTAAACTTTCCTCGACAGAGCAAAATTACAGTGCATATATGATAGAGAATTACTTGCAGCTTACGCATCTGTAAAACATTTTCGTTACATGTTAGAAGCTAGAGTGTTTACTCTTTTTACAGATCATAAACCTTTAACTTTCACAGTTAAGCAACGTTCAGATAAAAGTTCACCCAGACAAATTAGACAATTAGATTTTATTTTGCAATTTACAACTAATATTCAGTATGTGAAAGGCTCTGAAAATATCACGGCTGACACGCTCTCTCAGATCGCTGCTATAACAATGCCAAGTCCTATCGACTATGAGGAAATTTCTAAGGCACAGTCTGACGATTTAAAACTAATAAATTTAATTCAAAATCTTCAGAAATTGAAAATAAAGAAAATTGTACTACCGGGATATGACAAGCCGGTATATTGTGACCTGTCTACGGACACGGCACGTCCGTATATTCCAGTTTCATTTCGGAAACACATTTTTTCTTCATTGCACAATGTATCACATCCTGGAATTCGGAGCACAACAAAGTTAATTAGATCTCGATTCATCTGGCCTTACATGAACAAAGATTGTGTAACATGGTCAAGAGAATGTATTCCCTGTCAAAAAGCTAAAATTTTCAAGCATACTAAAACTCCCTTAGGTGTTTTTACTAAACAGACTCATAGATTTGACCATGTTCACCTTGACTTAATAGGACCTCTCCCTCCATCGCAAGGCAACTGCTACTGCCTCACAATGATCGACAGGTTTACACATTGGCCTGAAGCTGTCGCCATCAAGGATATTACAGCTCAAACCATTGCAGAGACTTTTTATAATCACTGGATTACGCGATTTGGTTATCCATCATTGATAACTACAGACCAGGGACGACAGTTTGAAAGTCTTCTTTTCAAGGCACTCTCCCATTTCCTCGGAATTAAAAGAATTCGCTCTTCGCCATACCACGTGCAAGCTAACGGTTTGATTGAAGAATTTCACCGACCCTTAAAAGCTGCCCTCAAAGCACAGGGCAATGAACATTGGTCTTCAGTGTTACCTACAATCTTGCTGGGTTTTCGAACTGTTTTCAAAGAAGACATCAAAGCAACTACTGCTGATTTGGTCTAAGGCACTAGTCTCCGGCTACCAGGAGAGTTTTTTGTTCCGACATTAACAGAATCTTCCCCTCAACAATTTGTTGAGGAGCTGAGAGCTCATTTTAGTGCAGTTAGACCGGTACTGACTTCTAGTCATGCAGTTAAAGCTACGTTTATCCACCCTCATCGAAAAGACTGTTCCTACGTGTTCCTGCGACATGATGGTGTGAGAAAACCTTTGCAGTGTCCTTATGACAGACCTTACAAAGTGCTAAAAAGATTTAGTAAGACATTTGTCATCGATATTAAGGGACATAAATCTACAGTTCCACTTGACAGGTTAAAACCAGCTTTCCTTCCAGCAGTTGAAACTAAAGACTGTGTACCTGCGAACATTATTCCAGAGCAAAAAGTAACAACTCGCTCAGGGCGAAGTGTTCATTTTCCTGATTGTTATACAGCTAAAAGATGAAACTGCGGGGGGAGTATGCGGCTGCAGTAGCCAAACTGGGATGTTGGCGCTCGCCAAATTGGCTTGTACCTTCGGGTAGTGCAATAATGTATAAATTCAAGTTCACAAGAACCGGCTCTTTCTTCTTTCTGTTTTGGAATTCCGGAGCGTGTGCCACGAGCTTTGCACACACTCATAGCAATATCATGTCTTAACCTTTTTTCAATTAAAGTTTTTCAGTGTTGAATAAAATGTTTTGAGTTCTAAATATCAGCGTGTTTTTTGTGACACGGAATAACAACAAATGCCGCAAGCTTTGATGGCGACCACCTGTGCACAGCAGCTTCTAACTCCACTATTTCTCGTGGAAATTACTTGAAAAAATTACAAAGTGTACTTCAAAAGATGAATAAAATATCCTCCAATTTTGAAAAAAATTATAATTATTCCTTCCCTGTTAAAAAAATTTATGAAGCAGACTAACATTTCGGCCTTCTAAACTGGTTTCCCCCCTTAAGACGAAATGTTCTCGCATGTACTACTCATATAATTTTCATACCTGCGAAATAAGCTGCTGTTTGTTTCTTTTCGAATAGAACTATGACAGACTCTTGCATTAATTTTGCAATGATTTGTTTTTCATTTTTATTTATGGCTGTAAAGTGTTGTGTTTAAAATGTATTTATGCCACCAGCACATTCACGGGACAGAAAATAATTAGCGTTTTTTTTTTTTTTTTTTTTGATAGCATCGAAAATATGTCACACAATTATTCAAACATGTAGTACTGACTTTTATAATGACATTCCATTGCCAAAACCGAAATTAAAAAAGAAATACACTGCACAAGGGGGAGAACAAGTTGCCATCTCTTGTAACAAGTGAATGCAGTTAAATGCTGTAGATATTCAATTTAGTTTTTATAATTAACCATGACTTTGTCTACCATGCTGTTGAAAATTACTAAATGATCAATGATCTTTTTTTCTCTCTCTCTCACTCTTACATCACAAAATCAATTGAATGAATCACTGGAAAAACAGCCAAAGCCCAATCTTTAAATTAAACAAAAATATACTTGCTCATAAAATGGCAATTTCAAAGAGAAATCTTTTTTTTAATTATTTTTGATAAAATAGTATTTAATTACAAATAATACATAAGTTAAAATTAACATTAATGTTTTTAAGGAAATAAAACATGCTACAAAGATTTCATCAAGAAGTGGACTTAATCGTTTCTCTTGTGGACCCTTCTGTTATGTTTCAAAGTTCGCTTAGATCGCTTAACATCATTTTCAAAAACTGTTCATAATTTGGTGTAACTTTGCACTATTCAACTGTATCATATCATATAAAATCCTAAAATCCTTCCATTCATGTCAGCATTTATAAGCATCATTTGAATGTTGTAATTCCTGTGCTGCCTGCAACTTGAGCCCAATCTACCAATTTCTTTTTGTTTTGTTTTAATTTTACTTTTCTTAATAAATTGAGTGAACTTAGTTACTTTTGTTTTATTTTAAAAATTTTATTAATCTTAATTGATTTTCATTATTAAGCATTTTTAACTGCGTTACTTTCAGAAATTAGCTTGATTTGTGGCAACCAATGAAAAAGAAAACTTATTAAATCTTAAAATTTAATCTTTTTCATTTGATGTAGCTGAAAACACCTATTTAATCAATAACAAAAATTTATGGTATTTGAAATATACTAACATGAATTTGATTTTTTTCAGGTTATGAGTATTTTATTGCATGGAGATGCTGCATTTTCAGGACAAGGAGTTGTTTATGAAACTTTTCATTTGAGTGATCTTCCAGATTATTCCACACATGGGACTATTCATATTGTAGTGAATAATCAGGTATTTATTTTTTTACAGGAATTAATTTTAGTGATACTATACTTTGTACCAGTGGGTTTCTATCTGTAAAACGTATTTGATACTTAACGATTTTATATGGAAAATGGATGCATTGAGCAAAAAACATTTGTGTTTTATTCACATACTCCATTGTTAATTGTCTGAAAGTCACATTCAACATTGTGTACCTATAAGTCTACTACAAAGTTTATAAAATGTTTATAACTATAATAAGGGTATCCGTGCACCTGAAAAGTTAGGATAAATTATGAAGTCGTGGATTTCGATCATGAAATATTAAATTTGAAACTAATTCACGTGTATCACTAGTCATTGTTGCAATAATTGTTTTTTAGTTGTTGTCGTAGCAGACCAGCTCATTACATTTTGCTTTAATTGGAATTTTTAGAAACATACGTGGAAAGCATAGATCAGATGGTTGCAATTTTATATTGCACAAAACACTAGTTTAGATATTCTTGTGAAAAATGTTTTTTGTTCCCCTGAAAAAATTGCCTCTTGTGAGTCATGGAAAGTTACGAACAGAAATCTTGGAAAGTCTTAGATTTCAAATCCTAAAATGTAGCAAACACCCAGTATAAAACTAAATCATGTCAGTTCATTAAAATTGTTATTTTTTTAACTGTTTCTTTTTTTTTTTTTTTTTTGTAATTACATGCTTTCAACTATTTACAAATACTGTCAGCCCTGCTTAATCGGGTAACAGATAAATGAATACCCCGCTTATATATGAATAAAACCTGCCAGAGCCGAATAATTCCTCATAGACGCAATCTTAAGGATCCCTGCTTAATTGAATAATTTCTCTAGATAATTGAATAATAGTGCAATATTTCTGTTGAATATTTTTTGAAATAAATTAGAAATAAGTTAAGGATATAGCAATTGTTGACGTGAAAACATAAAACAATATTTTTTGTCTTCTGGGTCAGAAATAACTTTTCATCAAATCATTTCCACCATTCTATCTAATTTCTTTTGTTGCCACTACAAAAGGAAACAATAAACAGCGCAGTCGGTAATTGAATTAAATAACACAAAGAAATATACACATTTCAGAGCATAATAAATTGATAAATATTAAATGTAAAACACGGAAGACGAGAAGGGTAGAAAAGGATTTGGAAAAGTATTTTCAAAAGACCTTGGAGCAAGCAATCCACTATTACAGAATTTTTGTGCGGAAATAAGGTGCTAAAACAAATATTACATGTCTTAAGTTGAAAGTTACTTTTTAATAATTTTCCTACGTACTATAATATATGTACAAATTATTAAACTATTTTGTTGTTTACTTGGCTTATTTCAAAAACTTTTTACAAATAATGTTAGTTATTTCCTTTATATAGCTATTGATTTATGACTATTACATTTTAAGACAAATGTTGTCAATAAGGATTGCACCGGTATACCGAATACCGGTATTTATAGCAACTTTGCAATTTCGTAATACCGGTATTTGCTGAGGTAAAATACTGGTGTATTTTACCTCGCGGTATTTTCGGTATTAGCTAAAAATAATAAATGGTTTAAATTTAAGAATTTTCAATTGATTTATTAACCGTTTACCCGCCAATGTTCCAAAAATGGAACATCATATTTAACTGAAAATTTTCCCAAGAAATAACGTTAAAATAAACAAGTTTTTTTTATCACAGTTTAGTCTTATTTCAAAGTATTTTTTGATTTCCTGCTTGATTGTTTATATATTTTCAATTATTTATTGCGATTTTTCAAAGATGAGTGTTTTTTTAGCTTTTTGCAACTTTTTCTTATAAAATTTACCAAAAATTGGCTTTTTCAGAAAATGTGATGATATTTATTATAGTTGTGAAAAATACTTCAATGTATGATTTTAAAATGCTTGTAGAAATGTACAATGATATTTCCAAAAGGTGTACCCCTTCAAAATAGCATGTTCCAATTTTGGAACATTGGCGCTTTTAGGGAGTCAAATTTCCAAGAAGTAAATCGTTCGACTTCAAAGGGGAAATTTCATTTTTCGTAATATATGTTTCTTTTTTCTTCTCATTGGAATGTACTCTGATGTAGATGTTGGCAAAACCAAGTAAGTTTATATTTTGAAAGGATATGACGTTTTGTTAGCAAAGAAAATAATAACAGTCTACTGTTTGATAGGCTATATGGCTCCGAATTCACACCTGCTCGGACAGTTGCATTGTCACGTGATAATAAAAAATAATATTAGTGAGTGTTTTATTCTTCATATTTTAAATGCAGTTCAATAATTCGCTAGCTTTGTTTTCGAGCAAAACGAAATTCTGTTTGACGTATACCAACTGTTCATAAATTTTAAAAAAATGTCTACAAGATTTCTTACTGTAAGAACAAGCTGTGGCTTATTTAGAGACATTGTCAGATTTGGATTTGTCAGATGTAGATATATGTCAATCACCCCCTGATGAACCAGGTAATTTTTTCCACCAACTCTCGTGAAAATTTAACAAAAAAATCAGAGGAAGAGCAAAGTCTGAAATCATTAGATAATAAAAGTAAAAAGCGAATGAAAACTGAAAAAAGAAAAAGTTGGAATTATGAGGAAATAAAAGTAGAAAAAGAATGAAAATGGATATAACTTGGGAGAAGAAAGCTAATTTTCAGAAACCGATTTCGTTAGAAAGTATTGAACTGCTTCAACATGCATTTCCGAATATAGTGGATTTATCTCCAATTGATTTATTTTTTAAAATTTTACCTTTGCAGTATGTTGAACACTTAGCAAATATGACAAACTTGTATGCATTGCAAAAATTAGAATCAATAGATGTTGACAGAGATGAAATCCTACAATTTTTTGATTTGCTGCTATTGAGTGGGTACCATTCCGTTTCTTCTGAAAATATGTATTGGAGCAATGCAGAAGATACATCTGTGCCAATTGTACCATCAGTTATGCTTCGAAATCGTTTTCGAAAAATAAAACACAACTTTCATTTGATGGACAACCATGAATTAAAACAAAATGACAAATTTTGAAAAGTATACCCTATTTGCAAAGAATTGTGTAAAAACCTTCAACAATTTGTTGTGTTTCATAAAAAATTGTGCATAGATGAATCTATGGTTTCCTTCAACGGTCAGCATTCATGTAAAATATTTATTAGAGGAAAACCAGTAAGATTCGGCTAAAAAATTTGGATGCTGTGCTCTTCAAGTGGATACCGATATTCCATGGAGATTTATTCAAGCAAAAGAGAAGGATCCCCTGATGTGCAATTAGGATCCAAAGTTGTAAATGATCTATTATCAGTTTTGACTGACACGTCTAAGCATGAAGTATACTTTGATAACTTTTTTACATCATATGACTTAATTTCTCAGCTATCAAAAAAAGGTGTACGAGCAACAGGAACAATTCGTGAAAACCGAACTGGCCATTGTCCACTGAAATGAAAAAAAAGCCCTTTCTAAAGAAGATTGAGGAAATTTTGACTAGCGATCTGATGGATCAGTGTACATGTGCAGCTGGAATGATAATGCAGTGGTTACAGAAGCATCTAATTGTTATACACATGAGCCACTTGCATCTGTAAAACGTTACTCAAATGAGCAGAAATGCAAGATAGATGTGCCACAACCTCATCTTATCAAGAGATAAAATGAAGGAATGGTGGGTGTGGACGTCTTGGATAAACTTTTAGGGAGCTACAGACCTCATTTGAGGAGTAAAAAATGGTGGTGGAATCTTTTTAGTAATGCTCTGAATATTTCAGTTGTAGCTAGCTGGTTACTTCATTGTGAGTTACACGAAGTCAAGATGAAGCATTTAGAGTTCCGAAGAGAAATAACAACTCACCTCCCTAAGAAGAAAAGTACGAGTGGAAAGTCATCCAGGACCTCGTTGTCATTTACATAAACAATCAAGAATGTCTGACGGACATTATATTGTATCTGCATCCCAAGGACGTTGTACGGTGTGGAAAAAAAAATGACTAAGAAATGTTTCCATTGCGACAAACGACTTCACCAGCAAAATGCTTCCTTTCATATCATGGGCATTAGATATTTCTGTCTTGGATTTTCCGAATTCTAATATGTACATAAATGCAATTTAAAATATTATTTTTTCCGTAATAAAGTATGCTAAGATAAAAAGCGCATTCAAAACCTCTTAGTTTAAAAAATTCTCTGAAAAAAAAAAACTTCATGCAAAGCGCCAATGTTCCAAAAATGGAACACGCTGAAAAACATAGTAAAAAATTTTTTTCTTTAAATTTTATTTTATTTCTGTATTTACTAGACATAAATAGACATAATTTCAAAAAATTACTCAAATTTGATCTTCCGTCAATAGTTCGGCGGTTAAACGGTTAAATATCTACTTATATTTTATATTTTAATTCAAAATCAATCTATTGGTGTAAAAACTTGGCTTCAAAAGCATGAACTAATAGAATATCATTAAACAAAAGTAGCGGGAAGATTGCAAAATAATACTGTCATTACTAGATGGTGAGATGAATCATATTTTCGTGCGCTTTTGAGCACCAAGTTTTAGTTTTTTCCATTTCCCTGATCACTCACTTAGCCTTTTGTGAAAGTTAAATTCGAGTGTAATTTTGAATGCATTTGTCCTGTGAAAAATTTATTTCAATCATATTGAAGTAATACTTTGATTTTTTTAAAATATATTTGTCTCAAACTGAACTGTACTAAATTTTGACAAAAACTTTTTCTTGAAAACATAGCAAATGCTAATTTGTTGTCAACAGTATTGGTTTGTTGTCCTGTCTCGCTGTTTGGTTTTATACTTGAAAGATAATATTTTGAAATTATATAGTGCCTTAAATTTTGCATAGAGGTAAAGCTTAGTCAATTGAAACATACTTTGAGATTTTTACACAATTATAATTGTAAAGAATTTCAAAGGGAAAAAAAGCAAAAACAAATAAGAGAAACTAACAAGATTAAATTTAGTCAATTTTATCTTAAATTTCAAACTAAACTGCTAATAAAAAGCAAACACAAATCTCTCCTGTTCAAGAGACAATGATATTAATATTGGAAAAGTATCGTCTCTCAGAAAGAAGTTACAACTAGCTTTATATTTAAAAAATAATAATAATAAGGCATGCAATACAAAAGAAACACACACACACACACAAAAGCATTTATCCAAAAATAACCAGCAATGTACCAAATTATTTGAAGGTGAAGGACTTCTAGACAACTAGAGGTGATGAAAAGCTCATTGTTAACAGTATCACCGACCTGCGTGAATTCAGAAAGAGTACTTTTGACTGTTGGAAAGTTGAGCTCTAAAATGAGTTCAAGGCTTAGACAATTCAACAAATGCATTATGTTTTTTGCTATTATTGATTTTTTTATTATGACATTGGTTCCTTTATTTTATATTTTTTCACAATACGTTTTCATAAACAATACAATTTTTGTACAAAATTATGAAGTGCGGCAACGAAGCTATGTTTTCCAGCATTTTTTGAGAAATTTCAAATACCAGTATTAATACCGGTATTACGTTTTTAAAAAAACGAATACCAGTATTGAATTTTCGGTCCAGTATTGCAATCCCTAGTTGTCAATTTAGAAAGATAAAGAAAATTTCCCTGCTTAATCGAATAATATTTCTTAGAACTGACAATTTTCGACGAAGAGGGGCGGACAGTTTTTCACAAATAGTAAACATTGCATGTATCTTTAATACATTTTCTTGCATTTAGAGAATTTATCTATGAATATTTTCTGCTTGAGCAGATAACTGATACCATACTTATTCATACTTAACACTGATAAATTTACACAGATGAATTTTATAAATTGAGGCAGTGTGAAGCAACCGGGAAGCTGTGGACATGTAAGTTTTGAGATAGGGATCTAGGTAGGCTTTCATTGAAAAGTTTATCTAAATCATGGTGTATAAGAGTACCTACCAGGGCTACTAGTACCATCTCTTACCCCAAGACAGAGGAGAGGTTCATCTACCATTTGTATTGGTTATATCTAAATTTATAATTTTGCCTCTTAACACCCCTTTGCTTATCGCAACTGCATCAAATGATTTTTTAACAATGTGTAGAGTTTTTTTTTCTCTTTGCCTGAAATATCATGCTTAAAATGTCACATTGATTTCCTCTACAATTAAATCAAATTATTAAAGTCAATAAATTAAAGAATAAGAGAAATATCCAATGAGTTAATCATGCAATTCTGTAAGAAAAAAACAGAATGTTCCAACAAGGTAATCCTATGAAAAGACGGAGAAAAAAACTTGTTGCACTTAGTAGAAAGTAACAAATGTATCCTCATTGCTTCATGTCTATGTCATTATGATTCATCAATGCATTAAAAAAATCTAATCTTCATTGGAGTTTTTTTTTTTTTTTTTTTTGTTTAAAACATGTCACTTAATCTGATTACAATACAGATGATCAGACCTAACCATCCTTTCAAGAAATCAGTTGAACAAACTATTTGAACCTTAGCATTGTACTCTTCATACTCCTTATCAAATCTCTAAATAAACTGCTTTCTACAATCCAAGATGATGAATCGAGATCAAGAAATGAATGTAAATTTTCTAAATATAAAAAACATTACAAACAAGAAAAATGTTGAAAAAAGGTTCTTCCCTGGGGGACTTGCAGGGAGCTCTTCCCTGTTCTGAAATATTTCAATTTTAGTTGTTGCTCATTTTTAAATTGTATTTTCAGATAGGTTTTACTACTGACCCTCGTAGGTCTCGTTCTTCGCCGTACTGTACTGATGTTGCTCGAGTCGTCAATGCACCCATTTTTCACGTTAATGCAGATAATCCTGAAGCAGTAGTTCATGTTTCCAATGTAGCTGCTGAATATAGAGCAAAATTTGGAAAAGATGTTGTTGTAGATTTGGTAAGTAACGCGCTCACATCTAATATAGCTTACAGTCTCTGGCTATTTTATTGTAAAAGTTAAGTTGAAAAGTTGAAGTATAGTAGCATAGTATTATTTTACGGTTGCTTTGCAATTCAAATTTTCATGCTTAGCAACGAAACAATGCAAATAACATTTTTACTTTCTACTATATCTAATGTGTTATACTTTTACTTAAGTGTTGCATATATACATATACATTTTGAAATTAATAATTGTTTTTGAATTTCAATGTTGTTTGTTACTAAAGTAATCTAAGATTTTTTTTTCGACAACTAATGAAAGCATTTGAAATTGTGTTGCGTACATAAGTAAATATTTTTATTATTTTTTAATAGTTAAAATGCTGTATTGATTCATTAAAACCTAAGTTCTTGATTAGAGAATAGATCAATATAACTGGTTGTTGAAAGATTTCAATTTGTTTTACATAAATATGTCTTCTGCCATGGGCGAGTAAAGGGCAGTAACTGCACATTTTTCTTTTTTTTTTTTTTTTTTTTGCATTTTTCTCTATTGTACTTTATCTTTACTGTACATACTCGCTTATTTGGTTTCCGCTGAAAAAGAGACGCGAGAAAATGTCTCAATTCCAACATTTTCCTATTATTAGTACTGAGTCCACCACATTTCTTCAAACATCTCGAAAACTTATTTCTGCAGATACTGCCGTTAACTTGCACATGGCAGTATTATTTACATAAGTAAAACTACATTACTTCTATACTTAAGCTGTTTTTTTAAATTCTTGCAGCAACAATAATTTTGCTTGAAAATTCAGTTCAATATGATTTCCATTTAAATTTTTTAGTTTTATCATGATTAGATATGTCTTTAAAAGTGGTTTTAATAATTTCTTAGAATTCTTATGTAACTAGCTCCTGGAAGTAAGGTATATGTTTTAGATTTCCTACAATATTTCTCTGCCGATAATTTAATATACTAAAAAAGGGAGCATCTTTTCAAAATATATTTTTTAATTAACAGCTTAAACCGTTCTGAACACTGCATTTTTATTTTAATATGCAATGCTTTTCAGGTAGAGCAAAGAAAGGAAACCATTGTTATTGGTAACATAAATCAGGGAAATTTAGTGAACTTAATCAGGGAAGTCAGGGAACTTTTTTTTTCCAGTTCTTGTCGCCACCCTGTTTTAAAATCGAGAAGTTCTCTAACTATTCAATACGTTTTTAAGATTTATAAATACGTTACGATACTTAGAGAAGTAGTGATCTTATTTTATACTTTGCTTAAAAATAAGATTTCTGTCATCATGTATGTTTTAGTGTAAACGAATATTTGAGCAATTACTATTCTGAAGCATATTAGCAGTAATAATGTATAAGAAAAACTAAATTTTTATTTGGTTCTGTGATGAATTATACTGTAATTTTGGAGTAGAAGCAATACTTGCAACAGTAAAAATCTGTTTCCTACTGTAAGAAGGATCTATGTAGTTTTGCCTGTCGAAGTTAAAATTGTATAGTTCAGTGTATTTAAATTAAGAGCAACACAATTTAAAAATGCAAAATTAATTTTTAAAAATACAATGAACTGATTTTAATTAATGATTTTGTTAAAAACATCACTTGATTTAAATCAAGCTGATTTAAATCAATAAACCCTGTATTTAACATCTCATTTTTTAGCACCAAATTTGGTGAGACATTGCCAAGCTGTTGCCTATTTACACTTCGGCTTCATTACTTCTACTTTATGTTGAAATAAGATGCCATAAGGTTTGCATTTTTATTGCTTTCTTATTTTTTATGCATAACCTTATTTATTTATTGATAGGTTTGTTACCGTAGGAATGGCCACAATGAAATTGATGAGCCTATGTTTACTCAGCCCCTCATGTATACAAAGATACGGAAAACTTTACCTGTATTAGAATTATACAGTCGACATCTAGTTGAAGAAGGAATGGTTACAGAGAAAGAAATTGTGGTAAAGTTATAATAAATCAGTTTATTTATTCATTCAATATGTAACATTTTTTTTCTTTCATTTATGGGTCATTCCATTCAGATCCAACGGATGAGTTATGAGTTCGCTCGACCATTTTTAATTTTTTTGAAACTCATATCCCAAAATGATGCATATGAATCATGTTTAAAACCACTTTTATTTTTTCTCTAACCTTAACCCTTGATTTTGTAGAGGTCGTCGAAAGTGATTTTCGCAGTCAAAAATGGGACTCTAGACCTTTGCATTTTGGCCAAAATCTATTTGAATTACATTTATGGCAGTTAATTTTACGCTTTGATGTTAAAGTGCATAAGATGATAGTCTCATATGCTGAGTTACGTGGCTGTAGCTTAATAATTAAAATAATGGCTGCAGGCCAAAGTTCAAGGTCAAATGTAAAATTTTTACTCTTTTCAAAGGGTCATAACTCGCTTAGGAGATAAAAACACAAAGTGAAATATGGCAAAAACTAATCACTGGAGTCACACTAATGAGAAAATATAGCTGTAATTGTGTGTTTGTTTACCCTTTATAAATTACAGCCCCTCAAAGATCAGAAAATTGAGAAAAATGACATTTTTAGAACCCTGTAAACCAAAAGGGGATGGAATTAAAAATAAAATTTCTTGGCCAATTGAATATCCCATTCAAGTACTATACATGTTATATATATTGTTTTGTGTATTTGTTTTTTAAAAAAGATACAGGTCCTTGAAATTGAGCAATTTTGCTAGTTAATTCACACACTAAAACAGAAATAAAAATGTGAAAACTTCATTGCACTTTCTTAAATGGCCTATATAATATATTATACCGAAAAAACATATTTCAAGTATAAAAAAAACTATTTTAATTTGATAACTTAGAAATATTTGGACATGAATGAGTAGTTCATACTTGATTGCCAGCTTAAGTAGTTAATTTATAGACTATCTACTCACACAAATTTTCAATACACAGTAACATATCTAAATTGCCTTAAACATATGCAAAAACATTATATACACAAAATTTAAAGTTTAAAAAGCGCGTTTTTTATTTCTTGTTTGAGTGTAGTTTGAAAAAATGAACTCACCTAGTAGTCCTATAGCTGTAATGGTGACTCAAGTATATGGCGTTTTGGAATGCTTTACCAAGGCACATTCATAATTTGATACTTTGAAAATGTACTAGGAGCATGACAATGACAGGAGTTCTAAATTTAGTGATCAACACAAGTTATGTAATAACTTTTCTGACAATAATGGGCATTTTCTTTTGATAGTCTTTTTAGTAACACACCATTCTTCATACCTATTGCTAGGAGACAATAATTTTACAGTGATAATATTTAAATACGGTGGCATAAAGCAGTGATTAAATGTTGTATTGGGAGTTTTATTTGCAGATTTAAACATTTCTTGCAGCATTTTTTCAGCTAGTTTAATATACTGAATGCTCACAAGGATACATGCAATGTTTAGTAGCAAAAATGCAGAAGGTATACATTTCTGTAGGAGTTAAAATATGACTTCTAGTAGTTCTTTGCAAGATAGTCTTAGTAGCATCAATTCTTTTTACGGTTCTTCTGATTCTGCTACAATGTCCATTACCGTGTGATTATTGCATAGAAATGCCATTCAGCTCTTAAGTTGACATCCGTTTCGTGATTACATAAATTAAGAAAGTTGTTTCTATTTTTGTTGTGTACTTGAGTAAAGTATTTCAGTACGCCACATGCTGTGTCACCACCAGAACTATAGTACTACTGTGTGAGTTCATTTTCTTAAAACTATACACTGAAGCAAGAAATGAAAAACGCACCTTTTTTTCCTTTCAACTATGTGGATAATGCTTTTGCATGTGTTTAGGCAAGTTACATAAGTTAATGTACAGAGCAAATGTTTGTATGTATTGAAAATTTGTGTGTGTAGATAGTCTATAAATTAACTACTTAAGCTGTAAATCATGTATGAACTACTCATTTATATCCAAATATTTCTAAGTTATTAAAATAAAATAATTATTTTTATGCTTAAAATATCTTTTTCCAGTGTAATATATTACATAGAGCACACTATAACGTAATTTAAGAAAGTGCAATGAAGTTTTCACTTTTTATTTCTGTTTTAGAGTGTGAATTAACTAGCAAAATTGCTCAATTTCAAGGACCTGTATCTTTTTTACAAACCAAATACACAAAACAATATATATAACATGTATAGTACTTGAATGGAATATTCAATTGGCCAAGAAATTTCATTTTTAATTCCATCCCCTTTTTCTTTACAGGGGTCTAAAAATGTCATTTTTCTCAATTTTCTGATCTTTGAGGGGCTGTAATTTGTAAAGGGTAAACAAACACACAATTACAGCTATATTTTCTCATTAGTGTGACTCCAGTGATTAGTTTTTGCCATATTTCATTTTGTGTTTCTGTCCCCTAAGCGAGTTATGACCCTTTGAAATAAGTAAAAATTTTACATTTGACCTTGAACTTTAACCTGTTGCCAATATTTAATTATTAAGTTACAGTCACGTAACTCAGCATGTGCGACTATCATCTTATGCACTTTAACATCAAAGCGTAAAATTAACTGCCATAAATGTAATTCAAATAGATTTTGACCAAAATGCAAAGGTCTAAAAGTCCCATTTTTGACTGCGAAAATCACTTTCGACGACCTCTAAAAAGTCAAGGGTTAAGGTTAGAGAAAAAATAAAAGTGGTTTTAAACATCATCCATATGCATCTTTTTGGGATATGAGTTTCAAAAAAATTAAAAATGGTCGAACGAACTCATCCTTTGGATCTGTATGGAATGATCCTTATCTGTTTGTACTTTTTATTATTGTGTGCTTTAAAATCTTGCCCCCCCCCCCTCCCCCCCCCCCCCCCTAGCCCAAAAAAAATACAGTTGGACCCCGATTTAACGAACTCATCGGGACCGAAATTTTTATACATTAAATCGGGGTTATTCGTTATATCGGGTTGAGATAAAATTTTTTGAAAAACTGCACTTACCTTATCTAAAACCCCTAATAAGCAACTGCGCAAATATATCCATAATTAGAAAGTGTAACTGAATTAGAAACTTTTTATTCAGCATTTTACCACTCAATACACACTGGTTAAGTTGAAATTTAAAACTATTGAGTAATAGATGTTTGACAATTTCCTTAATACTTGACTTGAAATGGTTCTCTTTTGACTTTATGGAGAGAAGAAAATTCTGTATCATTTGCAGCCTACTCTCATGAGATATGTATTTACACTTTCCAGGCCATGTAAAACACTTGAAAAAGTAAGTTTTAATGGTAGTTTCATTATCGCTTTCTGCATCAAAATCAATTTTCGGTGGTTGCTCCCTCGCTCATCAAAAATTGCTAATTTATTCCAAGAAAAGTCTTTTTCTATTTTGGACAATATGGATATAACATTTGGATAACAATTAATTAAATTAACAAAAAAAAATTCCAGCTGTTAAAATAATTTGTTAATTTGGGGCTTATTCGGTGAATCGGGGTTTTTGCTTTCATTTTAGTTGTGGAAAAGAAAAATTCGTTAAATCAGAGTCCGACTGTAATAAATAAAATAAATATATGGCTCATCACTTTGTTGAAGAAAAACTTTTTCTTACAGGAAGAAGAAGCTAGGTATGATGCAATTTTGCAAGAAGCTTACACTAATGCAGAGAAAGATACTAGAATGTACAATATGGATTGGCTAGATTCCCCATGGAAAGGTATACTGTCCATTCTGATACTACTTTTATTGACAACTAGTGTATGTTTCTTGAATGATGTTTTACAACTTTTATTATTTATTTATTTATTTTTCAGTTTTAATTCAATCAGTTTAAGTTTCAAAAAAATCAAATGTCTTAAATATTTGAGAATTAGTTAATGCATTGCAATGTTTACTTACTTTTAAAATGATTCATCATAATACTTCCTTCCCTGTTACATTGACAATTTTCCATTGCATTTTGTCTAACAACTTATATAATTTATACTTAAAAAAAAAAACCTATAAAAAATGAATTATGGAAAAATCTTTAACCCTTAACAGGGAAGTGCGGTGTCACAGACCGCTCAAAAGTTCATCCGATCCCCTATTTCATTTTCAGTCCGATTGAATGGTTTTTCCCAATAGCTTTTTGTTTTGTGACCTTGAACACCCCCCTTGCTTATCAGTATCTTTAGGCAAGTGCATCTGGTTTAAATTTCATGGCATTCTTAGAAGCAGTCCGTGAGACTCCACCTGCCCTTCAGTGTTACAATTTTCAGCCCTAGTAGACATGGCTCTTAACGTTAGAAACCGCGAATATAGGTTCATTTAATTTTATCTGCGTTATCAGGGTGGCGACAGATCAGGGAAAAGTCAGGGAACTTTATTAATCAGGGAAATATCAGGGAATTTTGAAAAAAATAACAAAAAATCAGGAAAAATTGATTTCATGAAGAAAAAAAAAATTTTTTTTTGCTTTACAAAATTAAGTACTGTAATTCCCTACGCATTTTCCGCTAATTATCTGTTCGAAAAAAAAAAAGTAAAATGAATGAGGTGCGATATTTGTGCATCTTTTTTCCTCAACGTCAAAGTATTGAATCTTACTTATTAACCACAGGATGAACTTCCTAAGATTGCTTCTGTGTATGTTAGGGTGTTTATTTCACCTAGCTTGAAATTTCCTTTTAAGCTTTCAATGCTACGTAAAATAAACAACCATACAGGCAAAGAGGAAGTCTTCATTAATGCCTTAGCTCCTTTGCCGTTATTTCATTGTCTCAACGTAATTAGCGAACTATAATCATGATTTCAAGAAGAAATCTTTGGTTTTTGTTTAATACTATAAAAGCTTAAAAGTTATTACTTCTTCGTGTTTTTAATTTAATTGCTAAAATTGAACTTTCAATAAAAAAAAACTTTGTTTTTTGTCGTCATACTATTTGTTGTCACCGCACATTATAAAGGTTTTCTTTTCTTCAGACTTAAGTGATTCTTTAATTTTATAACCAAGTTGTATTCTTCTTTTATATATTTTGAAATTAAATAATTGCTTTTTTTTTCTTGCATTTCAAAGTTGTTGTCACGAAAGCAAGCTAAGATTTTTTTGTTACATACTGAAATCATTTGAAATAGAGTTAACTTGTGTACTTAAGTAAATATCTTTATTTTTTTATTGTTAAAATGCTGTATTAATTCATTAAAACCTATGTTTTTGATTAGAGGAAAGCTCCCTATAAATGGATGTCAAATTGTTTCATCTGTTTTGCATAAATATGTCAATTAGTTATCTAAGAGTAACTACATTACTTCTATTCTTTCACTATTACTTGTTATTCTTGCAGCAATTATTATATTGTTTGAAAACTCAGTTGAAAAAAATTTCAATTACTTTTTTGTTATTTGATAAATACACATACAGTGGCTCCCAAAAGTGTTCGTACACATACGACTTTCAATGAAATAGGCCCTTATCCATTGGTTAGAATTAATATTTCGGAATAGGTATTTTATTATAAGATCTATGATCTATTTTTAACAAAACTACATGAAAATTTTTAATAAAACATTAAAACTTAATTTTTTAAAAATCAAAAACCAAAAAGTGCCGGAAATTTTATCTCACAAAAGTCTTCGTACACTTTGAAAAAATGTCAAAAAATTAGTAAATAATTTAATTTTTTACTAAGTTATTATTTAGTAGAATATCATGCAGTAACAACAAGAGCTTTTTAATGTCTGGGTATGGATTTCATTGTTTTCTTTCTTTTTTTGTGCAATTTCTGAGTAAGTGTTCAGCCGCACTACGAGTTTTACTGTTTCTAGTTCGCTTTTCGTTTCAATGGTGTATTTTCGTCATCTAGCCATCAGATATCTCCAAATATGTTCCATTAAGTTTAAATCTGGCGTTTGAGGCGATATTTCTAAGCTTAAGGACAATTTTTGAGGCACCAAACGCGAACGTGTGCTTCTTATCGTTATCTTGATAAAAAACAAAGTTGTTTTCGATTACCAAATTTTGGGCTAATAGTTAAAAATTGTTTTTTAAAATATTTAAAATGAACAGCATAATTCATTATTTCACCGAAAATTTCCAAATTTCCAAATCCTGATGCTGAGATGCACCCTCACACAAGAACACTTTCACACGTCCTGATTAACTGATCCAACTAAGTTCTTAAGATTAAATTCCTCACTTTTTTCTTCCATTTACAATTATACAACAATTTAACCGAAAATATTGAATTTATTTACATCCATTAGTAAGACGTTGTTCCAAAACGTTTTGAGCTTATTTATCATTGATTTTACGACGGAAAGCGTAAGCTTACTGTTTTTCGCTCGAACAAGAAAATTTCTGCGGGCAGAGGTCCCATTTAATCCAGTTAATCAGAAACCTTGGCAAAAAATTTTAGGTAAAAATTAAACGTAAAGTGTTTCATTCAATTCTGCAGAAACTTTTTCAGTTCTGAAAGGTGTATTTTTCATGTTTTTTTTAGCTGTAAACCTCAGATCACGCTTTATTAACTTTGCCAGTTGACCTTTTCTTACCTTGTTTTCGATCCGATTCTTGACTTTAAAGCATTTTATCAAGCACTTCACTATAGAATGGTATAAATTAAACAATTTAGAAAGATTTGAAACCAATTTACAGCTACTGTGAGGGAGAAAATTAAATTTCGAATCACGTTTGTTGTTTTCTACGCATACCTGCCATTTTAAAATAATAAGCAGAATATTAGGGAATAAATACACAAAACATTAAAGGCAAATGACTTTATAGTATCATTACAATGCAAAAATAATTTTAAAAAAACACATATGATAATGTTAATTATGAATTTATTGGAAAATATTTCAGTGTATGATGACTTTTTGTGGCGTATCTTTTCTCTGTCTCTTCGCTTTTTGACAAATTTCAAAAATAAAATCGGGCAATATTTTGAAAAAAACTACTGGGTTTTATTCACAATGTGAAAAAAAATTGGACTTCATATTCGAATTCAGTTTTGCGTTATTTTGGTTTTACTACAAAATTTCAAGGTGTACGAACACTTTTGGGAGCCACTGTATGTTTTTATGAGTAATTTTAATAGTTTCTTAAAATTCTTATACCAAGTGGTCTCTGGTTAAAGTAAAGTTTTTTTTATAATTTTCTATAATCTTTCCATGTAGAAAAATTGAATATACTGTTTTGTAGGGTTTTTTCCCCCCAAAAAAATTGACTGATATGTTTTTTTTAACCATTTTATTAAAAAAGTAGCATTTTTTAAAAATATATCTTTAGTTCAACAACTTTACACAACTTAAAACGTTTAAAATAATTCATTTTATACAAACATACAATGGATTTCAAATAGAGCAAAGAAAGAAAACCATTATCATTGGTAACGTAAATCAGGGAAAATTGGTGAACTGAATCAGGGAAAAATCAGGGAACTTTTTTTCACAATTCCTGTCGCCACCCTGGTTATGTGGAAGAGGGGGAAAATGTTCTAGATGAGGTTGAGAGTTGTTTTAAATGTTCACAAACGTTACGCAATAATGACAATGAAACCTGAATTATTCCTCGAAATACGACGCGAAATACTAACAGTTAAAGGGCTGTCAAAAATTTCCAGTAACGTGATATTACCAATTTTCTGGTACTAAAATGTTCTGTATATATTAAAGAACTAAAATGAAATCATTAACAAATAATTGATTCGTTTTTTATTATGATTAGATAGTTATTTACTACAGTTATGGTTTTCTCGAAAAATCTTAAGACTCGAGCAAAACTTCCTCGGAAAAAGTACATTTCGATTAAAAATTCAAAAATAGTTTTCCCCCTTGCTTATAAAAGTTCAAAGAAAATCTTTGGGAAATTAGAGGAATTTATCCTAATTACACAATTTTTTAAAAATTTGCAAATAGATTGGTCTCTGAGACCTCACCTCCTCGTTACGTCCTTTTTCACCTCCCCTGTTATGGGTTAAACTAGTAATAAGCTAATATAATAACCAATGTGGTATCTTTATGAAAAGAAACAGGTATAGCAGATCCTAAATAACCAAAACAATGAAAAATAGACACAACTGTTATTTATCATTTTTAAAATCCCAATAAGATATTCAGGCACCACGAGTATAAACACAATAATATAGAATTTAAAACACCCTCCCCCCCCCAACTAATGAGTTTTTGGGAGCAAGTCAAGAGACAAATTTAATGTAGCTATTTAGAATTTTCACTTTAAAAAAGCATGAATTCTAAAACTGAGTGGTTGGGAACTAAATTGAAGAATACGAAAAATTGTTTTAAAGAAAATATATAAACAAAATAGCTTCTGAAAATCCTCATTGCAGAGAAATTTTCATTCTTATTTCTCTGAAAAGGGGTAACTGTAGATGTAATAACGACCAAGAGGAACGATAAACAAATTTTTAACTTTTGACCTTATAAGAGCTTGGAGTGTGGTTATTTTGTTTTAATTTACAAATAATAATAATAATAATAATTACAATAAAAAAAAACATAATGGAATGTCAGAAAATAAATGATGAGAAAAAGGT
Organism: Uloborus diversus; assembly: GCF_026930045.1. NCBI lineage: Eukaryota > Metazoa > Arthropoda > Arachnida > Araneae > Uloboridae > Uloborus > Uloborus diversus. Next base: position 67,710,724 of record NC_072734.1, read on the forward strand.
TTTGAAAGGCAAAAAGTGACAAATTTTGATTTGTCATTAAAAAAAGACATAGATCTGCTAGATGTCATGTAACAACAGAAAGGGGAAGCAGGAAGCCTCCTGCTTCTATCGGAAATCTCTGATTAGGCCAAAGGTCTTCACAGAGAATTTAATTTTTGTTTTTGGCTAAAACTTTAATGACTTGAAAATAAGATTTTCTTATTAACGTTTTGTTTTCAGCCGGACTTATTGAGCTTAAGAGTTATGAAAGGTTCTTTGCTATTAACAAAATTTTGCAGAAGAACCTATTCCATGATTCTAAATTTCGTTCAGGAGCAGCTCTTATAAAATAAAATTTTGAAAGGATCGCTTTTACTTTACTGAATTTTGTGAAGAGGACACAAAGCTCACCAAATTTGTCTGTAGCTTCACTCTTGCTACTGCACATTTTCCCATCCCCCACCCCGTCTTTCCATTGTTTCAATTTAATCTTGTTGTGATAATAAACTCAAATTAAAATAAACAAACTGATAATTTTGCCTTTCTACATGGGCCAAATTATAAAATTGAATACATTTTTACATCAGTTGCACTTTATAACCATGTATTTCCATATTGTTCTACCCATCTGCTTGTGATATGATAGGCTTCAAGGCCATACCCAAAGGGAAATCAGGGTTCCAGCAACTTCGCTACATACTAACTCTAAAGAAATATCTGGTTCACAAATTGCTGGTGATAAAATTTTAAAACCCAAGCTTCTGAAAATAAAAGACCTGTGGTACACATGCTGGACGACTCTGGGTGAAACTATTAATTATTATACCAATAATAAAATGAAGGAATAAATTAACAATTTTAGGCTTAATATAAATTAAACACTTAGTTTGTTTTGATGCTGATATTGTGTTATGAAGGAGATTTTTACCCTATGTGCCATCAGTTTTAAGGACTGTCTTTTTGATTTATTTTGCCTGCATTGTTTGCAGTTCTGTTTTCAACTGTGCTTATTAGAAAATTAGTCTCATTTTCTACCACCTATGAAAAGAAATTAGAAATCTGGATTTGCTTCATTAATATTCTATTTAATTAACATAATATAAATTTTTCAGCATGAATGTACTTGACTTAAAAAATTAGAATTATCTTTGCCATATTTCATGGATAACGTAAATATTTTATTCCCTTTGCTTGTGTCTTTATGTTTATCTAATTCAGTTCTGATATTAAAAGTGTACCACACTGTTCTACTTTGTGTTTTATCTTAATTTAGTCTTATTTGACATTTTTTTAGTGAGTATTTTAAAAAGGTTTTATGAACAACCCAAATTATTCATATTTTATTTTTATTTTGAAATTTTTTTTTACTAGGACATGCAATTTTTTGTAGCTGTTATCACCCCGTATTCCTTAAAATTAAAAAATATAAATGTATTGTTTTCTTAAGAAATCCTTCCTGCACTGAGTGTTTGTCTAAAATGTGACTCATTTGCAATTTTATTCCTTTTGATATTTTTAGTTTTTTCAAAAAAGTTTTAAATGAAAAATGTTTAACACTTGAATATATTTGTGAATTGTTACTAAATTTAGATTGTATTAACAATTGATCCTCCCTCCCCCCTTCCCCTAACTATATTACAATGAATATTTTAACCTGTTATATATTTAACTTATGCATGTTAATAACTTAAATTGCTAGCTGCAGTATTAAAATGTTTCCCTGAAAAAAAGAAAATATTCTTTTTTATAATGCTCTTTTAATGCAAAGGTATGATTTTATCCATCAAGCACATAACAATTTCATTATTGTATTTTAATATATAAGCAGAAATTTCATATTTCCATTTTTGGCTTTCTGGTCATGTGAGTATGTTCTTTCTTATTTCAAATTCTCTTATATTTTTATTATGTTTAAAGTAATTTCTAAATGTAATTATATATAAATGAACAGTGCACTAAAAAATATGTGATGCATTGGTGCACAATTTAAGTTATCTTTTTGAGTGAATTTTTGTATTAGGATTTTTTTCCCATCCTTTCTTCATATTGAAATATTTTTACTATGATTTCTGTTCATTAACAGACTTTCTTAAAATTTAAGTTAGAAAGTTATTAAATTATGGAGAAATATGACGTTCCCTCCTAATTTATATATATATATCATGCAACAGACAAGTTTAATGTAAAAGTCTTCGTTTATAACTCAGCAAGTTCTCTTCACAATTTTATTATTATTAGTTTATGATTCTTGCATTTTTGAATATGCAGGAAGAGAAATGACAGTAAAACAAATGCAATATACATATGAAATTCAATATTAGTATGAAAAATTTTCAAATAAAAATTCTCATCATAAATGCTTGATATAATTAGTTGATTTAAGATTCCTGACTTAGGGGTCATCCATAAATGATGTCATACTTTGAGGTGGGAGAGAGAAGGTAACAAGAAGTGTGAAATCACATATTTCTTTTAATGAAAATATGTCATGTGAAAAGTAATGTGACATGTAAAGTGGGATGAAATGACATATTGTGACAAAGGGGAGGAGGTCAAAAATTTTGAAAAATCGTTTGAAATTTATGTACAGCTCCTTATCTCCATTTGAGTAGATTGTTGCAAGATAAAATTTTACTTTTCTTATGTGCCATAATCTTTATTTAACTGTCATTTAGTACCTACTTTTCCCCCCTGAATTTTATTTGCTTTTAGCATATTCTTTTGTTTTACAGGATGTATTAATCCTTTGTTGTCCATTTTTTAAAAAAAAGTTTTTCTGACTACAAAATTCTTGAGAGATTACAAGATATAACTGTAGAGTATTATAAGTCATATAACTAACTATCCTAGGATTGAATTTAGAGACTCCATTTTAAATCTGAAAATCTCATAGTATTTTGTATTCTTGTCGGACCCTGCCCAACACAGGTCCACAACAAGAAGCTTTTGATATCTGACATAGGATGCAAATGTTTAATATTGCTTTGAAACTGGTCTTGAAACCTTAATGTGCATACAAAAATTAGTGAGTGTGCAATAAAAATTAATCACTATTAAATTTTAGAATAAAATTTTTAATATTTGTAAGAATGCTGTGACAAAAATTTTATTTTGCTACTTTGCCAATTTCACCCTGCTAATTCTATTGGACCTGCTATAGCATATTTTGTTCAATTTTGTACAAATTACATTTGTAACAAATTTAGTATTGCAAGTTAATGTAACATATATTTTGATTCACAAAAGGTTTCTTTGGCACAAAGAGTCCACATAAATGTGACCCAACTGGTGTAGCAGAAGATATATTGCAGCATATTGGAGTTGCATTTAGCTCTGCACCTCCTGGAAATTTCAAAACTCATCCTGCAATGAAAAGAATCCTCAAAGCTCGAATGGAAATGGTTGATAATCGAGTAGTGGATTGGGCTTTAGCTGAAGCTTTGGCTTTTGGTTCTCTGTTAAAAGATGGGATTCATGTTCGACTCAGCGGTCAAGATGTTGAACGCGGAACTTTCAGGTAATGATTTTGATTCCTGTAGTTCTTTTTTTTTGGTGATATATATATACACACAGTAAACCCTCATTGATCCTGACCCTATCAAACTGAACTTCGCTTAGTACAGACCGCCATTTAGATGTGCATACTAAAAAAATAAAAGGTGAGTTAGCATAGTAATGTCGGTTAGCTCAAAAGATCAAAATCTTTGAACCAATGAGGCATGTCAAGTGTGGCTTGTGAAGATAGGTGATCATATTCAAAGTAGTTATTCATTTACTGTTTATTGTAAAAAAAAGTATGTATGTATACTATACTTAATTTTCTCTTGTGCAGTCTCATATTTCATTCTCTTGAATTCAAAATAAAATTTCTTCTGTGTGCAGTAGTTCATATACCTTAGCTCAATTTATAGGTTATTTTGTTTGATCCATACTTAAATTAATTCAGAAGACAAGGATCTCCAGTTGGTTGGGATTAATGAGGTTCTGCTGCATATATACATTTGTGTCATTCTATGGAAAACTGAACAAATCAATATTTTTTTGTTTCGATGATTTAGTCTGTATCGCTAATTGATTGGTAAAGTAGAAGACAATGAATTGTTAGAGGGATATCCGTGAGTCATGAGAATTGACATTAGTTTGTACAGACTAAAAAAAAGAGTGAAAAACAGTTTTTTCAATTAAACTTTAAATGTAAGAATTTAATATACTGTATTTTTGTGTTTTTTTTATTGTAATGTATAATTCATATAGTAAGTTTATTAACACTTAAATCATCATGGAAAAGGGAATGAATTCTTTTTATCATTAATTATCATATAATAAGCTTTCAGGAGGGATTATTCTTAATAATTATCATAATGAACTTGTTTAACTTAACAATTGTAGAATGTCCTGAGACTTTTTTTTATTCATTACACTTCAAAAACAAAACCCTAAATCTGGAAAGTTATACTACATTACCACATAGTTTTAATAAAATCTAAGAATACTAGAATCTTGTAAATAGAATGAGTGAGCAAGCTGGTTTTTTTTTTTTTTTTTTTTCTTTTCCCCTTGTTTTCTACAGTCATTTAGTATACTACTTTCTTGAAACTTCAAGATTTGAAAAAAATCCTATCTTTACAGATGGAAAAAAAAAAACACTCATTGATTTATTAAAATATGATCAGTTACTTAATGTTGATTATTCACTTCTTTCTGTTGAATAATTCTAATTGTTGGAAAAGTAATATGTGTTGCAATCTTTTATATAGCCACCGCCATCATGTTCTTCATCATCAAACTATAGATAAAACAACTTACAGACCCTTGTGTCATTTATGGCCAGATCAAGCCCCTTATACTGTTTGCAATAGTTCTCTTTCGGAGTATGCTGTATTAGGTATGATTTTTTTTTCTTTAATGATTTGATTTTTTTACTTGGGAAATTTCATAAATTTTGTGTAGAGTACCAAAAGTTCAGAATAATTTTGATGTGTAAATTGCTTGTTTCACAGTTTTTGAGGTGCTCTCCAATATATCGCAGTTGAGTAATGAATGCAGGGAGCATTTTATACAATGGCAGAAAATGTTATTGATCTGGGTAAATTAATAAATCAGGACTTCAAGTTTAGTCAACAGTGCAGCATTGCAAGTAACAAAGCCAACATAATGCTTGGATTTATCAATAGATCTATTTCAAACAAATCTAAGAAGGTTCTTCTGCCTTTATATAGGAGTTTAGTAAGACCATATTTCCCCATTTGGAATATGCTGTGCAGTTTTGGTCGCCTTATCTAAGGAAAGATATTTTTGTATTGGAAAGGGTTCAAAGAAGGGTAATTAGACTAGTAAGGGGAATTTCAGATTTAGATAATGATACCAGACTAAATAGGCTTAATATGTATAGCCTGGAGCAAAGGAGGGTCAGAGGGTCATGATTCAGTTGTTTAAATTGATCAAAATGAATGATGTTAATGGGTTAAATTTTTTCATGGAAATCAGGACGAGGGGTCATTGTTTTAAGCTATTCAAATCTCAGGCTAACCTGGAAATTAGGAAAAACTACTACTTTAGTGGGGGGTTGTGGGCATTTGGAACAGCTTACCGGAAGAGGTGGTATGAGCAGGGGTGTGGGTAGCTTCAAGAGGGCCTTCATTGAGGACTAATAAATTGACTAAGACCAGCCTAGCTGGGCCAAGAGCCTGTTGCTGGTTGTCACATTTGTATTGTATTTGTTTAAATAACCCCTTTCTCTGCTATAAAGATGCTTCTTTTCTGTGAAAATAGCTTTTTTAAATGTCTACTGTTTATAATAGTTTAGTAATAAGTTTCCTTTTACAAATGTTTAACTTCAAATTGCTTTAACAACTCATGGCTCACAGATAGCTCATTTCACTTAAAACCAATAATCCTGGATTCTAATTTTCCCCCTGCTTTGAAAAATCAGGTAACAAATTTATTTATGTGACACACAACTTTCTCCACATTTGGTTGCCTAAAAAGTAGTTTTCATATTTTTGTCCTACCCAATATCATACCTGCCAAATTTACACATTTTTGCAGAAGCTTTCTGCTTTTTCAAATGCTGTCTCTCAATTTCTTTCGTAAGTATGATTTTTTTCCACTTTTTAAACTTGGCTAATTAAAAAAAAAAAAAACCTTCTTCTATCCCTCAAGAAATGAAGCACAGCAGAAAATTATAAAAAAGTTCTCCAACTATTTTCTTTCCATGGTTTTTTAATTTATCCAAAATAACTGACTATTGTGTTGGTAATTATAACTGTTGTTCACCATTACAGGGTTAAAATGCATATCTAGAGTTATTTTATTTTTTAAAAGTTCATTACTTTCTTTTTCTATACTTCTTACAAAAGAATGCAATATTTTTGAAGCTGTGTTCAAAATCAGATTTTCTTCCCCCCCCCCTCCCGTTTCTAATTTTTGTTAAGCTTTGTTAAATAGCTAATAAAGTTTGTGTTTAGTTTCATTAAAACCTTAAATCAGAAATATTGAGTCGGCAATAATTTTGAGTGCAAGTTTTCGAATGTTTTGAAGTTAAATGCTAAACCTATTAAAATGTTGTTAAAAACACTTATCTCAGAATATTTTCAATGTAAAATCTTACAGTATTCTCTCCTGTTTTTTGATACAAAAGTCTACTGTTTTTGTTTCTTTTTAAAAAGAGAATGTGTACCATAAGCAAATGCAAGGTAGAAGTCCCCTTAGAAGTCCTCTGAGAAGGCAGTTTCCTAAGGTACTCTAGACTGCATGGACTTAGTTTGACACTGTATAGTTTGTTGAGGACCTTAAAATACAGGAAGAAAAGCTACTATTTTTTAAATCTTGCTTGTTAATGTAAACCTATAATTAAAACTTTCTGGTTCATAACCAAAAGATCTTCAGTTTCAATCTTGACATTGTTTTAAACTTTTTACAAATGTTTTGCAGTGCACTTTGCCTTTAAGTGATTGATATTCATGTTAGACTGTTTAGAACACATTCTGTTGAATTTTTAATTCAAGTTTAATGGGTTGTATGCAGGGTTCGCTGATATATATATCATAATGTATATCACGATATAAATTCGATATTTATTTTGAAAATATCATGATATTTTGATATTTTTGATATTTAGTTTTTCAACTATGGTATTTTCGATACAAAAAATATTTTCATCATTGTCATAATGTTCATTTATTATTAAAAATAGCCAAAAAGTTATGTACTATATTTTTATGATGTATTTATGCATCATTGATGTAACAAAATAATATAATATTCCTTTTTTTTATTTTATGTTCATAAAATGATTAGTAATGTAACAATTTTAATTCATATTATAAGTGCCTCATTAAATATTAAATGTTGGTCAGAAAAAAAAGAATGTCTTATGACTGTGCACCGACTAAAGCATATTTTTTATTTCTGAATCATATAACTGCGTAAAAGCAGCTAACAGAAGAAAAATGAGTACAACAGCTAATACTAAATGAACTCAATTAAAATTGATTAAAAAAATAAATGAAATATTAGATATAAATAATGAAAGAAGTGTTAATTTTAAGTCTACATATTGTAATTACAATGTAAGAAAATAAAGAGGATTTGAGGATCCATTTAGTGTTTTGAAGACTTTAGTTTGTGCTGATTGAAAATATCTGATAGATATCAAAATATCCGATATATATCAAAATATCATGATATTTTCGAACCCTGGTTGTATGTGAGGAAAACTATAATCTTATAATTTCTTTACAGGTTTTGAACTTGGTTTTTCAATGACCAATCCTAATGCTCTTGTCATATGGGAAGCACAGTTTGGTGATTTTATGAACACAGCTCAGTGTATTATTGATCAGTTCATTAGCAGTGGACAAGCTAAATGGGTCAGACAGAGTGGAATAGTGTTGTTATTGCCACATGGAATGGAAGGAATGGTAATTTGACCACAGTTAATCTTAATGCTGCATTTAATTTGTTGTACATGATTATTTCTAGATTTTGTCTTTTTAATATATGAAGTATAACAAAAATAGTGTACACATTAGTGGAAGGGACCTGGTTTTAAGTATTAGAACGTTCTTCAGTTAAGCTGTAGGAAGTAGTTTACCAGTTTTTCAAAAGCAACTATGAAATCATTGTCAAAATTTTGTGTTTGTTGTAAATTAAAATCTGGATCCTCAGTACATTTAAGATTTTAATTACTTGTTTGGATTTTATTTGTACTATAATTACTCCAAAATGTTGCTTTTCATTTAAAATCTCAAAGTCTGCAAGTTAAAATAATTTCAAATTGTTATTGGATTTGCTCAGTTTTTTTTCAACTAATGGTTTAGAAAGTAGCTATTTGTCATTGATTTGGGTGGACACTCTGTATATATATGTCATTTATTTTCAGTACTATATATATATTTTTTTAATCTTGAAAATTTCTTCATTGGTTTCAATGTTTGTCTAAAAATTGAGAATCATTTGATTTTCATTCTTTTTCTAGGTTTTTAAAAATCTTTTGATTTGGAGTTTTAAATTAAAAATATTTAATTTTGTATTGTTTAAAGCTTTTCTCACTCTCTCCATTTCAGTAAATTTTGACTATGTAACTATAGGTTTCAATAGGTTTTATTTTTGTTTTTAATTTTTTTTTCAACTTAAGTTCTCACACAAATTTTGAAGGCTGAGAAATTCCATCTTACCTAAATGATTGTCAAAGATTCTTAAATTCCAGCTTAATGTAAGACAATCTTCTGTTCTTACAGGGAGAAGGGATGTGTTTTGTATAATCAACGATTGTTTTTTTTTTCTTTTTTAACTTATTAATAAATATTTACTTTACCCTCTGGAAGAAAAATGGTTAAGTTAACTAAAAGATTGTCCTGGTGGAGGGAGGGGGGGGGGGCAAAAGGCAAAGGTTGCTGGACCAAGAAGCCAGAGCAGGCTGTTAGCCTCAGAGGCATGCGCAAAGCTTCAGTAAGGGAGGTACCACTATACCAGTAATCCTAGTCATTTAGATAACCATCGGGAGAGGGTGCAGGACTGCCGCAAGGTCAAAAATAGGTGTATGAAATTGGCGGCATCTGAATTTTTTTTAAAAGCATCTTAAATGTAGAGGACTTTGTTTCTGGTTTAAAATGGAGTTAGGGAGCCGAAACTATATCTAAGTGCAGTGAAACCTGTGTAAGTTGACCACTTGCGGTGCAGTACTTTAGTGGTCAATTTAGACAGGTGGTCAACTTACAAAGGGTTTGTTATGATTCTCAGTCAAATTTGATGCATATTGGTGGTCAAGTTTACAGGTTTTACTGTATTAGGAATATAAACCTAATGGTAAACATAATATTCGCTCCGAAATGAGAGGGTTCGAGAATTTTTAGAAATTGTAGTCTTAAAAATGTATTTTAGACTATCTTTGGTTATGTTAGGGAGAAAAGGTTCAGGGACGCTTCCTCCATCCATTTTTCGAAATTGGAACTTTTAAAAATGCAATAATTATCTCGGATCATGTTGGGAAGCTCTATCCCAGAAATTGCTTGAAATTGTAGCAGGGTTGGCAAAAACCCGGGTTTTTTTAAAAAAACCCATGGACCCAGGGTTTTTTGGGTTTTTTTAAATAAAACCCAAAAAAACCCAACTAAAGTTGGGTTTTTTAAAAGAAATGTGGGTTTTTTTGTCTTTTTTTAGGGAAAATGTGGGGTACTTATAGAATATTGTAGCGTAAGTATATGGACAATGTGCAAAAATTGTCTTCGGGTAAAAAAAGCTGGAAAACGAGTTAAAATTCAGCATTTTCTGGAGAAAAATATAAAAGACAAAAAAACCCAAGAATGGTGAAGTTTCAGATTTTTTAATTTTCATTATTACCAACAGTTAAGGTAAAGTTACTTCTCGAGTGATAAAATCTATTGTACGTTTTTAATTACTACATTTTTTTTTTTTTTTTGCATTTTACTTAATTGTATTTTATTTTGTTATGTAAAACTACTGTAGAACCTCAAGTAGTTTAAATCCCTTTTTACTGAACTCCAGCTTAATCAAGATATTTCTTTGAACTGTATGTTGCATGTTTTTCTATTTCTGTGTACAGAGTAAGAAATATTAAACTTTTTCGTAAGATAATGAAAATACTGCACCTGTTCTGTTTTCTGTCGACCGTTTGAAAAATCTGTTTATTTCTAAAAAAATATACCTTGTGTTTATTCGAGATTTGTGATGTGTTGGTTAGCAGAAAATAATTCACATGAAAGCCTTTTAACTAAATTAGTTTCCTCTGTACAATCTACAAATATTGAGAAAATCAGACTGACAGGACTTGGTCAATATAATTTGAGTTATTTATTGACCAGTTAAAGAAAAAAGTTAAATACATTTATTTAAAATCTGAAGTATTTTTTTAATGCCGTTAAGAGTTAAGAAATACTATTCAAGTTCTAAATTCATTTTTTTTGTTCTTTGTCTGTGGTGAAGAACAAATAAAAATGAAGTTTAAATTGTAAAAGTATTTAAATTAATTAATTTTTTTAAAAACTTCTCAGAAAATTTAAAAAAACCCAAAAGTGGGTTAAATAATGGGTTTTTTAAATGGGTTTTTTCAAAAAAACCCATTGGGTCCAACCCAATTGGGTCCAATTCGGCCAACCCTGAATTGTAGTCCTAACTATGCAATTTTAGACAGTTTTTGATGATGTAGGGAAGAGAGATTCGAAGGCTCTCCCTCGGAAAGTTTTTGAAATTTAGCTATTAAATTGTGATAAAAATTAGCTACTAAAACGAAGTTTTTAGAGCATCTTTGGTAATGTTAGTGTCATGAAAGTTTACAAACCCTTCCTCGGTATTTTCCAAAATTGAAATTCCAGAAATGCAATTGTGTAGATGATCTTCAATGATGTTATCAAGAAGTTTGGGTGCTCTCTCTCTCAAAAATTTTTTCGACATTAAAGCTCTAAAATCCAAATTTTAGACGATCTTTGATGATACTATTAAGTTGAAGGATGGTTCAGGGATTCCAGAAAAATTTTACAAATTCAAGTCCTAAAAACGAAAGTTTAGACAACCATTAATGATGGATAGGGTGCGTTTCTCCTGAATTTAGGTTGGGCTTTTCTCTGGGATTTTAGTGGTAGTGTTATCTTTGAAGTTTTTCGAAATTGATGTCCTAAATATGTAATTGTAGGCCATCTCTGATTACGATATGGAAAAGGATGGGGCTTGGGAATTCTCTACTGGACTTCTTTCAAAATCAAAGTTTCAAACACCCTATTCTACACCACCTTTGGTAACGTAAAATGAAAGAATAAATTTCGGGAACCTCGCTCCCTTCCCTTTTTTTGCTATGTCCTTATCTTCTTTCTTCGGGTCAATTATTGATATAAAATATTGTGAAAACCCTTTCCCGAGTTTTTCTTCTCCAAAACCATTTGAGTGCTTTTGTTTTAAATAATGAAATTTTCTATTTCCAGCCTGATATTTTTCTGTTGTTTGAAATTCGAGCATTTGTGGTTTCAAAAAAAATACTTTTAACATTTTTGACTGATGTGGTAACCTTTTAGTGATACAGGAGTGACTCTTGCCAAGGATGCCACAAGAAAAAGGGCCGTAATTTTCCAAGATTATTTCGAAAAAATATAATGAGTTTAAAGTTATTACTTTAATTATTTTTGCTAAGAAAATAAGTTACAATACAGTGAAAAGGATAAGAGTTGTGGGGGGGGAAGCACTATCCTTAGAGTTCATTTGAGACGCTATAGCCTCCATAGATACGCCACAGAGCACCTTAAATTTTCACACGAGCATCTTTATTTTTCTTTCAGGAAAAGCATGATATTCCTAAATATTTTTATTAAGTGCTAAAATGTAATGAACTTCATTTGTGTAAAAAGGCAGTAAAAATCAAATTAAAGGGTGCCAAAAAGAGTTCCCATTTAAATTTAGAACCTGAATTGATTTTGCAAAACATAGTCATGCAACACAGTTTCATGAAAACATTTATTATTATTGTTTTTATCATAACATAAATGAAATGCTTATACAAGAAGAAGAAATTATGAAAGCTGAGTGTGGTATGTGGAAGCTGAAGCTGGTTTGTAGAAGCTGCCTTGCTTGTCAGCCACGGCCACCTCATTCTCATTTCAGCCGCCTGCACATGACAGCAAAATATTGTTGTGCTCTGGACTTTTAATCTCGTCCCTTTTTTCTTTTAGTTATTTTTTTTTTAATTTTAAATTTTATTTATTTTTATATATATATTTTTTCTTTTTGAGCTAATGGGGGTACCGCAGTACCCCTGGTGACTCCCATGTGCATGCTTCTGGTTAGCCTAGTCCCTGATGATAATGATGACTAAAAGATACTCCATTGCTTAAAAATTGAAAAGTCATATCTAGCCCGTAATATTTGGTTGGTCACAAAATGTCATAAAATTTAAACTTTTGTTCTGAATTCCATAAAATGTAAAACATTTTAACTAAAAGAGATTCTTTATTAGTAGTCAGGTATTCTAACTGGTCTCTTTTTTGGGTTTCAAGCACTAAAAAGCTTTTTTTCGAAATTTTATCCTCCTTTTTTCCCCAAGGTTGATAAAAAAAAGTTTTTTTTTTTTGAAAGAAAAAGTTTTTTTCTTTTTGGTTTAAACCGGGTTTATTTGGTTTAAACACTATTTAAGAAATACAATTTTATTTTAGGAAAATCATGAAGATTTTATCAGTTAAATGTTGAGGAATGTTTAATATTCATGTGTTTACCTAATTTCTTGGTAATTAATTAAATAAGTAAGAGTTAAAAATTGTAATTTCATTTCCTCATACGTAGAGATTTCTATAGGAGAATATTGTTTGAAAATCTTTATTATAAAAAATACAATACGTGAATGGGCCTTAGTATAAGTAATCAAAGAAATAATTTACTGTGAAAGTTCATTATTAATTAGAAATAACCAATAATAAATTCTTGTAAATTAATTTCCTCATAATCATAACTATTTACAATAAATTAAAAAAATAAAAGTAAAATTGAAATCACTTATTCTGAAACATGGAAAGTATTTTGCAGTACCTACAAATAAATCACAAGTCTGATGAACATTACAGAATTTTAAAAAAACAAAAGATAAACGCATATTTTGTTTAAAGATTTTTTTTAAGTGCAAATCATGTAATTTATTTACCTAATGTATCAGTGACACAACTATTATAGAAACAGGATAAGTAGGTTTTAAGAAAAGCAATGTTTTCCATTGTAGACATTATTTCTCCTGGTTTAATGTATTTCGGAACATAATTTTTTAATCAAAGAAAAAAAAATTAAGATCCTCAGTATGAAAATACTCTTTTAACATTTTAATAATAAAGACTCATAAAAATTAATGTTTATTCATTCTTCCACCATTCATACATGAGACTTCTTTTATAATATTGGGATAAAAATTTTTTTTTAAGATATGTGAAAATTTGGCAGTATTTTTTTTTTTTTTTTTTAATAAGAGCACCGAGTTACATGGATATTTTCTGTTTTTATAATTTCATATATTTTCTTTTCTTGCTCTGACTCCATCATTTATCGGGGATGCAAAAAGTGTGCAGGTGTAAGCACAATTTTATGCCTGCTCCAAGTGTTCTTGGACTTCTTTAACTATTTTTTTCTTGTCATTTAAACATTCTAATGTTAAAATTTATATACACTATGCATCCTTTCAATGGTATATAATCGATCTTAATGAATCTTAAGTAATCAAGCAAATTAGGTAGTAAGGGAAGTTTCGGTTGAAATATGCTTTTTGGACTATTTTGAAATACCGAAGACTGAAAAATTATGATAATTGAATAAATAAAGAAAGAGCTACTTGGATATTTTCTCCGTGTAATTTTAGAAAAACTTAATTGGTCTGCCTTGTATATTTATGTATCTAGTAGGAAAGCTGCATTGATTTTAAAAAAGAAAAAAACAAAAGGAAAACTATTTAGCAAACTTGCATTACCTTACAAAATGCAAGTTTCTCAATTAATTAAATCTGTAATTTATCTATAAAACTGTGCTAGTTACTTTGCATCAATTAGATTTTACTCTTTGCAATAAAATGTAAAATTTAAGAAAACATTTGGGGGGAAAACAGTAAAGTTTTTCCAAAGAACCAGTTTTGAAAAAAAAAACATATAGTTTAAAAAAAAAAAAACCACTTGGTATAAAGCAAACAACCCTGCCTTTTCCTTTAAAATTTCAGTTTAATTTTGCATTTCTCCTTTGACCTCACTTATCCAGGTGTATTTCATTTTTTCTTTTAAAAAATGAGCACCCCTACCATGAGTCCTAAATTTTGAATCAAATGGAGGGGAAGTAACAACTAGAGTTCAAAACTATTGGATAGGTGTAAGAAATTCATTCAGCTTAGTTTCTTGTTCTAAGCAAAAGCATTTTTAATATTTAAAAAACAATCTGCAATTATTAGATAATCAACAAAGTGTCCAACTACATATTACTGTCAATTAATCAGTGCATCACTAGTTTTAGCCTTTAACAATTAAGATTAATGTCTTTGAAAATTTTAATTTGTTTCTACTTATGTTTGTCAATTAGGGGCCTGAACATTCTAGTGCCAGACCAGAGAGGTTTTTGCAACTTTGCAATGAAGAAATGGAAGTTTTTCCTGTAAGTCTTATCAAACTTTTGGCTTTTCAATATTTTAGTTTCTCTCTCACGAGTGTTTGTTTGCCATTTGATTCTGTTTTTGTTGCAGATGAGTTTAAAGGTTTAAAAATGTTTCTGCATTTCAGATTATAAAACCACTTATTTCTAAAATTCAAGTTACAATCGTACTGTAAACTCTTACTTATGTGTTAGCATAAAAGACAAACCAAAAAAATAAATAAGTGAGAGAAACATACGAAAAAAAATCCTCTTTCTTGTAGGTTAAATCAACTAAAAGTTAAAAAAAAAAAAGTAAAAGGAATATTGATGTGATTTGATTTGTTTCTTTTTCTCTCAAACGTTTCTGTGGTTTCTATTTGAAAAATAATTTTAAACCCTTGATCATTTTGTAAGTTGCAGCCTAAAAAAAAAAGTTAACAAATCTTTTTCAAATTATAGATAGGGAAGTAATGGCAGGTT
This sequence comes from Uloborus diversus, assembly GCF_026930045.1. NCBI lineage: Eukaryota > Metazoa > Arthropoda > Arachnida > Araneae > Uloboridae > Uloborus > Uloborus diversus. The sequence continues at coordinate 67,725,781 of NC_072734.1, forward strand.
ACAAGTGACCTTGTTAGATTTAGATGTTTTTAATAGAAATCAATACTTCTTCACCTTTTCCTCTGCAGATTTTTTTTTTTTTTTTTTTGAAACAGATGTTTTGAAAAGAATAATAGAAAGGAAAGAAAACAGATTTAAAAATGTTTATATATAGTAGGGGAATGTGGGGCAAAGTGAAATTAGTTAAGATGACTAATCTTTTTCAAAATGAACAAATTGGAAAATTGTTTTAAAAATTACAGTACATAAAGAATGAACATTGTATAAACTTGCTTTTGAAGCGATATTTTTGATTTTTGGCAGTTAGTTTGCTCTTTCAAAAAATAGTAAAATGTTCACTTTTCTCTATGGAGTCAAAGTGAAAAATAAAATAATTTTCTAATGAAATATTTTCTATTCAATTATAAAAATATTTTTGATCAAATGAATCAGTAAATAAAATTTGAATTAATAAAGAAAAATATTCTAAAACAATAAACTAATAATAAAATTAATTTATGAAGAAAAATTAATTAGTGAATAAAAGAATGATAAATAAGAAAATAAGTGAGAGAATGAATAAATATGAATGAATAACTTAATACCAAAGAATGTTAATGAATTAACAAAGGAATGTAAATGATTGAGTGAGTAAACAAAATAAACTTTTTCACTTTGCCCCATTCACTTTGCCATGCATGTACTTGAGAGCTTAATACTAAATAAATAAATACTACTCCAAATATTAGAAGATCTCAATTAATATTTAAAATGTTAAAAACAAAAACTTTCTCATCTTACAATAGCAAAAATAATTTTTTGAGTTACAACAAAATAGTACAATATGAGTATTAATTTTTGAAAATTGTCTGATCATCATATGCTTTAATATTCAGCGGTATTTTTTCCTGTCGGGAATAGACTACATATACTACTACATAAAATATTATTAGATAGGTGGCACTAAAAGCAGAGTAAATATTTTACCATTTCACTTTGCCCCATATTCCCTTACCTATTTTTCAAGCTGTCCAGGAGTCTCCCTTAAACTAAAATTACACTGATAAAAGAGGTAGCAAAATTATGCAGAAAGGCTTATTTTTGTTAAACTGTGTCTTTTTCATAATTTAACTTTTTTTTGCAAGTTTTATCCAAAAAAATCGCAGGCTTGTAGATTTTGGAATGCGTAAAATATATTTGTAGCTAGCTACCGAAAGGACTCTTTTGATTTTTGAAAAAGTAGATACACTCACTTTTATTTAGGTTTATTTTTGAACCTAATTGGAATTTTGCAACGAGAGGTAAAATAAAAAAAAACTCCAAATAGCAGAAATCGTAGATTTCTCCAGACACGTGTTTCAGCGTTACAAGGAACGCCTTTTACCATGCAAATAAGATGAGCTTATGGATGAAAATGTATCCGACAAAAGACTTTTTGTTCGCTTTTGTCAACTGTTATTTCCTCCGGAAACTCATTTCTTTTGCATTGAAAAAGGCTTTCTTCCCTTTTACTGCATATGTGCTAGATCTCATATAAGGTTACAAGTTAGTTTTCAAATTTAAAATTTTCTAACCATTTGTTGCAAATTTTAGAATGAATAAATGTTCATTGGTTTTTTTCAAATATTTTTGTAATTGTATTCCAAGACACATTCATTGTTTTTGTAACTTGTGATCGGATGATTGCAGGCACTATGCCCAAAGTAAACAGACCCATTAGCTGCTTTTACATGAGTCTTTTGTACCTGACATTTCCTTGCTCCAACTCCAAAAAATAGCCGGGATGTGGTTAAAAACAGGGTTTTTTCCGGGGTAGGAAATGCCCATGTAAATGTGGCTATTAAGTACATGCGAGATATTCGCTCATTAAATCTGTGGGCTCAAAATTGTTGCAATCGTTAAGCTGTTTACTATAGGTAAATCAAGCTGGATAAAATTTCCTTCCTCTTCAATCTGATATCAAAATTGTGGAAGTAGAGATGACTGGGTATGCCATCTATCGATGCTTATGCCAGTTGTTGTTGATCTGTGTTAGAGATAAAATTTAGGCTAACTTACTTAGGTGTTCCTTCATAAAAGGCCATGTATTTCAAGGCATTGAAACAGGTGGTGCTGAAATTGGCAAATTGCGTACTCATTCGAAAAAAAAAAAAATGCCTGATCTAAGTGTAATGTTTAGAGGAAGATATTCATAGTAGTGTGTCATAGTGTAGCAATTATTATTCTGATGCTTGGAATTTTATTTGCAGACTATTGATGAAGATTTTGCTGTCAGACAATTACACGATTGCAATATGATTGTTGTCAACTGCAGTACACCAGCAAATTACTTTCATGCATTGCGTCAACAGATAGTATTGCCCTTCCGTAAACCTGTAAGTCATTATGAATTACTAATTTAAAACACTTTACATTATTAAATATGTATGAGGTACAAGCATTTGTTTTGATGATAAGAGTTAGGAATGGATCTGCTAAAATATTTTTTTGAATTACCTTCTGTATATGTAGTTTATTATGCAGCATAAATGTAATTTTTTTTCTGCAAGTACATCAAGGCTACCTTGTTAGTTTCTTGTTTATTAATTTAGACCACTCATTTTAAATTGTTTTTTTTTTTTTTTTTTTTTTTTTAACTCCTAACATCAAATTAGACAATGTTTCCTTATATGTACGTTCAAAATTGGTCACATTTGCTTGCTGCCTTAAATTTAAGTTTAAAAGGAATTTCTTTCTTTCCAGAACTGAATTGGTCCCCCTTCTACAAAAGCTCTAGTCACATGGAGCAATTATACGAAAAACTACTTGTTTACAAATTTCCCGTTTTCAAATCGGCTGACAAATAGAGGGGAGAGCAGATGAAACATAATATGTTGTCGAGGATTCTTGTTGTGTTAAACTAGGACCTATGAGGTTGTTTGTTTTCACTACTTGAAAACATTACTCACTGCTAAGCAACCTTCTCAAGGGCGCTCATGTAGGGGGGCAAGGGGGGCCCAAGCCCCCTCCCCTTTGAAATGAGAACTTCCTTGCTTTCAATGCTTTTTTCTTTGCAAAAATGTATATAAATTTCTTTTCCAGCCATTAATGAATAAGTTATTAAAAATGTCCAATTTTAATATCTCTAATCTGTACTGAAATCAGTTTCCATGATGAAAAATTCTGCTAAACCATGGGGAAAATTTTCGAGCCTCCCCCCCCCCCCCTTAAAATTTTGCATATGGGTGCCCTTGGACCTTCTGCTTCTGCAGAAACAGTTATATCTTTTTTAAGCAGTTGCCTCATATAATAAAGTCTTATGTCGCCAGTTGGCTGGCTGCCCCTGTATTGTTGATTCTCAGAAAAAAGCCACTAAAGAAAAGTGTCTGAAAATTCATGTCTTAAAATTTTAAAAAGCTAAATGCATATACATTTTGTGGCTTTTGTCAATCATCTTAGTGTGATAAGCATCTTGATTCACAGGTTTTATCAAAATTTAAATTTAAAAAGTAGTATTAATGTTAGAATGTGTTCATAAATAGTTGATTCTTCATTATCAAATACAAATACAAAAGTGACGACCAGCAACAGGCTCTGGGCCCAGCTAGACTGGTCCTAGTCAATATACAATCCCCAGTGAAGATCAATGGCCCTTTTAAAACTATCTACTCCCTTGCTCATTACAACCTCTTCCAGTAAACTGTTCCAAGGTTCCACTACCCTGCTAAAATAATAATTTTTCCTAATATCCATGTTAGCCTGAGATTTAAATAGCTTAAAACAATGACCCCTTGTCCTGTTTTCAGTGCTAAACTTTAGCCGCGTAACATCTTTCATTTTAATAAATTTCAACAACTGAATCATGTCCCCTCGTCAATTTAATTTTGTCTTGTAATTTAAAAAATCTTGCGTGCTTCTTTAATAGTAAAAGATTATAGCGTGTTTTATCATAGGAAAATGGTTTAGCACACAACACCTTGTCAGTTACTTAAAGATCAAATTAGCAAAGAGGTTTTTTTTTTTTTTTTTTTTTTGAGAAATCACGACTGCTTATTGTTCTCATTTGACAGTCCTTGGCGTTGTACTTCCTTTTTCAGCTTGGACCAGGGGCCTCTGCAGCACCACCGACCTCCGGTCCTGAGCACCGTCCCCTGGTAGCAGCTTCTCTTGGTCGGTGGCGTCCATGTCCTACTCACACGCACGCTCACACACACAAGCTGTTACACACATACACACACGTCTAAGTGCAATGCACATAGGTCTACGCACACACACAAGCCTACACATGCACGCACGTGCGCCTGCACACACATACCCAACTATACTCACGTAACCCCCAGGAGGAAGGGCAGGTTTGGGGGGACAGGAGTCATTTCTAGAAATAATAAGTCCAATGAGTAAGGTCCTGTCGTGATTGCGAAAAACTTTTTTTTTTTTTTTTGTGGTTAAAATTACAAATTTGCTTTGTCTGTTCTAATAGTTAACACATTTACAGGTTAGTCGGTGTAGTTAGTTGAACAGTATGTAAAAGCAGGAAATCAAATAACTATCCTGCCCTTAGTCTAAAGCGTTGGTAAAGCAAATTTTTGAGTTATGAAGTGAAAGTAAAATTTATTAACTACTGAAATGTTCTATTATTTTTTCATGTTGTTTTTCTTTAAGGGAATAAAAATTATACAGATATAAAATTAGTAACCCACAATGGGCACTGCACCTGACTAGGCTGGTATTATTCTACTTATCGATCTTCAATAAAGATCAAGAGCCGTAATAAAGTAGTTTTTTTCTTCCTAACTTTAAGATAGGCAGATTTTTTTCCCCTTCCAAATTTACAAAATGATTGAAAAGCATGTTGTGGATGTTAACATACTTTTTAAAGCATCCGAAATAAATAAAAGCAAAAATTGCATAAGATGTTCTAAACTCTTTTGTCTTTGTGTAAAATATTTTGTCTTTTCCTTCCAGCTCATAGTTTTTAGCCCTAAATCTTTGCTTCGTCATCCAGATGCAAGATCGTCATTTGATGAAATGACAAGTGGTATGTGTACTAATTGTAAATGGCTGTTTATTGTTTAATGTTTTGATAAATTTTTGCCAAGTTAATACTGTTGTTTCTGTAGGAACATCATTTAAGCGTCTCATTCCTGATGATGGCCCTGTTAATGAAAACCCTTCAAATGTTGAAAGGGTTATTTTCTGCACTGGAAAATTGTACTATGAACTTTTGAAAAAGAGAAAAGAGTGTAATCTAGATTCTACTGCTGCAATTGTTAGGATTGAACAGGTAGTTACTTTCTATTTGCTACCATGGAAGTTCTCTTTTAGCCCGGTCAAAAAAGACATTCGAGTTTAAAAAAATTCACATAGAGCTGAAAATTGGTACAGACCTTAAGAAATACTTATACATCATTATAAATGAAATATAAAAACTTTAAATTGATCCCACTGGATCTAAACATTTTATAAAAAAGGTCAAAGGTCCAAAGAAACAATTTTTTTTTTAATCATAAAAGTTCACAGAAAGCAAACACCCAGGGCGGTAATTTGAGTGTCCCCCCTCCCTAACAAATGCAAAAAAAAAGGTTTTATTATTCTATGTATGCATGAAATTTATTCAATTTTCAGTCTAAGTACTGAAAATATGAAGAAAATATGAATCCTGAGTATAGTATAAACTACGTGAATCGAGGTGGAAGGAAGGTGGTCTGGGGGGGTTCCCTTCTACCGCCCAGATTTGCAGTCTTAAAAGTACATTTTAGCTTCATATTTTTCAGAAACTTACAATTTCACTCTGAGTGACACCCCGGGAGGACCACTCCCCGTAGCTATAAAACATTTTTTGTTGTCAATTGTGACTGCTATATCTCAAGAAATAATGAACGGAATCAAACAAAAATTTATAGACTACAAGAGCTGATTCTATTTTGGTGTCAATAGCTGAAAAGGGGGTGGCGCAATCGAACGTTCTTTTTTTTTTTTCATTGTGAGTGTGATATCTCAAGAAGTATTGCTATGTTCTGGATGAAATTTGGAATAAATGTGAATCCATCTGTAAATAGGCATTGATTCAATTTTGGCGCTAATCTCTCCATGAGGGGGGGGTGATTTTTTTTTGGTGTGAATAAAAATAGCTTTATAATTGCAACAATAAGAAAGGTAAATCGTAATAGACTGTCGTCTGCATGTATCTCGTGATTTTAATTGCATGGAAATGATTGGAAGCATTATTTCAATGATTTAAAATTTTTAACTGTTGCCATCTTGTATTTGTTAACAAATAAATGTTTGTAATTATTTTATGCAAGGCTTTTAAAATAATTTTCTATTTTCATTCTTTGCTCTGCTTTTGAGATAAATGAGGAATTGGGATGGTCGTCAAGTTTTGGCGTGTTTAATTTTGTTTTTGTTGGGAATATTGCTTCCTCGTCTAGCATGAGGAGGGATCAGAATTATAAGAAAGATATAGAAGAAAGTTTCGTGATGGCTACAACATACTCGTTTTAAAAATTATTCTTAACTCTTGAACAGAGATATGATCATCTATTTCTTCTTCTTCTTGGTTTGGAACTTCTAAAGATTGTTCAATTGAGAAAGAGGGATCACTTATATGAGATCTTCACCAATATCATCTTCATCAGCATCAGTTGTATTTGATTCGAAATTGGAGCATGACTGACCAAAGCAATTACTGCATATTGGTGAACAAAGCAATCCGACTTTTCTGCAGCCACAATTATGATTACATCCCTTCTTGCAATTGCAAGAAATAGAATGAAGAAGTTTTTCTGGAGCGGGTGCAAGTAGAGTCTAAATAGGTTCCAAAACGTTATCTTTCAGTGCCCATCCCCAGTTTTCAGGGTCGAACTGATTGCCTAGCCGTACTTGGACTTGGTAGTACACATGACACTTGTTACGTGTGTTAGCAAGAAATTGCTGCTGGTTTGTTGGGGCAGTCATAAATTTGTTAAAAATGACATCAGAGAAGATGGAGATATTTTAGTTATCCAACGACGTTGCTCTACAACTTGTATATTCTTAATATGATCAAAATATCCATCGAATACTACAATAACATTGTTACCACAAAAATGTCTATGTATGTAATTAACATACTTCTCAAAAATTGCATCGAATTTTTCAGTCCGATCCCATACAACGCAGTGTAAAAGATATTCACCGTCAATGATATAGGTAGTATTTTCTTTATCAATTTCAACAGGTACACATTGAAAGCAATCAAAAATAGCTGCGTTTATGTTTTACGCTTTCCAACTGCATCAAAGAGTGATAATAGATAAGGAGCCAATTCATACTGGAAAAATGTTTCAAGGTGGGGGGAGGGGGGATAAGACCACCAAGGCATAGCTTCAAAATCTCCGCTTGTTTGTACATAGTTGCATAGTTTTCAAAGTTTGTTATCCTCTATTTTTAAGGCACTTATCGTTATAGAGATATTTATGAAAAATTGATTTTTCTGAGCTTTGACCTTGAATCGAACGTTTAGCTCCACTTTGATTCATTGGGAACTTTTGAATTTAGTTTATAATGATGTCTCCAATTATTTGTTTGTTAATTTTGTAGTCAAAATGCAATATTTGGGCATAAAATGGGATGTTATGGCGAGTTTTTAGAAATTTGAGTCCCTGAACTGCAGTTTTAGGCTTTATTTTATCGCTTTAGGGGGGGGGAGGTATGACCCCTTGACCCATCTACTGAATCCCCTCTCATTTGAGTATAATTATCTAATTTTCAATCTTTCTATCCTTTATTTTTACCTGAATACTTACCGTTTAAAAGATATTTGTAAAAAATCTATTTTGACCTTGAATAAAATTTTTAGCTCCATCGGGATCAATGGGGACTCCTGACTCTTCACATTAGTGATGTCCTTAACTATATTTGTGTTAATTGCATAGTCAAAGTACCGAATTCGGATACAAATAAGGGGTCTATGGGGAAGTTTTTGAAATATGTCTCCATTACCATTTTAAGCTGTAGGGTAGACCGACCAGTGAATGAACAGTTAAGCACAATTTCATTTTTAAAAAATCCTAGTAATTTTAAATACTATATTATACAGATCGTGATAGCTAAAACATTTTAATTGATCTATGTAAATATCTCTAAAAAATCGCAGGAACTTAAATGGTACCGCTTCCGACTTTTTTAGGTGTTTAAAGAAAAAATGGCACAACGACCCAGTGAATGAACACAAATTGGTCCAGTGAATGAACATGATAAATTTTTATTCAAAAAAGGGACTAAGTTTCTTTGCGATCTATCTATCTATATAACTATCTATATCTATTTATCTATCTATCTATTTCAATAACTATCTATCTACTTATCTGTATCCAGCTATCTATATATTTATCTATCTATCTACCTATCTATCTATCTATGTACTTATCTATATATCTATCTACTTATCTGTATATCTATCTATTTATATATTGTATCTATCTATCTATTTATCTATCTATCTATCTACTTATCTATCTATGTATGTATCTATATATCTATCTATCTACTTGTCGATCGATTTATGTACTTATATCTCTACTTATCTATATACTTATCTATATATCTATCTACTTATCTATCTGTCTATCTACCTAACTATCTACCTATTTATCTGTCTGTACATCTAAATATCTACCAATCTATTATCCTAATAAATCTATCTATCTACCTGCTTTCTTACCTATCTATCTACCTACCTATCTATCTATCTCCTTATCAGTATATTTATCTAGCTATATCTATCCACCAATGTATATCTATCGGTCTATCTACCTGTCTATATATCTACCTACTATCTATCTCTATATCAGTCTCTCTAACTAGCTATCTATCCCTATATTAGTCTTTCTATCTACCTATTTATCTATTAACCAAAAACCATCTGTTTTTCTATCAATAAATCTATCGATCTATCTACCTACCTATTCTATCTCTATCTACTTATATATCTATTTCCCTCTTATTTTTTATATATCTTACTCTATCTTCCTCTATCTATTTATCTATCTATCTATCTATATAAAAACATACATACATATCTACCTATCTATTCTCTCTCTTTGTATATATATTTCTATTTCTCTGTCTCTCTATCTACCTGTCTATCTATCAAGAGAGATAAAGATATAGAAAGATAGATGTAGGTAGGTAGGTTAATATACAGATAGAGATATAGATAGATAAAAGATAAAACTCAGTAAAAAATGCATTGTTTACAAAGACAAAAATAAAGAAATCATAAAATATATAATGAAATACATAAATAAAATAAGCATATAAAACTATCTGCATTACAAAAAAGTACGAAAATGAAAATATCTCAAAGAAACTTCAAATTTATTTTTAAATCAAAAGAAATTTTACCATTGTTCATTCACTGGGTTTTTGCAATTTTTCGTACCCAGTGACTGAACACCCCTCTACCTGAAAATTTACGCATTCTGCATTGACTGAAACAATTTAAATCCATAGCCTAAATATGTATACTTAATTTTTCTTTCGTAGAGTTAAAGAATAAAATTTATTGATAAAAATAATATGTATCAAAATAATTTCTAGCACGAAATCAGCCTTATTATTTTGAAAGAGAGAAAGAACGATTCACGGCAGTAAAAATTTCAAATTTTTTTCCAGGAAAAAAATTTATCCAAAGTAACCAATCAGGTGTCAGATAGCTTAGAATATCAATAAAGAACGCTTTTGTAGTGAATTTATTCAGAAAAAAAATTTGGAAGCTTATTTTTTTTTAAAAAATGACGCGCTGTTCATTCACTGGGTGGTGTTCACTCACTGGCCGGTCTACCCTAGTATCTTTAGGGTGGAGGGTATGACCCCCATGACCCATCCTCGGAATTCCCACTTGTTTGTACACAATTGCATGCTTTTCAAACTTTGTAACCTCCATTTTTTTCGGTAACAATTATCGTTTCAGAGATATATATGAAAAATTGATTTTTTACCCTTTGACCTTAAATAAAATTTTTAACTTCGCCGAGATCAGTGACGACTTTTGACATTTCATGTATAATGATGTTCTTAAGGTCTGTACCCATTTTCAGCTCTGTGCGAATTTTTCCGAACTTTCGCTTTTTTTCTTCTTCTTTTTTTTTTTTTTTTTGTCTAATTTGACCGGGCTATTTTACACTTGTTGATTTTATTAATGCGAAATGTTTTTTGAGAAACATTTTAGCTATTTTAAAAGGTGTTGTTTTCAAACCTGAGTACATTGTAATTCATGACATCAAGACTTCTTCTAAATTTTTATGGAACATATTTTATATAAATGACAATGTCGAACACCAACAATTATGTTTTTTATATAAAGATATTTAATTAGCATTAAAAACATTAACCCATTCGATGACCAGCCCGAAAACCCTTAACGCGCATGCCGCAGATAACGAAACAGAGTTGCTTTTTGCTACGTTGTAATAACACTTTTCTCCCCATTTTGCTATCGGTATTTTAATGTTGTTTTTGCTGTTCAGCTTGCATTCGACAATCGCTTCGCTTTATTTGTTTTTAAGCGCTGAATTAAATAGTGCAATAAAATACAAGGTTGCTAATATGTGCTGAAATATTCATACATTTACGCAGTACATAACAGGAAAATAAGAAACAATAGAGGATTGGACGAAAAGAAATTATTTTCATAACACTAATTATTTTATTAATTTATTTTTCTTTTTGCTTTTATCTCAGTATATCTTTTTTTTTCTTTTACTGTTAAACGTAAGATGATCTATCTTTCAAAAGGCCTCAACAAAACATTCTTCAAACAATTGACTGATCGATCCAACGTGTGAGCAAGCGGACAAAACGCTGAATGGACAAAAACGCTTTAAGTGTGGGAATGATATTCTAAGAGGATAAAAAGTATTCTTCGGTGCCTTTTGATATATTGTGACACTTCAAAACGACCAATTAACACAGAGACATCCCTTTGATGGCAGGACTATGGTCGACTTTTATCGTAATTCAGGTGACTTTTAAATCCCTTCTGAATGCCCAGATATCAGTTGCTCAAGCGTGGGAAGTATTTTAAAGATAAATGATTACAAAAGATCAAAACTTGCGGCTAATCCCCTATTTCCCTAAAGGATACTTTTGTGCATGCAACTAAAAGCCCCCAGCTGAGAGAGGAATAACTAGACCGACTGGGAGGTCTGTATTCTCCAAGGACCCTCTTTGCAAACATCCGAGCAAGTTAGTTCCATTCAAAGAATGGTCAGAAGGTTTTAGTGTTTTGTGGTCAACCCTTCCACATTATTTTCTTACAACAAAACAGTTTAGCTCAGAAAGGAATTTCAAAGCAAGCTTTTATGCTTATATGACGGAACATGTCTTCAGAAGGAAAAAAAAAGGAGATCTTGCTTGAAATCGAGTCGGATTTTGAATCTTTTTTTTAAACATACTTGGATAAATTTTAGTTAGTTTCATAGGATTATTTACTAATTATGGCAATTTGATTATTGAAAAGAAACCAAATATTTAATTTATATTTTTAAAATCTCATAAAAGAAGGTACAATTAAAACATTGGAGCTATTTTAAGACAATAAATAAAATCTGAAAAAGAATGGGAGAAAAGGAATGTTTTGTTTCTTATGAGTAAAGCGTACAAAAAAAGAACTCAAGATATTATCATTTTATTCGTACTGTCGTATCTGTTTTATGTTTTACATAGTCAATTTTTACGTATAGTCAATGCGGTCGTCTTTTTTTTTTTCGTGAAATAAAAAAATATTCAAAACCGTATCACTAAAAATCCATCAAAGGGTGCCGCGAATATAATTTACGTTTCAAAATATCATGATTTAAAAATAAATAAGCACTAAAAAATAATAATAGTATACAAATAAATAAAAAGCGTAGTAAACACATTATAATAATAAAAAAAAACGTACTCGTACAAAATTAAGATACGTAAGATAATTTTTAAAAAAATATTGCGTAAAATAAATTATAAAATTTGAGGATTATGAACAATTTAGTGAAGGATACTTGCGTAAGAAGGTGGATTTTTGATAACAAGGAAAACATATTTCTGTTTATTTGCTTTATTCAGGCATAGAAATATTGATAAATATGTAAGGAAATATTTTCACACTTGTTCATCAGGAGTTCAAATGCCAGAATGCTAAGAAACAAAGCTTCCATGAAAAGATAAAAATATAATGCCTGATTATTTGAAGCATTATACGTGTCCCATCAAAGAGTACTTGAAAAGTTAATACCTTAGTAAAATAAAATAAATTACAACAAGTTCTGTGAAATACTATAAGTTACATCCCTTTTGTCTAAGAAAAGAGCTTGATTACCGCTCCCCTAAAAGCTCCAGAACCCAACAGAGAAGCGCAATAACTGGGTTCTGCTCCTGGAAGGATCGCCGACACATATTCGGCCGAAGCAAAAACTGCTAGAAACGCCGTGACGACACAGGATCGTCGAGGGCAGTTAGGAACCATTTTCTTGCGACGAGCCTGAATCGGCCGGGGCAGTATTAACACAGACTGCGCGGCCGATCCTGTATCGGCCGGGGCAAGGAATGGGTTAAGAAGCATAACCTGAATGTAATTGTTGTCTGATATATATATTTTTTAAATTTTATTTTATTTCTTTATTAATTTTTATGCATGTTACTTTCTACACACTTCAAATCTAAAAATTTTTACTGTTCATCAAAATGCTTACTTTTTTTTTTTTTTTTTTGCATCTGTTCTATATGAACTAATAATGTTTTTTTTTTTTCTTTTCTTAATTTTATCTATTTTATTTATTTTTTCATGAAAAGCTCTTAATGTACTGTTATTAATTGCAATTTCACTTTCTTGAAATACTTTTATTTAGCATACTACTTATTTTTCTCACTCAATAAGTCTTCAATAAATGTTTGCCTTATATGACATTTTCAGTTTTCAGGTCATATTGTATTTTGCTATATCAGTAATTTCTACATTAAATGAATTCTATTTTGTAATTTTTTGAAGTAAATTTGAATGTAGTTAAACTTTTAGAAGCTTTTCAGTTTACTATTTCAGATGCAGCATATTTCTGTTAGCTTTATATTATTCGATCAACTAAAGTCTTTTTATTTCCTGAATGATATGATATAAAATGGTATTTTGGTTCTTCAATTTATGGAAATCTTAATTATAGCCTTAATGTTTTTGCAGCTGTGCCCTTTTCCATTTGATCTTGCAAGACAAACGGTTGAAAAATACCCCAATGCAAAATTGCTTTGGGCTCAAGAAGAACATAAAAATCAAGGTTATTGGTGTTATATTCAGCCCCATATGGAAACTGTTACTAATCATGAACGTCATATTAGGTATGTAAACAATTTCTGTGTTTCAGTTAATTCTTATACAGAGTTAAGGCTTCATTAGGAATTATGTATCATCCAATATCATTTGTAGCAGTTTTCAATCCAGTTTTATTTTAGATTTGCGATTTCTTGTAAAGTAAAAAGCAAAATGTTAATTCAACATTTGGTTTAACAAGTAAGATAAAGTAAAACACCAATTTTACATTTCTGAGGGGACTGGTTGAAAAAAATCTAAAATATGAGAAATGCATGTAAATCAAATAGAAAACACTAAAAATGGTAAAGATGACTCTTTTAAGAGGTATACTAACCTATATTTTACTGAAAGAACATTATCATACATCCGGGCGAATATAGTCCGTAAGAGTGGGGTTTGTAAAATAACTGGCTGGAGCGGTAGCATTTCTGTTTTTATAGATTTAGTTTCAACAACTTGGATAAGCTTTTAAAAAGCACAACTGGAGACATATTGGATTATTCAATAAGTTACCGCCCTATAGCCAGATCTAAGGCATGAAATACATCACCAGCTCAGTCAATTCCAGCCGAGGACTGCAGTTTCGTGATTATTAGCACTCATCAGCCCGGCATAGGAGTGACTGAGCTGGAGGTGGAAAACCCCTTAACAATCGGATAATTTTCAAGAAAACAGTCATAAAAATGTCTTTTTTTTATTTAAGAAAATTATATAAAAATAAGTGTATGAACAACATGTGCATTCAGTTTTTCATTTTCAATATTTTTTAGATTGAAGTTTTTAAAAAAATTTAAATTTTATGAAAAGTCAACAAGCAAGCCCAAGCAAACAGCGTAGGTTTAAGAATTAAGTCTTTTAAACATTAAAAAATAATTTTTTTAATCTTTGGTGTAATATCAGGGGTCGATCCAGCGCAAAATTAGGGCCGCTTTGCGGCCCCTTCACAAAATTCCGCATGGCAAAAGCGACCCCTTTCACAAAATTCTGCGTCGCAAAAGCGGCCCCATTCACAAAATTCACCATCGCAAAAGTGGCCCCATTCACAAAATTCCGCGTCGTAAAAGCAGCCCCTTCACAAAAATTTATAAAAAGGCACCCATTTCACAATATTTTTTAACCGCAAATGTGTACGCATCTACGCGGAAGCCTACCCCTCTTCCACCTTCCCCCATCTTATCTTTTTGCCTGCTGCGTGAGGTGTTTTTGCTTGAGAGCGTCAGGGGGGGGGGGGGCGAGAGAGGGACGCTTGTGATTGGTGGCTGGCGAAAATCCAAGAAAAATAATGAGCACGTGATAAAGAATTGATTCGATGATTTTCTGCTGTTCCACGAGTGCGAATTGAAGACTGACTCATTTCACGCCACGGCAAATTAATCGCCTATATTCTGTTGGTTTGATTTGCTTCAATGACCAAATACTTCTGAATTAAATATTCCTTTGAATCATTGTAACTTTCAATTGTGTCTTAGTTGCACGCATCCTTCCTTTATCCATATTATTTTGCCAAATTATGCACTTTAAATTCTCAAAAGTAGTTTCAAATTGAAACCTTGCCAGTTGCAGATCTTCTATTTTTTTTTCCTCTTTCTTTTTTTTTTTTAATTTTTTTAAAAATATTCACCTGTTTTTTTCAATTTGTTCCTATTTTCTTCAGTTTATTTTGAAAAAGTTTAAGGTTCATAGTTGGGGGGGCGGGGGGTTATCTTACGGAACGGACGAGCAAAATTTCTGAAAATTATTCCCGAACGAAGGTTAAAAAAAAACTCGAAAATCTTATATTTTCCTTTTTTAATCAATTGCATAGAAATTCGCATTGAATACTGGCGCATGCTGATGCAAATCGTATTGTCTGGCAATTAATTAAATCCTGTTAGTATGAGTGACTACGCGGGAAACACCGAACAACCGATTGGCGAAATTCCCTATAGTTTGGAGATGATACTGTCCGTTCTCGAAAGCTCATTTGACACGATTGCATTTAACGAAAAAAAAAGGTGTGATTAGGCCAGGGGTACCCACTTTTTCTCATATTCTTTAGTTTAAAGCAGCGTTTCTTGATCTTTTTTTGAATCTCGGACCGGTAGAAATTTATATTTTTTTTTTCAACTAAAATAAACTAATTTGTTTTGTCCTTTTTTTTTTAAACAAATGCCAGAAAGAAAACTTTTCTACTTAAAGTAAACTTACAAAAGTTAATTGTAAGATTTTTTAAATAACTTACACACTTTGAATGTAAAAATAAGCGCAGCTAATTTGTGTAAATTTTCATAAGCGAATGAATCTTATAGAGAAACCACAAAACGTATGCAAAGTAATGGATATATTAATGCATAAAATATCGTATAAAATTAGGAATAAAATTAAAATAAGGAAATTTTATTTTATTGGAAACGGGTATAATTCTTCGAAGATCGGTCAAATTTTCTCGCGGACCGGTGCCTGCGGAGAATTGCTGGTTTAAAATGCATTATTCATTTTTTTTCTTTCCTGCTATTTTTCTTGTAGACTGTACGCGTAAGAGCAAAAGATAACTTCCAAAGTCACGCTAGTTTGAGCGTACAGCATACAGTAAACCAAAAGAATAACGGTATTATTTTTTTGTAGTTTAATTCCTAGATTCCTTCTTTTATTGATAAAATACAATGCCAGCTGAAAAATATCGTCGGTCATTCTATTTAATCTTGCTGTCTTTTTAAAATAAATATGAAACTTCCAGATGAGCAATTTCGCAATTTTTTAACACATGTCCGCTAATGGTGAGCAACGGGAACAGCACGCAAAGGAAATTTTATTGAGTGGGATTTTATTAAAAAGTGGCGGGAATCGCGTAATCTGCAGACGATAAATTAAAAAAATGTGATAATTGTATATTATTCCAGTTCGTTTTCTTTCTCGTTATTAATTTTTCTTTTGCAACAGATCGTCTGCGATCCTGGAGCGCAGACGATATTTTTCGTAGTTAGCTTGTTCGCTCAACCTAAGGCCTACGGCTAAGAGGTGGGGTGCGTGCGGAGAAAAGTTAGCTTGTTCGCGCTTTCGCGTGTTTAAGAGGACATTTTTTAGGCGCATCAAAGAATAAATTGATATTCTATTCAATTATAATTTGTGTGCGAGTGGATAATAGATAATTTTAGCGGATAATGGAGCGCTGGAGATAGCAGCCGCAATAATCTCAGTTTGGAGAGATTGCTTGTTCGTTGAAAATTATTCTTCAAGAAATTAAAATATGAAGCGAGGACGTCCTGCAGCGGGAGGTACCTCCCGAAATTGTGCGTATTATGTTAAAAAATTTCGCTCTTCGAACGTTCGGTCCCAAAATATTGTGAATTTCTTCAAGTCAGCAATTAACAACCCCGATAAAATTGCTACCACCACTTCATCATGCAGTAACAGTAACGCAAATGTTCCCGTTTTGGAGGGCTCGGGAAATGTGGTAAAAGATAATACATCAAATGACAGTGAGGCAGTTCGCGAAAGTATAACGATTTTTGAGCAGAAAATACTGGAAGTGAATCTGGAGCAACTTCAACTGATGATGATAATGAGATTGAGCCATCAAATAATGATTCAAGCATTGTATTTGAGAGTACAATTGGAAATAAGAAGCATGCAATAAATAAAAAGTACATTGCAAATTATGAAAATGTGTATAGCTGGCTTTACTATAGTTATTCAGCTAAAGGTTTTTTGTGCAAAATATGTTCATCTTTCATGAATGTTAGTGATTTGAACAAACCTTGAGTAAATATTGGAGTTGATATCAAGAAAAGCCGTCACCCTATAGAGTTTAAAAAAAAACATGAGTGCAGCAAAAATCACAGAGAGGCTGTCAATATACAAAAATCTAGTGCTAAAGAAGGAATTCTCAAAAAAATCTGAAAGTGAAGAGATTGGAAATGAAGCAAAAAAAAAAAAAACAGAAAATTGATTGGTAAGTTTATTCAAATTTTGTACTTATAATCATGAAGCAATGGGCCATTTTTGAGAATTTTGAATCTCTAGTTAGATTTTTGGGGGTAAATTTAGATGACAATGAAATGAAAAAACATTTGCTAACTTGTGGTAAGAATGCCACGTATTTATCCCACATTTCAGTTCAAAACATTTATCTTTGAAAATACCAAAATTCCGTTGTTTTCAGGAAAATCCTAAGTTTTACTTTGATTACGCAATATATATTTAGTATTAATTTGTGTTGAGTTTCGAAATCCAATTCTAAAATAACTTTACTAAAAATAAAATTCGTTTATATGCTGTTTTTATATTTCTATTTCTTTCGAAGATCTTGATTTCCTTACATGCGCCATGGTAAATGAATTTTTCGCATTTTTGATGTTGACTGTACCTTGTTAAGTGGCAAACAAATAAAATTTCTTTATATATTTATTAACATCATTAAATTGCAAAGTTTTAAACGAAATACCTACTCTGTAAGAACGTCAAATGTCAAAAAATTAAACGCTGAATGCTGGTGCAGTATTATTTTGGGTTTTAATTACTTAAAACCCAAAATAATACTACGGTTTTAATTTAAGTTTTTCAAACACATACATTCTTCTGTGTTAAGAAATATGTGATATCTTTGAGTCTGTTCATATTGTATTTATTGGGAGTTATCATTACGTTCAGCAGCATGTGCAATTTTCATTGATCTAAAAGTATTTGAGAGGGGCAAACAGTAAATCTGTTGTGAGACTTTCACCTTAAGAAAGTGTGCCTTGCATATGTATATTTGTAAAAAACAATAAATGTAATGTGTGTCAAATTACGAATAAAATGTTAAGAGTCTTACTTCCCCCCTCCCCCAGCGCATTTTCTCTAGACGGCTTTCAGGTATTCTTCAAGAACTTGCAATCACCCCTGAAACCTGTCTAATGCTTTTCTATAACGATACGACAGCTAAAAATGCTTTTATATAATCTTTTCCAAGAAAAAAATCACAAGTTCTTTTTTACAAAAATAAAGAAAATTCACAAAAATATTTTGCTTTTTCACAAAAATAAAGAAAATTCACAAAAATATTTTGCTTTTTCACAAAAATAAAGAAAATTCACAAAAATATTTTGCTTTTTCACAAAATGGGGACCTAAAAAATAAAACCTGGATCGACCCCTGTATATGAAACGTTATGTGTGGGACAAAAGGTTGACTTTTTTGTGGAATGGCCCATAATAGGTATTTTGCGGGACTGTAGCCCTCATTTGAATGAAGAATTTTAAGATGTTCCCATTATTATAATGAGCATTTTCAAAAACTGTTGAGATTACTTCAAAACTACTGGCTTTAATGAGGATGTTAGGAACTGTTTTGCTTTTAACCTTTGCTAAGCCATAACTGCTACTGATTGATACAGTACTATTTCTAAGCATATCCTTGTGCTAAGGATTATATTTAGAGCTGTAGGTCAACCGGCAATGCAGAAGCAAAGGGTGCCTGAACATAAATTTGCAGAGGGGCGGGGGCTGATTTTTAATTACCAAATGAAACTCTAATTTTACTAAATGATAAAAAGTGAGCACATATATTTGCCTACATTTAATAAAAAGCAACATCACACATCGTTATAAAAACATAAAAATAAATAAACAAAAAAATGTTGCAATTTTGCAATACTATCTCAAAATTTATCAAAGAGTCAGACAATCTGCCGAAGAACAAGTTTTTTGGGTAGGTTAAATGTGACCTCCCATCAGAACTACCCTGTCCAAAAGGTACATTGTTATGACTTGTTAAGCCAAATATAGTGCCCCCTTCCTGAAGATTTAAAAAAAAGGAGGGCATGA
The DNA here is from genome assembly GCF_026930045.1 of Uloborus diversus. Lineage (NCBI taxonomy): Eukaryota > Metazoa > Arthropoda > Arachnida > Araneae > Uloboridae > Uloborus > Uloborus diversus. The sequence goes on from NC_072734.1 coordinate 67,744,849, forward strand.
TGCTTCCTGAAAAAGGGCACTTCAATACAATAAAAAGGACCCTTTTTCAAAAGAATTTTGTAGTAAAAGAGTACAAACTTTGTTGCACAAACTTCCCATGTCATTCTAGTGGCTAAGGGAAACAAATGAGTTCTTATGAGAATAATTAAAGAGAGAAATAAAATGTATTCCAGGCAAATTAAATGAATTGGTTTTAATAGTTTCGTCGCGTTAATATTGCACACCCCAGCATGGCAGTATCACGAGAGCGAGAAATGGAGGTCGAAATCCCAGCACGGCGTTTTCACAGGAGCGAGCAGGAAGGGGTTAAGGAAGCCTAGAGTGCCAAAAAAACTGGTAGCTAATACAGAATTAGCACTGACCAGAAAAGTGTCCGAAACAATGGTTTGGTTCAACTCGAATGATATAAATTTTCAGAACAATTGGTTAATAACTCTTTGAGCTAGAATGCCCACCAGTTAGAAAAAGTTGTTTTGAGAAAAACGCATTTGAAACACAATGCTGTGAACGTTTTTGAGGTCTCTCTAGTCACTCTAAGTGTTCATAGCATCAAAACTAATCGGAATTTTTCATTGAAATTCTGGCAACATATTCTTGAGTAGTTTTACTAATATTTTATGACATAAAAAAGGTTTTTTTTTTTTTGACCCATTTAAACTGGTTTCCCCCTTGAACTAATATTTCTCTTCATAAGTTAATGTTAAATTAATTCTTTAGTAATATGATTCACTAGTTAATAAGTTCTAATATATTTTCTAATTAATGACTTTTATGAATGCTTTGTAGCTATGCAGGCCGTGCAGTATCTGCTTCAACTGCTACTGGAAGCAAGCAAGCTCATAAGAAGGAGCAAGAAAAAGTGCTAAGTGTTGCCTTGGGTCTATGAAAGAAATGTGCTGTGATATTGGACTGGCAATTAAAATTAAAACTTGTACTTTATATACCAATTATAAGCAGAAATAGTGCAATTAGTAATTTACATTATTTTGAAACTCATTTTGCTTCATTCAAGGCATAATAAAGTTCAGTTTTTTGGTTTCCATTTCTAATTTTTGCTATGTAAAAAATAACTTTAGTCTGTCAATAGTGGGTTTTTTTTCCCTCCCTCTCCTTTTATGCCTATTAAAGTTGTACTTAGGAAAGGGAACAACAGAATTATCATTCCTAAGCATTTTTCTGTGTAGCCATTTCTTAATGCTCTAACCTGCTGATTCTCTAGTGGTTGTTAGCTTTTCAACAGAAACCATGGTTTATAAATAAAATGATATTTTTGAGCTTCTTTTATTTTTATTTATAGTTTTAAAGTTACATTACTACATAAATGAATATTTTTTTTATAAATATTGAAGAAGTGGTGCCTCCTATAAATAATATTTCTATGTTACAAAACCTTTTTTTTCTTCCGAAGAAAATTGTTTCTTATGATAAACTACTAGGTTAAGGGTCTTCTGCTTTTTCTGTGCAAGGGCCATATCGATAAACTTATATAAAGAGTAATTAGCCACACATATGAGGAATAAGTAACAGCAGAAATTTTAAAAAGTGAAGAGGGAAGTTACAACAATACGATTAATTTTAAAGGGAAAGGTGGGGTCAGTAATTTTTAAATTGTCAGATGTTTTGTGCTAAAACTAAATAAATAAAACTCAATGGAAGCCTAATTTATAATACGGTGTACATTTTTTAAGCAATGAAACAGAATTACAGTGACATGGTCATAACGATAACGTAAAACCCATCAATTATTAAAACAAAAAATTAATTGACCTCTCATTACCGGAGGAATTTAAGTCTTTAATCCTACTAGGAAACTTTGCATTTTGTTTTTGCTTTAATGAAGTTTTGATGATGGGCAGAATCTTTGTAGTGATTTGCAACACACCCTCCAAGTGTTGACTTGTCAAAGGTATTCATATTTTTTATTATGTTCTTCATTTGACTAAGCAATTTTTCGCATATGTAGGTACTGATGCAGATAAAAGGCATAAACAGAGCATGAACAAATATTCCAGGATACTTGTTTTAGGACACGCCCTCCAATTCCCAACTTCAGCGCTCAAATATGCTACCTTGCGGTGATTTATAAAATTAAAGAAAAAGGCAAAACATTGTGTTCCATGTGCGTCTGTTGGTAAACATAGGCAGTTTGTTTATGAGTATTTATTAATGCATTCAATGTGTCTTAGATTGCTTTGAGCAACAGAAATTGTTTCCTCCTGTAATGGTATTCTCGAGTTTCTCAAAATAATGTTAGTTTTCATTATTTTCTTCTAAAAAGTGAGTTGATTGTCATAAATGGCAAAATCGTAAACACAAGAAAACTCTGTATTCACAAACTTTGCATTTGCATGAAATTAAAAACAAATATGCTGTTCGAAGTTTTTTTTTTGAAAGAGGATAATGTTATACCAGGTAACATTTTTTATTGTTTTGTGTGAATTTGTAAGAAAAAGGGTTCTTTTTTGCCTCTTCGATACCGTCCATCTTGGTTTTCGATACTAATAGTTTCTCTACGGGAAAATCTGCTACCAATTCCAAGCATAACATGAGAAATTATTGGAATATTTTCATGCGGTTTGTTTTAAACGATGGCTATGATACAGAACTAGCGATGTGCTTTTTTGTTTTTTCTGTGGTGATTTTGAAACATTTTTTATAACATTTTAAAACTTTAAATGACCATTTTCACACGTTTGAAAAATGATATGGAAAAACTGAAAAAGGAGTGCCAGAGATTGATTATTTCTCTTTAAAAAAGTATTTTAAGTTTGTTTCTGAGACAATTTGTTCTGTTGATATTCTCTGCGTAGTCAAGCCTTGTTTTCGAAAAATTGAAAAACACGCTTTCCACCAGACCATACCCATTTCGTCCCACTTTGAGGGACCACTTTCTCTTCTCCCCCAGGGTCTTGTCTTAGGCTGCTTCTCCGCTTCTACCCTCTGTCTCAATGGCAGACAATAAATTACTGAATCCCTACTAATGACCATTCATTCTTTGTTGTTTTGAGTGTTGGTCTTGTATCTCTGTGACATCGACAACATTCGTTCTAAAAAGAAAACAGTTTTTTTCCTTCTTTCGAGTTCTATTCAATAAGTTTTTGAAGTTATTTAGGTGATATATTTTTCAATGCTGTTTTAATATAAGTACCCCGTTTAAATGTAGAAGTTATTTTATTTTAAAAATCTGTGTATATTACCACATTTTATGATGGGAAAAACCTCAAAATGCCATTTTTATTTATGTATTTATTTATTAAATTATTAACTTTTAAAAATATAGCCAAATACATTGCAATTTATATTTCAATGTGAAATTTGCAAAAAAATAAACCAATTCACATAAAATACACTAGCCACATCAGGAAAAGTGGTGAGTAAATCATGAAATTTCCCGAATAGGCCACCCTAGGCCCTGGTCTAGGGGCACAGGCCCAAAAGGGTGCACATCACAGTGAAAAAAAATAACTTGTTGAAAAAAAATATGGCGCGCTAGTATAAATGAAGAAGCAAAGTTCAACTAGATAGATTGCAACCAGCCGAATGGTTGAGTCTAGTTCCTTTTCTGGTCAAAGCAGATATTTTCAATATCTTTGATTTGAGCAATAATTTCTTTAAAATATAAATCCCAAAAGGCACACAGATTCGAGAGCGAAAAAAAACTGATGTATAATGATATAAGTTATTGAGGTTTGCCACCAACATATTATTTTTATGAATATTTGTATTCAAAGTTTCACCACAAAGATCATAACAAAGTTTATAAAAATACATAGGATGCCCCGAAATATGTTTTAAACAGAAGAAAAATTAAAATCTATAGAGAAAGAGTGATTCAGAACATTGTAAGTTAGAGACACCAGCAGTTCTAAATTTTTCTAAGGTAAAAAAAATGAATGGAAAACAAAAGTGCATCAAGAAATTCAAGAGTCCGTAAATTTAAATTTAAATACAAAGGATAAAACTATGTAAGATATCACTGCTGAATATCACCTTAGGCCAAACCGTCAAAAGTTTTTTTTTTCGGGGGCTAAAAGCGTTTGTTTTACAAACAGACAAAATTTTTAAAATTCCATTATGGAAAAACTAAAACAGTTAAATGTTTTTGGAAAATAAAAAGTGGGTCAGGATGTTTTAACACATATTTTTAAAAATAAAAAAAAGATTATGGACAAAGCAAAATAGGGGGAGGGAGGAGTTTTCTAATTCCATCCCTTCTGTTACGTCACCAAAAAGGTAGCCAAAAATTGCATTTTTATAACTTTAATAGAAAAACTTCAGAAGAGATTCCATCAATCCGCATCCACTATCATCTTCAAATATTATCTAAACTTTTTTTTATGAAACATCAATTTCAAAAAGTTTCCAAGTGAGACTCAATAAACCACATCCCTTCCCACGACGTCATAAAGACAACTGCGCATTTAGGACATATATCCAAAATTTCTGGAGGGGGGAGGAGGAGGAGGTCCTACACACTAATTATATCTTTCTAACACCATCGAAGAAAGCAAACAGTTTCGTTTATAGGTCCTCAACTAAAACATTTGTGCAGGAGCACTTTCGACCCCCCCCCCCCCCTTTCGTTCCCAATATTTTGAAGATGGTCTAAAATTTCAAACATTTTCTGGAGGATATTCCCCAAACCCTTTACAGTCACCCAGTATTATAGGTCCTACAAATGTATATTTAGAGTTTTCATTTTGATTTTTTTAGGGGGAAAGATCTCTAAAATGGTCCCACCTTCACATCGTATCAGATAGTATAAAAGTTTGTTTTTAGGACCTTAAATTCGAAAACTTTTCTGGAGAGTGACCCTGATTTCAGCTCTCCTCCTTGAAGATTGTCTAAGATTTTGTTTTTAAGACCTCAATTTTAAAAATTCTTTCCTGAGCAAGGGCGTATATAAGGCAGGGGCTGAGGAAGCCCGGGCCCCCTCCAAAATCTGGAAAAAAATTTAAATAAAGGTAGTTATTTTTGGTTTTAGTTGCTCAAAAACAATTTCCAAACTTTTAGCTACAAAAAAAAAAGAAAGAAAGAAGGAATAAATAAATATGATAGTGATAACTATTATAACACGTTAGATCAGAGATTTCCGAACTTGGTGCCGCAGGAAGAGGTGTCCATGGTAACAATAATATGTAACTAGATTAGGATGTCGTGAGAAAATTCAAATTCTTCAAAGGCTGCCGCGAATCGTTAAAGTTTGGGAATTCTGCGTTAGATGGCAATGGTGTTCAGAAGGGGTCAGGGAATCCATACCCCATACTCAAGAAAAGACCGTGCCTTGGGAAAGCGATGTTATTTTTACAAAAAGAAAAGCAAATAATGATAAGGGAAAATCTCAATTCTTTCAAAATAAATCTTTAAATTAAAATGTTTTAACAGATGCAGTTTATTTTGTAGGAAAGTAAGTTCCCCTCTCTTCGCACCCCCCCCCCCCTTTTTTTTTTCTTCCTTGTTTTTCTAAAAAGAAGGGTTTTCAAAATATTTCTCTCTTTAACTCTCGTCCCCAGCAAGAAACTTAAAATAAGTTTTAGTTGTTCGGTTGGATGAATAATGGAAATGGATGTTCTGAAAATGCACTTATTTAGGCGTTTTTCGTTCATTTCTGGAGGAGGATCCTCGAACCAATCCCTATTCACTAAGGTGTCACTACCAAAAATAGTCTGAAATTGTGCCTTAAGATTTCAATTTTGAGAAGTTGCGGAGAGATCTCTAAAACCACTCCTTACCTCTAGACGTCTCCAAAGATGACCTGAAATTGCGTTTTATAGGGGTGATTGTGTTCCGGTATTTTACCGGATTTCCGGTTTTTTCATTTTGATTTCCGGTATCTTCCTCTTCGAAAATACCGGAACTCCTATATTTTCAGAAAAACTCACTTTTGTAAAATTTAGGTTGATGTTTAATGGAAAGCCTGAAGTCCAAATTGAAGACGTTTGGTTTGGTATAAAGCTTAAGCTATCGTCATATTTTGCAATCTCTATGGTAATTGTTGAAGAACAGCTGGTTTGGGAGATGGAATAAAGGCTAGATAAGAAGAGGAAGGTGGGTTACTTGATATTTTCCCCCTTAATATTTTCTTTTCAAGATGTCTAATAGCGTTTCTCTGTTGCATATCTTAATATGCAGATGATGTAATTAGGGGTGCCCATTCCCCCCGACTGCGATGGCACCCCACAGTTTTACCAAGCCCCCTTTTTCCTCAAAAATTGCCACCCACTAATAAAAAGACTTAAATTCTTCTAAATTCATTTCTCCAAAAGTTTCCGTGGTATAATATGCCTCATGATCCCCCCCCCCCTCCGACACACACACGAAAATCCTTGCTGTAGCTATGTTATTAGAATAAATTGCTAAAATATTTATTCACCAAGATGACCTATGGCTTTTCTCTGTTGCAGATGCTTATGTAATAGGTTTTGCAACCCCCCCCCCCATTAAATGAATTTAACGACCTATATATATCGAAAATATCGATATTTGGAGAGCGATATACCGTGGTATTAAAATTCGGATATCGCCCAGCCCTATTGCACAGGGATCATAATACATGCTGCCCCTTTTGCCCCAAACTTATTTAATTCTGAAATCTTTATGCACTTTTAGTAAATGAATGTAATTAATTTTTAAGAATTCAGATACAGTGGAGGAAAATTAAACATTCTTTGAAAAATTTTAAGAAATGAGAAAAAGTAAAAGAATTTAATTCCCTCCATGCACATGGACGTATTAAGTCCAATTAAAACTTCGAGTTTCAGCCCCAGCAAATAATAATGTATATAAATAATATGTACATACACGTAATATATATATATATATATATATATATATATATATATATATATATACCCATCAAAACACTTTTTCTTCTTGGGGAAAAAAAGTTCAGGTATTTTTTCATGGAATCACAATCACCCCTGGTTTTACCTTTCAGGGGAGGATTCTCGAACTATTCCTTTCCAAAGATTGCCTAATGTTGGGGGAAAATCTGAATTACTTTTGAAAAGAACCTTAAAATAAAATTTTCAAAAGTTACTGACTATTGATTGGGTAATTGCGTCCAACACCTCCTATTTCTTTGCCCCTTCCGCCCCATTTTTTTTTTTTTTTTCTTTTTCTTAAGTCTTTAAAGTGCTACACTTCGTAAGCCCTCTCCACCCACTAAAACCACTAAAGAGCTTCTCAAACCTCGTTTTCAGGGCTTCAATGTCGAAAATTTTTCAAGGGACAACTACTAAACGCCCTAGCCTGCTAAAAGCATCGAAAATCGTTTAAGATTACTTTTATGGAGCTTCAATTTTGAAAAATGGCCGAACCCCAAACATTACCAAATCTGGTCCACAATCGCGCTTTTAAGACTTCAATTACGAAAAAATTTCGGACGAGGGTTCCACTGCTCCCGTATGAAATCTGAAAATAAAAAATTTACAATTTCGAAAAATTTAAGGTTGAGAGCGTTTAAAATCCCTCCACCTAGTATAATTGAATATCTCTTCGTTTTTCAGGACATTAATTTCAAAATAGTTTTTTGAGGAGAGCTGCAGAACTGCCCTGCCCGTAAAATTATCGAAGTCAGTCTGAAAACTGCGTTTTTTCGAACTTCAATTTGGAAAAATGGGCTGAGGGGTGATGGGTTTCGCTCTATTTTTTAAAAAAATCCATCCGGGGCAACTTCACAAAGTCTCATTCCTCTCATTACACTAACTGTAACAAATATAGCCTATAATGGCGTTTTTAAGATTTCAATTTCTAAAAATTTCCGCAGAAGGGCCCCCGAATTCTTCCTCCCCGTAGCATCACCAGAGACCGTCTAAAACTGCATCCTTAGGACTGCAATTCCAAAAAAATTCTGGGGGATGACCACCGATCTATTTTCCCACCAGAAGCGAGAATGTTTTAAGAATGCCCCCAAAAAACTATTTTTTTGGTTGCGCCACTGTATGACAGTATAAAGAGGACTGACAGTATGAAGTCCTTTCACCGCATCGAAAAAATGAGAAGATCAGGGCACTGTTACTCTCCCCCCTCAAAAAATGAAATTACGAAAAAAAATATGGGGGGGAGAGCTAATCTTGGTTGTTTGGGCCCCCACCAAAATAAAAACATATATACGCCACTGTTCCTGAGAGCGTTCCTTATAGCACGCCCTTTCTCCAACATCATTAAAATCTTCCAAAATTTTGTTTTTACGACTTCAATTTCAAAACAACTACGGAAGAGAATTACCCGAACCCTATTCTTTCTCGTAATGTCATCAGAAATGATTTCCAATTGCATATTTTAGTTTTCAATTCAGAAACCTTTCTGGGGAAGAACGGTTAAATCTATGTCCGGACGTCATAAAAGATGTCCTACAATTTTTTTATTTTCAGTTTCGAAAAGTTTCCTCACTAGAGTCACCACTCGCCCTGATTCAAAAAAAAAAAAAGAGATCGTTAAAAGTTGCCCTGTAGGACCTCAATTTCAAAAAAATTTCAGGAGGGCTCTCCAGTAAAAGATCGTCAAAAATTTTGTTTTAAAAACTAATTCCTACGGGTAGGGCAGGGGCGGATCCAGACAGAATTCTCGGGGGGGGGGGGGGGGGCATTTGGAAAAAAATATGATGCTTTGGAAATTTTTGAATTTTGCAAGTATCAATACCGCCCACCTTTTAACTAGAGCATATTTTAAGGAATTTTCACAAGGCGACGCAAGTTTAAACAGGGTTTCTCCCCCGAAAAATTTCGGAATTTGTAGTCTTAGAAACACATTTTAGGACGATTTTTGGTAATGTTAGGGGAGAAGAGATTTGGTAGCGCTCCCCTGTCTATTTTTCAAAATTTTAACTCTATTAATGCAGTTTTAGATGATCTTTGGTGATGTTAGAGGGAAGAGAGATTTGAGGGCCCACCTAAGGAAATTTTTCTGATTTGTAATCTTAGAAATTCATTTTTAACTGTCTTTCGTAATATATAGGACTCGAGTGTGACTCCATCCCCCCACCCAATTTTCGAAATTGAAACTTTAAAAACGCAAACATTACCTCTAATAATATTAAAAAGAGGGAGGTTCGGAGGTTATCCGGCAGATTTTTTTTTTTGCAATTGTAGAGTTAAAAACGCAGTTTAGTACGATATTTTCGTGATGATACTTGGAGGAGAGATTCGAGGGCTCACACCAAGAAATTTTTTTAAATGTGTGTAATGGCTTGTGTATGGGAGTGTGTGAGCGTGTAGTGTGTAGGACATGGACGCCACCGACCAAGAGAAGCTGCTACAGTGGCGCCGACTCCATGGGGCCTGAGGGGGCCCGAGCCCCCTCAAAAATATTTTTGAGGGGGCAGAGCGCCCCCAATAAATCAAGAAAAGTATATTAGTTATATTATGCTTTCTAAACTCATAAATTTGTCTTTTATTTTCCTTGTTTGACGATAGTTTACCTTGTAAAATACATTCAGTAATGAGTTAAAACATAATTATTACGGTAGTAAGCAGGTTAACTGAAAACGAGTAGTGTGAATAATGATGGTGTTATAGCGCTGCAAGCACACTTAGAATTTGTCCCAAGTGCGCGAACTTACGGGTCAAAATCTGTTGCCGGTGGGCAGCGCTGTGGCGAGCTCATCTAAGTGTTGCTATATATTAAATGAGAGGCGTGATAGTTTTGAATGCTTTGGAAATTGTGTTTAAAAGAAAAATCTTCACAAAATGATGATCCTTCGCTTCCTCGGAATCGACGTATACCAAAGTATGAAAACAACGAAGCCAGCTCACCGCATGCTTTAAAAATCAAAAAGACACTTTACATTGAGGTTTGTGAAATAGTGCAATCCAGCATTATTGGGCAGTTTACATCAACTGGACAACACGGATCACTGCAGTTGAACAAGAGTGCTTGCTTTTATTAAACAGAGGTGAAACAAATTTTGAAAAATTAATTGAGTTTTCAAAAATAACCTAGACATTGAGAGTCTGCGTTTACACTTGAATATGTTAGCCGGTATAACTAATGAAAAAACAACTGGTCTTTAAAAAAAAACATGCGTAAATTAAATTACCTTTTTTACGAAAATATTGTGCGTGTTTATATTTATTTTTTCCTTTTTTCAAAAGTCAAAAAAATTTGTGTCAGGCTTGTCGAGTTTTTGGGGCTCTAATGTTGATTATATGACTTTAAAATGCTTAAAAAAAACTTTAAAACTCACTATTTTTCATCTCAAATTTAGAAAATTTCCCATGGTTCCCCCCCCCCCCCCCATTTTTTAAAAAATCGGCGTCTCTGGGAGTGCCTTTCCATTCAAGTCAAGTGTCCTTCCTACCTTATAATATCAATGCTTGGCTACGGCACTGTGCGGCTCCCCATCAAACAGAACAAAAAAAAATCGCTTATTAAGACAAGTGATATATAATTTAAAAGTTGAACCAGAAAATTTGTAAACCAATTTTTAGATTCTTTTACTTCGAAAACGCCGTGTCACATACTGTTTATTTGTTAAAATTATACACACCAGAAAATATGGCATTTTCAAGGTACAAAAAATCTGACCTTTATTTGGGGTGGGAGACCTCAGAGGGATTACATAACACCCTAAACCCCCGGTGATGTCGGGATCCCCCAATAATTTTTGCAAGTCGGCGCCCCAGAGCTGCTACCAGGGGACGGTGCTCAGGACCGGAGGCCGGTGGTGCTGCAGAGGCCCCCTGGTCCCAAGCTGAAAAAGGAACCACAACGCCAAGGACCGTCAAATAAGAACAATAAGCAATCGTGATTGCTCAAAAAAAAAAAAAAAACCTCTTCGATAATTTGATCTTTAAGTAACTGACAAGGTGTTGTGTGCTAAAACCATTTTCCTATGATAAAACACGCTATCATCTTTTACTATTAAAGAAGCAAGCAAGATTTTTTAAATTACAAGACAAATTTGAATTGACGAGGGGACATGATTCAGTTGTTTAAATTTATTAAAATGAAAGATGTTACGGGGCTGAAGTTTAGCTCTGAAAACAGGACAGTGGTAAATCTCAGGCTAACATGGATATTAGGAAAAAATTATTATTTTAGCAGGGTAGTGGAACCTTGGAACAGCTTACCGGAAGAGGTGGTAATGAACAAGGGAGTAGACAGTTTTAAGAGGACCATTGATCTCTGTAAAATAACGTTTTAATTAACGTTTCAACACTTCCTTTAAATTTAGATGATTAATAACGCACTCTTGAATTTATTTTATAACAGGTTTCTTTCTCTTTTTTCTGCCTTCATTTCTCAATTCTATATTCTGCGCATTCTGCAAATTTTCTAGTTTACAGAATAAGTTGATTTCCTGAAACCATGGTCTTTCTTCTGTCACCCTTTGGTGGGAGAACTTGAGTGGACAACTCAGACCCTTGATTCCCTACTACTCCTTTCGCTGAATACCGATTTCTCGGAAATAGTAAGCAGTCAGCTGAGTCAGCTCGTGAAGGAGAAACACTTTGAAACGAAAACACGTGTTTACTAACTTACGGGGGGGGGGAGATGTTTTAGAACAGGATCCTTCGAATCCTTCTCAGCTCTCTGCCCCCTTACCTGCCTCTGTCAGCGGTGGCAAGTTTGCGACTTTCGGCGTCTCCCCTTTCTTCTATCCTCCTTGACTTCATCTACTGCCTAACCACGGATTGCATGGAAAGACAAACATCCGGTTTACACGCGGAAATGGAAGCATCTATTAGTTTTCAGGGATGTCAGATTTTGCAGATGTATGTTTTAGTATGTACAGTTGTCAAGTGATCAATTGACCGGTTGCTACCGGTTGAGCTCGTCGAACGCTAGCGGTTAGTTAGGCATAAGCATTTAGTCACCGGTAGACCCAGTTGAGGTCAGCGAACGACGAAGAACTATCAAAAATATCTTGAGCTAGGACCGTAACTGTTACAATATGTAAACAAACAGGTCGTATGCGTAAAGCAGAACGAACTTGGCTGACAAATTGCCGTGTGTCTAAATAACTTCACCAATATTTAAAACAAATTTATGCAAATAAATCTTGTATTTTGATGATTTTCTCTTAATTTAGTAAAGCTTCATATGATATAGATGGCAAATATTTTAAAGAGACTTTGCATGAGGAGCTTACGAACTTTTTCTACCTTAACGAATAACAAGTTTGTTTTCTCACAATTTATATCTTTATACATGATTTACCTATCAGTCTGGAACGGGATCGATCAATACTTATGCCCTCAATGAATTTCTCCCTGCATACCTGTATAAAAGGCTGCTTTTAATTAAATCCTCCAATCGAAGCTTTAAAAATAGAATTTCAATTTTTTCGTGAAACCTTCTAAATGTTGAAGTACCTACTGTTATTTTGAACCAAGAAGTAGAAAAAAAAAGGCTATCACAAATAAGCCTTTAAAAGTGTACTCACCATTTATTTAATGTTTTTTCCATATTTATTTCTTTAAAGCTTTGAATTTAACTATGCTGTTCGTACCAGATTAAAGATGATTTTTTGTTTGTATATTTTACGCCATAAGATATTAATGGCAAGAAAAGTTTGAGGAACGCCGACTTTTTCTTTATCTCTCTTTTTTGAGAAGTGTTGCATACTTACTTTTGTTATTTTATGTATATTTTTACTATAATTTGTTTTAAGTTATTTTTACTGTAACAAATTTGTTTATTTTACTTTAATATTACGTTTTTTCTTTTCACAATGCTAGAACTGCCACAAACAATTGTAACTGGAAATTTCTTGTATCTGAAAAGTGGCCTAAAGGAATCAACTTTAAAAATTATCACATAAGTAAGTTGAACATATTTAATTTAATTTTATTACTTGAATTATTAATATTAGAACTTGAATACAATTATTGTATTCAAGTTCCTTTAGAAACCTTGCAAAACAGGAAAGGAAAAATATAAGATTTTATCATCAGATATGGAAGCTAAAATTTTGAATTTGCATTATGGCCTGTTATAGTATTATTATTATCATATATATATATATATATATATATATATATATATATATATATATATATTTATTTATTATTATTATTATTATTATTTATATCAATGGGTCACATGGATCAGCTTCACAGGCCCAAAGCAAGCTGGCCGTAAGTTGAGCACCACAGACTAATAGCAATAGCTCAGAAACTTATTTGGTATTTCCTACCCATTCCTGATTTATGATATTTTTATGATTGTTTCCAATATTTTTTTTCCTTTATTTAACATATTATAGAAAGGTCTCTCTTCATACAAACACAAGAAACTCCAAACCCAAATAGTTTAAAGTTTCTTCCTGGTGTTCCAGTCCTAGAATCTGGTACTTTTGATGTGCCAAATATTTCTACTGCATCAAAGTCTCCTCTTGCTCGTCAGTTATTCCAGATTGAAGGAGTAACGGCTGTTTTCTTTGGTCCTGACTTTATAACAGTATCAAAGGTAATTTTAAATTAGTTGATAATAAATGATTTAAAGCTTCTGATACTTCCAATTTCTTAGTTTTTAAAATAAAGTTACAGTGTATGCCAGATAATCCCATGGGCGCCCATAAATGAAATTTTAGAGGGGAACTGAGAAAATTTTTATGTTTCAAGGCTTTAATTTAAAGGAAAAAACTTACCTTTTTCTGTTTATAAAGCTGAAAATATTAAATTTGCAGATTTTGGAATTTAGACAGACTTAACCATTTTAAGAAGAGTTATATTTTTGTTTTTCTTAAAAGACAAGTGAAAGTCTATTCTCTAAGATGCATTTTCACAGTTGAGGCAGTGAGAAGCAAAGGGATATAAGTGCCAAAATTAAAAATTTCAAGATGATAAACAGTACAACTGTAGGAGAACATCTCCTCTGTCTTCGGGCAAGACATCGTACTAGTAGTCCTGGTAGTATTTGCTATACAGCATGAATCAGAAAAAAATTTCGATGAAAGCCCACCTAGGATCTGAACTTCAGATGCATTTTTCTCGAAACTTAAAAAAGTCCTCTTACATCTCTTTGCTTTTCACTGCCATAATTATGAAAGCAAATTCTGAGCAGATTAAAATTTCTAAAACTTTAAAATATTTTTTATTTTTTAACAACAGCTACTCATTATTTGCTTACATTGAAATAGTTTTATATTTATGGTTAAAATTTATTTAAAAATAGACAGTATTAACTTGAACCCCTCCGCCCTTTCTCTCCTTATGAGTGCCCATGTAGAGTCCTCAATTATTTAAACTTCTCTTTTGACATATGTGGCATTAAACAAAAAAAAAAGTTACTCACTTTTTTTTCAAAACATTCAGTTAAGTTCATATCTAATTTTTCCAGATTTGAATCACCACGCTTTAATCAAGTTAAAATAACTCATTATGGAGCAGTTTTGACTAAATAAATTGCTTATGTTTTATCAAGAATATCTCAAAAGTACTTTTAGTAAAAAAACTTAGTTTCCCAAAATGACATAAAATCGAGCTAAAACTTTTCATTTCACCGCCTTATAAGTTTCCTGAAATCCTACTCCTCTTCTATATGTTTTTTATCACTACTGTTTCATTAATGAATTAATTTTATTTATTTATTTATTTATTTTTTTTTTTTTTTTTGCATTGATTACTGAAAATGTATTGAATAATGAATTATTTTGCCATCAAAAGTTGTACCAGAAATGTTTCTTGAGTTTCTCCTCCTCCCAGTTGCAAAGTCCACCCTCTGCAGTTAGACCACAATAAAATCTTTACTAATAATAAAGCTGAAAGTCTCTCTGTCTGGATCTCTCTCTCTGTCCGGATCTCTGTCTGTTTGTCAGGATCTCTGCGAGGTGCATAGTACCTAGACTGTTCGGCCGATTTTCATAAAATTTGGCACAGAATTAGTTTGTAGCATGAGAATGTGTACCTCGAAGCGATTTTTTGAAAATTCGAATTTGCTCTTTCTCTATTCCAATTTTAAGAACATTTTCCCGAGCAAAATTATCATAAGATGGACGAGTAAATTACCAAGTTATCATAACATGGAACCGTAACATGGGCAAGTCAATTGGCGAGAAATTCATCATACATTATTTGTAAATATACAGGCGAACCAAAAGACCTTTTAATTTTCTATTACGGGCAAAGCCATGTGGGTGCCACTTAGTGATGTAAAATACCTGGGTATTTATTTTTAGGGGTAAATACCCAGGGTATATACCCGGGTAAATACCCAAAATGAGTATTTACCCGGGTATTTATTTCAAAAATTTATATTCAACTAAAATACTTTTCTGCATGTATTCCACTATGTATATATACAGGGAGTTTTGTTTTAACCTTCAAGACCTCTATTTTTGCAACCATTAGTCCTAGATTTACCCTTCCAATTGCAAAAATGTTCAAAATCAGATGCAGACTTAAGATATTGAAAATTTAAAGTGAAAATAAAAATGAGTAAAAAAATACAAATTTTAACTTTATACACGGGCGCCAGGTCCTCTGACTTATCTTTAGGGAAATAATCTCCATTGAAAAACAATTCCAACAAAAAAAGTTTGACATTAGAACGACCGTTTGTGAGCGGTTGTGTTTAGCAGCGTTTTGTGTCTTACACCACTTTACACTCGCCATCAGTAACATCTTTTGGGGGAAAAATATAGCAGTTAATGAGTGCTTATATAAAATTATATGTGTGCAGAGTGGTTTTTCAAATTGTTCGAGGTTTTGCAGCGTGTTTTGCATATCACGGCATAACATTTGCATGAATTTTTGAATAGAAATAAAAAAATGTAAATACCTTGTGTTTTTTACTTAGCCAACCTATCATTCTTCTGAAAGGGTAATAAGTTCTAATCTCATCTTCTGCATGGTCCCTTAAAACTTTCAAATGGAGTATCTCCTTGAGTTTTGATTGCACAAATGTCAAGTTTTTTTGTGTCGGTAAGTTTTAAATGCAGATCATTTCTCTAAATATAAGTTAGGGGACCTAGGGTCGTATAAAAAGTTAAATTTTGTAGTTTTTGACTCATTTTTATTTTTGCTTCAAACTTTCAAAATCTTTATTCTGCATCTGATTTGAAATATTTTTGCAATTGGAAGTATGCATCTAGGACTAACGGTTGCAAACATAAAGGTCTTGCAGGTTAAAACAGAACACCCTGTATAAACAACCATATACAAAACAATAAATTTTCCCCTAAAATTTGTATTTTGATCACACATGTAAAGAATTATTGTGTGAAACAACTCAGGAAGCTAAAATGATATTCACATTAAATGTGTTGGATATGCCTAATCAATGTTGATAGCCAAATTTCACATATAAAAAGCTTTATTCTGCAAAAAGTAAAAAGCTTAACTGGTTACCAAAAAAAAAAAAAAAACATCTTCTCTAATTATGGCATTGTAAAGAAAGATTCTTTGGTTCACGATATGTTTCTTTCATAATTTCATAAAGTCTTTCAATAAAAAATATTATAAACTGTGTAATACATATGTAAGTATCAGTTTTACCAATTATTTCATATTTAGATTTAAAAAAAAAAATTCTCATTCACTTTTTGCATTTTTTTCTAAAATACCCAGTTTTTGGGTATTTACCCAGGCCTTGGGTAAATACCCAAAAAATATTTACCTACCCGCTGGGTATTTACCCGATCCACATCACTAGTGCCACTAGTAAATAAATAAATAAAAGCTTTTAATTACAATTTTTTTTAGTATAATATTAAAATGGTTTTACTTATCATTTAACTGATTGGATTTTCAAAAAAGGTTAAGAATAGTTTCGATCTCAGCAGTTTTCTCATGTATTTGTAGATGATGATTGTTTTTAAAAATTCTAATATCGTGTAACATTAATTGACTTTTCCAGCTAAATAATTATTTATGGTGTAAAATATTGCTGTCTTTTGGTTAAATATAAATAAATGTTAGTAAATTATTGCTTGGATTTTTTTTAAAGGCATTCACTTATCAATTGAATTTTAATGAAAAAATTTTGTTACTACGTAGTACTCCAATCATCCAAATCAATTGGAGCTGGACCCCATTCGGATATTTGGATATTTTGGATAAAAGAGTTTATTGATCAATTACTTAATTTATGTTGAAAATGAGAGAAAAAAAATTAAAGAAAGAGAAATTTTAATTAATAAAATTAAAAGGTAACACTTTTCATGCTAAGCTTACTTACAAGGACTTTACTTTAGTACAGTGTGTACTATGTACATATGGTAAGGTAAATAAAAGGCATTTCTTGCTGAAAATTTTGATCCAAGCTGCTAGACTACAGCCACATAGACGGAATCATTATTTTTCGACGCGCATTGTGTTTTCTCCTTATTTTATTTATTTTTTCTAGATTCTGAAAGCGATTTGGATAATCAGCGATTCAGATAATTAGCGTTCTGTTGTACTTTCATTTAGATTTCTTTAACTTCCTTCTTTTCATGAGTTAAAATTTACTTTAATTTAATGATCATCTTTTAAAATTTTACTGCTCTAAAAAAATGTTCATCACTAATTATTTTGAATGTTTAGGCAGATGATGATATTGAATGGAAAGTTTTAAAACCTCAAATTTATGCCACTATCATGGATTTTTTTGCCACTGGTCTACCCGTTGTTACTGCTGAGCGAGAATCATCAGAAAATGGTGAGTTAACTTGTTTAATTTCAATCCATTCTTATTAGTTAAAATTTAGAACATTTCTTCAAGTAAGCTGCAAGTATTTATCTACAAAATTTAATCAAGAACATTTTTGCTTTGGTATGTTTAAATTTAAAAAAAATGTTCAAGTCGAATTCAATATCTAGATCCAAGAGAAATCTAATGAAAGTAACATTCAATGGAAAATACTTTCATCAAATATGCTTAGCACGTCTTTACAATTCATACAGAAAAGGTTATTTTGTTTAAAGATATATGTTGTTAAATATTTCATTTAAAAATGTTGGATGGCTTTTCTACTTTATTGAGCAATCACGATTGTTTATTGTTCTCACATAACTGTTTTTGGCGTGCTATGATTTTATTTTCCTCCCGCCTCCTTCTGCCAGCACTACCGTCAACCGGCCTCACGATGCTGCTCCTCTAGCGAAGACCATCTTCAGGTTGTGTCCGTATCCTACACACATACATACACACACGCCATGCCTACATACACACACGCATGCCTACACACATATACACACACACACACATACCCACACACTCATGCCTGCACACAGACACACACAGACACAAACACACACCTACACACCATGGGCGTCGCTGACTCTTCGTTATTGAGGGGGACGATTGATGCAATGCAGAACAATCACCAAAAGATTATACCCCCCCCCCCCCTTTTTGTTCTTTTTTTTTGAAAATGGAAACTTTAATTTAGTGATGTAAAAAGAAACGGGAAGCCTTGCATCTCAAAAATAAAAAGAATGAAATCATAAATATAAGTAAGAATTATAAATAAATACCTGTGTGCTGAAAAGTAAAAGAATACAAAGCAAAGTTCATAGGCACAAATTTTCAGGAAACAGCTAGCACGTGTTTCCGAGTTACAAGAAACCCTTTTTCTCTCTTAAAGAAGGGAGTTTATGGATAACAATATTTTCACTTTTTATTTTCAAGGGAGAATAGCTCGACTCATTTCACAAGCAGAAGTTTTAAATTTCCAAAAAAAAACTTACTAGATAACGGACTTCCTTTTCCCTGGTATTTTGTAGTGCAAAATACCAGGCATTGCCGTAAAATGCCAAGAAATACCGAGAGTCGACTGAACATCGAACACAAAATTGAATATCCATTTGATCACTGATCGTAAATATATCAAGAAAATAGTGATGTAAAAATATCAATAACTTCAATGTTAATTTATAGCAGCAGAGTTATTATTTTTGATATATTTTGCACTATTATACTATTATAATATTTTTTATTTATTTCTTTAACTTACACTTTTCGTTTCGCATTTACTTATAAACAGTAAAAATAACATGAATAGAAAAATGTATTCTTTTAAATCCGTTTTTATCTTTGAAAGATAAGGCAGAACAAATTGATTCATTTCTAGAAGGATAATGGCAAAATAAGCCGTACCATTCAATTTTCAAAGAAATAAAAGTATAATTAACAATGTGCGTCAATTCACACATTGACCTATAATTCACCCAGAAGCCTTTTTCTTTAAAATAAATAATTAAATTAAAACTTTTTAAATCTTTCACTTTTCTTTTATAGTCCTATATCAATGTTCATTTTGTAAATGAATTTAATTATCTAGAGAGAAAATATTTAAATTTTAGATCAAAATTAGATGCGCAAGGAAGGGCATTCTCCTCACATTTAGGTTTATAAAAACTAAAAGTTAAAAATTCAGCTTTTATTTACATTTTATAATTCTCTGAATATGCTATAATCCTAGATTAGTATTAATAATCTTGATCAAAGACTGGGAATTGAGTAAATGTTTATCGCTACATCAATATATTTAAATAAATAAAACTGAAATTTTATACTTATAACAAAGGACTAAAATATAATTCTAAAAGAAATTCCTTAAGACTTCTCATTGCTGCGACATCTGTTCCGGTAGATTTTAAAAACTGGTGCGATTTTTTTTTATTTTTGGAAGTTTCAAAGCTAGAAATGTTTCAAGAATGTAATATTTTAACTGCTTCATTTTGAAGCAATTTAAAGTTGTTCATATAAATATTAACTTTATATAATTTAATGTAACTTATTTATTTCTTGGGAACTTTCAAGTTAAATAGAAAAAAAAAATTATCATTTATATTGCACAGTTTCTAGTTCCAAGGGTTCAGCACACAAACTTTTTAATTAAATATAATTTTCCACTACATTTTGTTGTATGGTACAGTTGTGTATAACTTAAAGGACAGTAATTTATAAAATTATAATTGGAAAAATTAATGTTCTCAACATAAATTATTACAGACCAAAGCAACCGAGTGATTCGACCAGGCAGACCCTTCATTCAATCCCTTCTTTGTAGTGCGATTTTTACTAGAGAAAATAAACTCCAAAAGATTTGTGAACCATTTTAAATTTACCATTAATTAGGAATTCCAACCAAACTTCGAGTTTTCAGTATTTATACCAGTAACGTCTACCTTCAGCAATGTACGCATTCATTTAAATGCAAATTTTACTGATGTTTATAACAATGAAATTTTTAAAATTATTGCTACAAGAAACAAGAAAAGTTTTGAATTTTAAGAACTTAAATTATTAATTTTTAGTGCATTTTTGGTCACTATTCTTGCAAGCCAAAAGACAATCAAAGCATGAAATTAAGATATTTCTTCTATGGTGGAGAGGGAGAGAGTAACCAGAATCCCCTCTTCAACCTTCATATATCTTAGAAGTAATGTAATGTATTAGAAAAATATATGGATAAAATATTTTTTGTTGTGAACTGTCAATAAATAGTGAAATACTTTTATTTTCATGTTGTCAAAAATTTATTCTATCAGTAGCGCAATATCATTATTTTCGTCTGAAATGTTATATTAACTTGTTGATGAAAACTATGAAAAATAAAAATGAAATACCAAAAACTTTCTTATAATCTTCGCTTTTTTGAGAAAGGCTTATTTTACCAGTGAAAAAAGATAGGGAAAAAAAAAGTTATTTTAAAATTATTTATTTGAGTGAAAAACTCAAACAGCTTTGTAAACGAATACATTTCAAAACTGTTTTAAGGTTCATATTTAGGCTAAAAGAAAACATAAGAAAAGAAAAAATATCTGATACCAATTTAAACTCTAGTGTCGGTGGCGCTAAAAGAATCGAGGGGCCCCCTAAAGGGAACAGAAATCTGAGAGGTATTTTTCTAATGAGGGTGTCTTCAAATATTTTTTGAGAGAACCCCCAATAGCTGTTCATCGTAATGCCTTTTTCTGCAGAAAAAAAAGAGAGCAGTACTTACTATAAAAGAATTAAAATGGGCCTTGAAGTTTTGGAGAAATTGAAAATGATGGTTAATTTGAGTTGCAGAATTTTTTTGCCTGAAGATTGCTGCTCCAACAGCTGTGTTTGGATAGAAAATAACATACTTTTTGCAGGGAATAGATTCGATCTTGATCTTAATTCTAAGAAAAAATTTTCTTCTAAGACCATGTGATCAAGAGAAGGAATCACAAAGCGAATCCCAATAAAGATTTAGCACCTCCATCCAAGTGGTCAGAAACATGGTGAGGGGATTTGAATGGTGGATCGTCGATTTAATGAGTTTTGTTAGTAGGAGGTGGGGAGTAAGATACAGGAAATACGAAAAAGAAGTAGAGGGCAAAAAAGGCAAGAAAGTAAATGGACAGCGAACAGTGTGGGATGGGAATCAACTGACGTTCAGATGGTTCTTCAACTGTTATAGATAAGGTAGTTTTTGCTGAACAAGGGGTCACTTTCTGTTCGTTTTCTTGGTAGATCAGCAGGTCTATTTTGGTCCAAAATCTTTTCTTCTTCTTTTTTTTTTTTTTTTTTTTGTCACACATGAGTAAGACCGGAATTTTTTGTATGCGCATTTATTATTCTCGAATGTTGAGGGGGGGCTTTTGACGAGTTCAAAATATTGAGGGGGACTTGTCCCCCGTGCCAACAACGCCCGTGCTACACACAGACACACAGGGGCGTAGCTAAGGGGGGGGGTTTTGGGGACAAACCCCCCCCCCCCCCCGAAAAGTTAGTCTCAAAAAAAAAGAGAAAAAGAAGAGAGAAGATAAAGAAAAAAAAAGAAGAAAAGGAAAAAAATTCCAAGCGATTATACATATATATATATATATATATATATATATATATATATATATTATATATATATATATATATATATATATATATATATATATATATAAAAGTAACCCCCCCCCCCCGAAAGTCGGGTCTAGCTACGCCACTGCAGACACAAACACAAACCTACGCACCAGGGTTGCCAGACGTCCCGGATTTCAAGGGACAGTACCGTATTTTGAAAAATTGTCCCGCGTCCCGGGGAACTTCCATACGGGACGGCTAAAGTCCCGTATTCCCCTTATTACAATATTTTACAAAACGAGGCATTATTTTAAGGAAAAAAATTTAGTATAGCAAAAAATGTGAAAAAAAGAGCAAAAAGAAAATCATGTGGCAGCAAACGCAAAATTATTTTCATTTAAATTTGGTTTTTGTTTTGGCATGGGCGGCAGACCAATGATTACTTCCTCTTTGCTCATTGACTAATGTTGGAAATATACCCCTGCGCATGCGTCGGTAATCGCAATGAAAACGATTTTTATACTTTGATCGGCGACATTTTGTAAAGTTTAATGCTTTGATATGATTGAATTTCTCAAATTTTTCATAAAGAAACATTCTACATCGAAAAGCACCCCTTAAAAATGCACCATATCCAGTAATTGCCCTCAACCTTAAAAAAATATTCCCCCCCCCCCCCCTCCGCTTTCACTCTTAGAAGTCTGTCCTATATTTACTGTTCTAAAATCTGGCAACCCTGCTACACAGACACAAACACACACCTACACACACACTCACACACACATGCCTGCACACACGCAAAAAAACGACATTGCGAGAAATATAATTTGAATTCAAGATGTCAAAATTCAAATTAATTCTTTTTTCCTACTTTCTCCACTATCTGTCAAAAAGTCTTTAGTCAGTTATTGTCAAATTACCTATTACTATCATAATTTAAGTTTTATGAAGTATCACATGGTATATACAGTAGTTACAACACACAACCCGGGACCAGATCTTTTGCATTATACAGATTTTGACTTTATAACAGATCATTTCAAATTTTAAAACTAATATTCGGAATTTTTTGCATATTTGCACTTTAGAATAAGTTTTAACTTCAATGAGAATTAAAGCACTAATATACAATATACTATATATATCGTTATCGACAAATAAATATGCATCACAATCAAAAGAAAGTGAATTATTCTGCACTTTTGCTAGCTTCATGGTTTGCACAGCAGCTGCATTTTTAAAAGCAATAAAGATTTTTTTTTTTTACTGTGAATATAAATTATCATTTAAAAGCTTTGAATTAAGATAAAGAGATGAATCCCTGTTTCAAAATTTGATTTGTTTAACAATTTTTAGGTTTGCAAAGCAGAACAAGACTTTTTTAACTGTAAAACTTATTGTTTACTTCTGAAAAGTTGTGGGGTTTATAGAGGATTGGGCTATACCGGTCGGCGTTATAAAGGTATCCTACTGTATTTATGTAGATTCTCTGTTAAACTGTGAGCTTTTATAAGCCTATTAACATTTAGTGAAAGCTCAACCAGGAAGTGTGATAGTTCTTTATCTCGTGAAACATCATGAGCCAAAGTTAAAAATAACTTGTTTATTATGGCTGTGATATATAGAATGACGTATTTCACAAAATGTTGAAAATTGCAAAAATGAGTAGCTCATCGCACTTGAAATGATTAATGAAGCAAAACATCTAAGTTTAAACCTGAAATGCTATTTTAAACATTAAGAGCTATGAAATGCATGTTAAGAGCAACAAGTCGAAGCTATCGGTAAAATTGGGCAGGCTCAACAAGCCCCCCTCCCCCTGCCCCCAAAAAAACAAGTCTGACTCAAATTGAAATTGAAAAAAAAAAGAGGATGAAACGAAGAGTCGGGAGTTTTGTTAAATGCAACTGGCAATTTGCATAGTCTACTGACGTGATCTTGTTGCAAGAAGGAAATAACGAATGAGAAAAAAACTAATGCAAAGTGAAATTGGTAAGGAATTGGTAGGGTGTGAATATAATATTCATTACTCTGAAGTATAAGAAATTCAGCTATGACACATTTAGTATTTGTTTTTAATTTTAAATTTAAAATGCTTTACTTTTAACTTTATTTTTGCACATGATCACTGCATAAGTAAAAGTTCAGTTCAATAACTTAAAAAAAAAAAAAAAAAGTTTCTGAAATTTTTTTTTTATTATAGTAAACAAAACTTTAAGGGAAAACAGAACAAATCCAACTTCAATAGAGAACTGAGACAAAATGTAACTACTATTTACGCAACTGTAAATTGCACTGAAAAGTAAAAATAATAAAAGTAAAATCATTCTCTAAATGTCTTGGCTATTGTGAAACATAAATGTTTGCAGTTAGTGCAAAATTATAAGCAAAGGGGCTGTCCAAAAATGATGTCATTTTTTTTTCATAAGCATATTGTTGTGTGATGTCACAATTCTTTCTACCCCCACCCTCCCCCTTGTTACAAACTCACAGTCACCCCCCTCAAAGCGTGATCATTTGTGGACAACCCCAAGACTTAGTTATCATTACACACATATGTTATTGCTAATGTAGCATATGCAAATATCATTTAATTGAAGAAATTGTTGCAAAATCTATGTTTATGCAAATTTATATATGTGCATTGGTGAACTTTTCCAGGATTATCCTGGAGTTCCTGGCTTTTGTAATTCACGAGTCCCCGTATTCTGTTTCTTCTTTTTTTGTAAAAATAGATAAATCTATATGCATAAATGGCTACTTCAGTATGTATGTATGTCCATGGTAAGCTTCAAAACTATTTTACCGATTTTAACCATTTTTTCACCATAGATAGCTACATTATCAAAAAGTAACAAAGATTATAATGTATTTCTAAAAAACTTTGTTTAAAAAAATATTTAATGTTTTATATGATTTTTTGCAGGTTTTTATACTTTTTTATCCTACAGACCCCCAAACCAGTTGTGCCAAAAAAATCTTTTTTAAACTAAGATGTAGGAAATTTAATTATGAATACAGTTGGCTCTCTATTTAATGACTTTCATGGGACCGCAAAAAAATCATCCTTAAGTAAAATGCGTACTTAAATAGAATGCTTCTAAAACTAATGTTGAACATCCAGGAGTGTGAAAAGTCATCGTTAAGTAGATAAAGTTGCTAAATAGAGTGTCATTAAACAGAGATCCAACTGTATGGTGATGAAAACAATTTTTACAAATAGAGCAATTTTCGTAATTTTTATTAATTTTTGAAAAAACCTTTATTTTGCACTTTATTCTGAGTTTCATTTTTTGCTTAACTCATCCCGTGAAAAGTATAACAGCCTCTTTTCTAAAATTTAAGTATGTAATAGTCAAAACATTGCTCCCTCTTCAGAATTTTTTTTTTTCAAAAACATGCATATATTTTTTTCTACAATTTTTTAATGCTGAAAAACATCATCATATCCTACATGTATCACTCAAAAAAAAAAAAAAAAAAAAACATTCCTTGCTCTTTTCCTGTCTTTGAAATCACAATGTTGATTTCAATTCAATATTAAAGCAGTCGATCTTAATCACTATAATGTTTACCT
Source organism: Uloborus diversus (assembly GCF_026930045.1). Lineage (NCBI taxonomy): Eukaryota > Metazoa > Arthropoda > Arachnida > Araneae > Uloboridae > Uloborus > Uloborus diversus. Next base: position 67,770,125 of record NC_072734.1, read on the forward strand.
TTTTTAAGTATTATTTACTTCTATATTTCATGACGTCATGGCCACGTGATCTAACGGTAGCACTTTCTTTTTCTTTACTTTTTTGTTGTTTAGGGAATTCATTTCTTCCTTTTCCATCCCCCCTGGACATTTTGCTGCATCTATTTTAAGTAACATATTTGTGGGCATTTAATTCAATAAAAACTGATTTTTTTTTTTTTTTTGCAAACGCTACGTTTTGGCACTACAGGGAACACAGAAGAGAAGTTTTTACTTTTTTGCACTGTTTCATTAAAAAAAATAAAGCACACAGTTTTTGAGTGATCTTTGTTTTTGTTAAAGAATGGGCAGTTAGGTTAAAATAAATAGAAATAGATTAGAAAATTTTGAAATAGATCATATAAATAGATATAAGTCACTACAGGCGGCATTCTCGGCTTAAAATGGAGAATGGCACAAAACAAAACTGCGTGGAGATAGATATCGAAAATATTTTATTCCTATTCATATTGATAAAGATAGATTTAGATTGATTAATACTGCAGCCAACTTTATTTAAACAGACATCTAAGGTGGCAATTTTGGCATAAAAAGGTGAATGACAAGTAAGCCAAACAGCCACCGTGGTCAGCTTGTTGCATAGAAAGGGTAATGGCGTAAAAGGGCAAACCAGCTGGTCGGCGCAGGCAGCTAGTGAATAATAAAAAGCAAAGTACTTATTTAAAGGAAAATGTTGGAAATGCAATTAAAACAACAAAGACTGAAGATAAATTGTGTTCCCTCAATCTCATGTGCAAAGAGCCCCATACCTGAAACATGGATGCCTCCCCCCCCTTCAAGCAAGAGCACTCCCCCCACCTAAAAATTGCAAAGACCCACCAAACACAGGAATCTTCCCTAAAACAGAGAAAAATACCTCTCAAACCTCTCCCCCCCCCCCCACCTCCTAAAAATTTTGATAGAGCAGTCTGGGTTAAGACCCCCCACCTAGTTGAGCACCCCTGCCTGAAATAACTTCGGGCCTCATGAAGTCTAAATCTACCTCTATAGATAAGTGCCTAACTAATTTACATGATAGTACTTACTTCCCAAGCATTTTTTTTTCTTCAAATGAATCAATATGATCAAATAAAAGTGTGATATTCTAAGGATCATCCTCTATGGATCAAAAAGAGGAAAAAAGAATTATCCAAATCTTTTCATTCAGTGAAAAGCTATCTATAAAAAAAAAATATGTTTCAAGCTGATAACCTCCTTTGTTATATAACTGGTCTGCTATTATCATTGTATTTTAACTGAGTACACTTAGTTAGGTTGTAAAAGAAAAATATAAAATCATCAGGGCCATAGAGCCAAGGCGGGCCCCTCGTCAGTTATGTCACTGGGCCCCTCCCATCTCCGAAAAAAGGAAAAATAAAGGGGGAAAAGGAGAAAAAGGGGGGGGAGGGGAAAGAAAATGGGGTAAAGAAGAAGAAAAAAGGGGTAAAAAAGGAAAAAAAATCAAAACTGCTTACTAGAAACAATTAACTCTATTTTGAGTGCCAAAAGTGTAAATTTTACTTTATCTTTATGTTTTCTCTTACTCAGAGTTTTTCCCGCTTTTTGTTCCTACCTTTCTTTTTCTTTCATCCTTTCTTTTTTGTGTGTCAGTATTGCTGGGCCCCCTAGTTTCGGACTCGGCTGACATGACCTCTCGTCGGGCCTAAAAATCAGCTTAGATTGTTTACTAGGACTTAGAATTAACACACATAAAACCTTTCATATGCTTGTTGTTTATTAGACATTGCAAATATTTTTTGAATGTGATTCTCTAAATGTCTATCACATGTACTCCATTATTTTGGGGTATGAAAACCAAAATATGTTACTTGATTGACTACTTTTGTACCTGATTTCCAAAGTAGCATAAATATTTGTGAACAACAGGTAAATATAATGTATTAATATTGCAGATTTGGATGCAGATGATGATGATGATGAGACAGTTCAAATGATAAAAGAGTTGCTAGAGACCAGAATTCGACCTGTTGTGCAAGAAGATGGTGGAGACATTATATATAAAGTAATTTAAATTCTAAATAGAGCATTCCATAGAAATAATGAATTTAAAAAAAAGTTCTGTACCTAAAATAATTGTTTTTATTTAAATTAAAATGTTCTTAATTACTTCATTTTGATTTAAAATGTCGTCAAGTGTATCACTGGAATAGTTTTTGAAAAGTTTCCTTTTCAATCCGATTTTTGATAGAAGATGACGAATTCCTGGATTTATATATTGCTGTTACTTAAAATGCACTCACAAAAAATATATGCACTCAGAAAAAAAGTACTACTTTTACGAAACTAAACATGTGTGTAGTGTATGTAGAGATGAGCAAATGATAACAAATTCAGAACAAAATATTTTTTTGAGCAATCACAATTGCTTATTGTTCTCACTTGACTGTTTTGATGTGCTATGATTTTATTTTCCCCGCCAGCACCCTCTGCAGCATCACCGTCGACCGGCTCCTCACGATGCTGCTCCTCTAGCGAAAATTGTCTCCAGGTTGCATCCATATGCTACACACACGCGCATACATACACAACTACACACACACGCACGCACACACAAATACATACACCTACACACATACACAAACACACATACATACACACACAGGCATACATACAGACACCTACACATACATACAGACACCTACACACATAACTACTCACACACTCATCACACTCATATGCCTACACACAACTACCCACACACTCATCACACTCATGCCTACACACAACTACCCACACACTCATCATACTCATGCCTGCACACAGACACAAACACATATGTTTACACACACATACATATCCCCCCCCCCCCCCACAAACACTCATAAACACAACTACCCACACACTCATACCTGCACACAGACACAAACACACATGCCTACACACATACACATACCCCCCACACACACGTAATCACACACACTACATACACACACACACTCGTGATTGCGAAAAACATAATTTGAATTCAAGAGGTCAAAATTCAAATTAATTTTTTTTAAATTATTATTATGAAGTTATGGCATGAAAAAGGCTAAAAATCAGTAAGTTATATTTTCACCTCTGGTAGCTATACAAGCCAAAAAACGGTGTGACATTGAACCAAGTAGGGCACCCACCCCCATGACCCCTGCATAATCTTTGTAACTGGTCAGTTGATTCACCTGTATTCAGGGACAGTTGCAGTTGCCTTACCAATTTCATAGCTGCCAACTTGTACAATTTAGCCATACATTGTAAAATTTTCAGACGTTTTGTACGATTGTAGTCTTATGGCAGATTTGTATGATTTTTAGGTTTCTGGTTTTAATTTTACAATAAATTGCAAACATTTCCTTTTACTTCCAGCACTTTTGAAAGCAACCCCTAAAGGCGTGATGTAAACGACGTTGAAAAGCTAAAAGATTCTCCTCTGTTATTCTCTGTGTTACTCGTCTCCTAAAGACTTTTGTTTGAAGCCAACATTCGGCACGATATCTCGGTTGGCAAAGCAGTTCAGCGCAGAATGATACATTTTGCCTCCAAGCATCAAGGAAGTACCAAAGTGATTGGTGGGGTTTTCCAGCGACGTTCAACTGAAGAGCGTGGCCTATGCATAAACAGGGTTCGTACGCTCCTTCAAAACTCCTCCAATACTCCTTCATTTAGGAAAAAAATTTGAAGGGCCCTTCCAACTCCTTCATTTTGGTTTTAATTCCTTCAAAACTCCCTCTTTTTTTGATCAAGACTACATAATCGTCCTCTATGACAGTAATTTAAAATACTTCGATCGACAACTTAACTTCGTCTCAGGGGCGAAGATATAAGAGCGATTTTTATGTAGTAATTTGATATATTTTTTTTTCATTAAGATGTGATTTACAAATTGGTTATAGAAGCCATAAAAGTTGAATGTGAAAATATTATTAGATGACTAAGACATTTCATAAGTGAATTAAATCATGCTTAAATGGTGCTTGGCTATTTTGTCAAGTATTGTGATTATTGCTTTTAACTCTGCTACACTCTCAGTAGCAAAAGTCAGTTTGTTCAGTACTTAAGTATTAAAAAATACATTAGTAGATGTACTATATTAAGTGATTTTGTTAGAAAAGCAATTGTTTAGTAAATTGGACTTTTGACATTGTAAAAAGAGTCATCCACAAAGGATGTCATGCCTTGAGGGGAGACGGGCTCATGAAATTGTGACAAGGGAAAGAGAGGGTGCCAAAAAGTGACATCACACAGTTATTATAACAATATGTTTATGAAAAATAAGACGTGACAAGGGAAGGAGAAAGGTAAAGTGTGACAAAGCTGGAAGGAATTCAAATCTGTTGAAAAAAAAGTGACAAAATTTTTGAGGATAGCTCAAAATTACTCCTTCAAAATCTCATTTTACTCCTTCAAAACTCCTCCAAAACTCCTTCATTTAATTTCTGAAATTGAGTACGAACCCTGATAAATCTCTGACGCGTTGTGCATCGCGCATAAGGCATTCTGTCTGGCTATCATCACGTGCAGTGATGTGTTTGTTATTAGAATTACTGATACTAAATTAATCTAATGCAGATTGCATAGTAAAAAGTGAGAAACATAATCTAGCATTTTTATCTAACAATTACACGAAGTCTTCGAAAGTTTGCTATTCTTTAAATTTAAAATTTCTAAAGCTAAGAAATATGACCTGATATTTCTGGAATGTTATTCGGAAGATTATCCTAGAATCTTCGAATCATGAAAAGGACCACACTTTGCATTTTGCTCAGTTTGCATACGAATATCAAGATCGAACAAGGAATAGCTAATGACATCAAACATCATATTTTCAAAAAAAAGCACCAAGACCTGTCAAAAACTACTGTTAAAAGAACCATTATTGAGACATTATTTGATAGACAATATTTGAAAGCTGCAAAGTCAGTTCAAAGAAATAAAAGTTTATTTATTTACCTATTTTTAAATTTATTTAATTTTATTTTATTATTATTTTTGCTTATAAAAGCAAAAATCAAGTAAAGGTAAGGACTTGAAAATATTATAATACTTCAAATTTTGATACTTTGCTTTATAATGGTCAAAAAAGAGTGGAAATATAGCCACGGCGTACATTGTAAGATGTTTTAAGTTGGCATGTTGGCAGCTATGCAACTTGTCCTAAACGTGCTGTATTTGCAAGAGATCTGGTGACTTTTTAAATCATGGGAGTACGGCATATCCTTGAAGACATTGGGAATGTTGTACAGTCCGTATGTGGTCGACTGTTGTCTTGCTGATAAATGGCACTTGGGTGACTTGATATCCTATGCAATACAATCAGCATTGAAAAGCCGTTCGTGTATCTGGGAGCTGTCCCTTTCATCCCATTTGCCTTGAAGGATGACTAGAGATATAATGTGTCCCAACAAATTGCTCCCCACACTATTACACCTTATGTTATCACTGTAAGCTGCTAGATAAAAAGCTTCGAATCGGACTGCTGGCCAAGGGACCTCTACGCATGTGTGTGGTTCATCAGCGCTGAGTCTGAACCAGGATTCGTCACTGAAGATCACTTTCCTCCAGTCGATCTCACTTAAACATGCACGTGAATAATGTATTGTAGTATAAAGTATCAACTTTCTCAAAAACCTTTTGGACTTGAAAAATGATCTGCAGGTGTTGCAGGCATGACAGTATGATTTATAGGACTCGACCGATGCATCGGCCTGGCCTATGCATCGGCGCCGATGGTTTAACAATTTAGCCATCGGCATCGGCATTAGCGGCCGATGCTAACTTGCAGGAAACATCGGCCCTTCGGCCTTAAAAAACATGAAAAAGCCGATGGAATTGGCCGATGTTTTTGAAAAAAAAAGGATCTTTGTAGTTTTACATTTTAATACAAAGTAAAGGGAGTTATTGTTTTCATATAAAATCGTTTACTTAAATTTCAGTATGAATTTCTATTTTAGTCACCCCTGAAAGAATTTTTAATACTGCATTCAGGTACCAAACAAGTTAATTGTTGCGTTGTTTCTTGCTGCTGGATGTACACATGTATCTCTCATAAGTCATAACTCAAAAATGGTAAGCTGTAGAAGGCTAAATTTTCGCATGTGGGGTGTGCGTACGTTCCAGTTGTGCACGTCCCTTTTTGTTTTCGATCAGGTGTTCTAAAAAGCCCATTTACTCATTTTTTGTGGCTATTAACTACGTATTTCAATGCAAAACTAATATAGCGTCTCAGACTGACGATCATTTGGAGATATATTGCCGAATTGGAGACCATGGAAACAAATATGAGATGGCGAAACCGGTTTTGTTTCATTTTGTTAGATTCCGTTGAACCGATGGTAATTTTTAATTTTTCGATATTTGTAATATGAATCACAGTAATGCAGTCTTTTCTGTATCGCTTCGGCGGAACTACAAGTTTGGAACCCGTTGAAATACATTTTGGGGCTCTATTTCTCTATCAGAGAAGTTGTAAAACATCTATCACAAGCATTTTTGTAACTCCTACAGTTCCCCTATGGTTATGGGGTCTTTCGCGCAATTGCAACATTTGCTACATTTTAACTCCGCCACTGAACATCAAAATAAACTCGGGTGCAAGTTTTAAAAGTTTTTCTGCTCAATGTTTATGATTATTTTGAACTATTTTTTACGACTATTTTTTGTATTTCCGAGAACACTTGCGTGCCCCTCCTCCCACTCCCTTAATTTCTGAAATTAAACTCTAGTTGTACTTCTGAGTTGTTCAAAACTAACACCATTCAAAAAATTGGAGACTTTTTTTTAAGCTTTATCTATTGTTTAGGAAGAATTTAGAGCATTAATGTAAGAAATTGATTAAATACGTTTTGAATGGTGACATAATTCGGAAATCAAAGGGACTTTTGAATTTTTTCTTCGGAAGTGCTGAAGTAGATTCAGAAACTCTTCCGAGGCGTTGGTGGTAGCGGTTCTGTATTAAACAAATAAGGCCGAAGTTGGGGCCGAAGTTTAATGTTGTGTGTTTGTGGGTGACCCCCTACCCCACCCTCGTCGTTTCAAGCATTTCTTAAATATTTAGCGTATATTAATTTTGGTCAAGAAATGTCATTTTGCGTACTTCTTAAACTTGTTTCACCTATATTTCGTAATGAGCCATCTTTTTTGCATCTTTAATAGTGATCGATTTTTTTTTCTGCTGTAAGTAACTATTTTTATGTATTTATATAAAATCAGTGAATAAGTTATTTTCGTTTTCATCATATTTTTAATAATATGTTGTAGAAAAGTTTTAAGGATTTTCTACCATGCATTTTTTTAAATTTCAGAAAATTATTGTTAAATTGAAAAATTTCATTTGAACTTGTTTGTAGTGCTTCATAAAAGATTAAACAATCAAATTGTTCAATATTATGTGTGCAAACATCAAATCAAGTAGTATATGTATTCAGTTATTAACTTGGTGTAAATATTGAGTTTGTTTATTGTGGCTGCGTTTTAAGAACTTCGCTCTTTTCATGGCTATTTCTTTTTTCTGCAAAATTTATGTCACTGTTATAGCTTTTATGAAAAATACAAAATTTTCTGTTCATAAATTTTAAATTAGTATAGAAATATTCCTGGTATGATTTAATATTGTAATTTATCTGTTACCTTTTTTGTTTAATTTGATGACTAAAAAATGTCTACGTGCAATCTTTCCACTTTAATTGCGTAATTTGTTGACGGTTTCGTAGTTTTATTCTTATTTTTTTTTGAATCATTAAACAACATAATTTAATGTTTTTTAACTGTGTTTAGTGTACCTAAATCCATACATTATTACGATATTACTGAAATCTTAGTTATATGTTCAATTTAACAAAAAAAAAAAAACAATTTGTTATTAAACAGTCTCTTTGTTTTTCTTCCTTTCTTCTTTCTTTCTTTTTTTTTTTTTTTTTGACTGTTCTTCTTTGTCTTCTATCATACAGCAGTCAAAAAAGGAGAAGCATATCTACACCTTATAGATTGTACATAGTACGATCCAAAAGTTCGGGGGACAAGCTGTATAAAACCTTACCCAGAATAGTTCACATTGCCGAAGCACATCCACCTTCAAAAGGTCACCTTGAGGGACTATGTAATTCTGCCAATGTTCATATAACTTTTGGATCCTGGAAGCCATTTTTTCGCTACCTTCTGTGATGCAGCTTTATCTTCTCCTGACGGAAGAAAGCGGCGTCCATGCAAATGTTTTTTTGCTGGGAACAGGTAAAAGTCACACAGAGCTAAGTCCGACGAAACGTTATGTTATTTGTTTGTCATATCAGAGTATTGACCAATCGCCCTGTGTATCCTCAACATGAAAGTCAACTTCTTCCCAACGGTGAAGTTAAAGCAGCAGCGCAAGAGGCCTTACAAGAGGTTGCGATAAATGTCTTGTTAGAAGTCCTTCTAAAAGCTATACGAACGTTGGCAGAAGTGCATAGTCGTTCAAGGTGACTATTTTGTAGATATGTACTTTGGTAGTGTGAACTATTCAGGGTAAGGATTTATACAACTTGTCCTCGAACTTTTAGATCACACTACATACGTATGAGTTTTCAACTTACTATTTCATAACGTTTTTGAGTGACGCAAGTTTACGCACATGAATACATCACAAGAGAATTTGCGATAATTAACTAAGGAGGCGTTCAAAATGGACAGTTTGATCATCTATATGTTCTTAGGTACATATGCATGTACAGATGTGCCGAAAAAACTTGTGAAGTTTAAATTGGGTGATCGTAAAATAGAAATTTAGGTCGAAATCTGATTTTTTTTGTGATTACAATTCCTTATTCGGAGCAAGGAAGTAAAGTTAAATGAATCAATGATCCTTTAAATCCCTGACAATGTTATCAATTTATTTTTATTTATTATTATTATTATTATTATTTTTTTTGGCCATCGGCCAACGGCATCGGCCATCGGCCATTTGGAGGAAAACAATCGGCCATCGGCCATCTTTGAACAATCGGTCAACAATCGGCATCGGCCCATCGGCCAAAAAATGCCATCGGTCGAGCCCTAATGATTTATGCTGCACAAGATGTACAAATAATTCTTTTTTTGATACAAAAAATCTTTTCAGATAGTTGATACTTATTATGATATATAATGGCTCCTTATATTTGAATGTATAACAATTAAAGGCTAAAGTTTAAAATTCGGAAATAAAGTGCAAATATATGCATAACAATGTGGCATTTGTGCAAATGGATTGAGCAATACATAAGTAATCATTACCAATGAAGAAGAGGAAATAAAGGTCCTTTTTTTCATTAAATATTTGTGTTTTAAATGCATAGATTAATTATTAGTTATAATTTTAGCCTAGCTGTTTAGAAGTTTAGTTAATTTAAATTTTATAGTGCCAAGCGTTATATAGTGTTATATTGTGCCAAGTAACAATGGGTATGTCACTTTGTGTGCCTTTGTTAGACTCTGGGCTTAACTCATGGGAGCTTAGTCCCTGTACCTCATTTCAATCTCTTAAATTTTAGAAAAATCTTAGAGATTATACGTTTAAAAAATAATTAAAATTTTACAATTTCATTGGATTAGAATGTCAGATTTAGCTCAATCTTGTTGATATATTCAAATATATATATATATATATATATATATATATATATATATATATATATATATATATATATATATATATATATATTTTATACTTTGTTTTTATAGGGTTTTGAAGATGGTATTGTAAAACTTAAAATGCTAGGAGCTTGTACCAGTTGTCCTAGCTCTGTGGTAACATTAAAAAGTGGTGTAGAAAATATGCTGCAGTTTTATATTCCTGAAGTAAAAGGAGTTCTTCAGGTATAATAATTATTTATTTTAGTGAAAATTATTATTTTATGGATGATAAATATTGAACTTACTGTGGGACAAATGTTACATTGATTGCATTATCACGGCTGCAATTGTGTTCCGGCATTAAAAATAGTTGCTTTAGTAGACAGTAATATGAAAAATAGTCTTCACTAAAACTAACATTTATTTCATATTAATACAATGATACTTCAATAAATAGACATATCTTAGCTGCATGGTGTGTAAAAGGGACTACTTATAACTGAGGCTAGACCAATAGGCGGGGCAATTTTTCCAAAAATAAAGAAACAAGAACTGACACTTTCTGGTAATAATTCCTCATTGTCTGACTGCTAACTAAAAACAACAGTAAACGACTAAGTGAATAGAAATGCCACATTTGTGATATTTCTGATTGTGAAAAAATGCACTCATTTTTGAAAAATTAATGCAATAAGGCTTAAAGAAATTAAAAAGAAAAAATTTAGTGAAATTCATTCAGATTGCAAACTGAAAAGTTTAACGTCTACAAAAATTTGAAGCAGGAAGAATGACACTTGTTGAAAAATATGAACATCACACTCATTTCTAATCACGAATATGTTACATTTCCATTTCCTACTTTTTTTTAAAACTCTTATTTTAAAAAAAAAGGGGGGGGGGAGGGAAACCAATCCCAATTTTTCTTTCTGCTGAAAGTAAGAGGTTAACTTATAAGCAAATTTTCAATTTTTTTCACCCAGGGAGTTTGGGTTTAAATGTATTTTGGTCGTTTTTCCACTAAAATTGTCACGGTTTTTGGCCATAGTTTGGCTGAAATAGTCGCCACAGTCACCTTTGCTTCAAAATAGAAGCTTTAGTTGCTTTTTCATTGTTAGTGGCATTATTGATTTATGTGTTACATTGATTACATAAACAACACTGGATTTTGAAATATCAGCAATGACATAGTTTCAAATATAATGAAGTTGTATAAAAGTGCCTATTTACAATCAGAAGAGAACTCTCAACATCAACAATCTTCAATAAGTTTATAAAAGATCAAACTAAATGCCATTCTGTCATATTTAACTACATAGAAAAAAAAAGAGCATCAAAAAAGAAACCAAAGCTTTGTTCTACACAGAAAATAAAGTAGGGTTTCCGCTACGGTCGCATTTTTTGCAGAAAAGACTTTCCCAATTAAGAAAATGAAGCAATTCATTTTCGTTTTTTTGCCCAAACCTTTTGCTGAGTGTCAGACACAAGCAAAAAAAGGGGGGGGGGAGTTATACACACATAGCAGACAAACACCAAACACTTTTCTCCCTTCTCGTGAGAAGGGAGAGATAAAAAGAGGGCTCTCTCTGGCATCTTTTCTCCAATGGGGGGAGGGGGAGGATAGTTTTATAGAGAAAGCAGTCCATTGGTTGAACTTTGAGCTCTTTCTGGAGAAAGCTATGATTTCATCATTTTAATTTCATGCACGTGCAGCAACGTTTCGCATTTCGAATCACTTGCTACTTGGATTTTTCTTCGGAACTAGTTTACTCTCAAGGTGCATCATTGTCCAAATGGATAAATATTTATTAAATATAAGAAAAGTTGACGATTCTGCATCACCAACTGCAGAAAATACTATTAGCACACCTGCAAACTCTTGCTAAGTTTTAAAATAAATTATATATTGGTTGAAGAATTAAATGGGGTATCAAAGTTCTTATGTATGAAAAAGAATATTAGTCATAGCTAAGATTGATCAAATTGCTATGAAGTTTAACAATACTTAGTCTTAATGGGGATTAAGTGTCACCAATAAATATTTTATTGTGGGAATCACACTTGGGCCATTTTAAGAATCAATATTGTGTTCTTTCAATAGTGTGTATCATTCTTTACATACCATATTTCATAGAAAGTGCTACATTTGCTGAGAAACATTAGGTTAAATTTGTAATTCAATTATCAACTGCAACTTAAACACATTAAGGCATCTAAGATATGCAAACGTATTCATTCCCCAAAAGGTCTTAGCATTTTGCTAAAGCTTTTCCCCCCATTTTAGCTTTTTTACTAAAAAACTATTGAACTCAGCTTAAACCATGAAATAAAGTAGTATGTTTATTTATGCTGGAAAAGCAATCAGTGCTTTGTTAGATTCTACCATTGTCCTTAATTCTAGTTCAAATAGAATGCAGTTTCGGCCAGGGGTGGACTGGGTCCTGCAAGAGAACGTCAACCTTGGCCTCTAAAGGGAGTAAAAAAAAAGAGTAAAGATAAGTAAAAAAAAACCGATAGTAAACAGGTTTACGGGTTTAAAGAAAAAAAAAGGAATTTGCACCAAAAACTAAAATAATAAAACAGTTTTTATGAAAAATAACAAAATGTGTTCAGACTTGAGGGCGCATCGGCCCGTGGGCTAATGGGCTGGCAGGCCAGTCTGCCCCTGGTTTCAGCTGCAATTTGTTCCTTGCATACCATTTGGTGATTAATGACTTAGTTTGAGCTGATCTGATTTTCACACATTATTTTAAACACTAATAAAGCTTCGCCTGTTATTGGGTATGCAAAAACTTTTAAATCAGAAGTACTAAATTAGAAACTAAGCTGTCCACTTCATTGAACTAAATGACATTCATACAAAAGCATTACTATGCTTGTGTCTTTTTTATTTCGCACCAGAAAATGTCTAGATATATTTTGGCTTTATAAAGTTAAGAATTAATGTATTTTTTGCATGGCAACTAAAACGGGTTTTTAAATGATAAATTGAACAATAAACAGAATGTCCTTTAAAACTAAATTATGTCATTTTTCCAATAATAATTTGTTTATTAACAACTGAAATAATATCTTCTGTATTATATTTCCAGGTCACTGACGAAGTTGATGAGATAGCTGAGAAAGAATTCAAAAAGTTAGAAGAAAAATTAAAAGGCTCCGAAGAATAACTTTTAAATTTATATATATGTATACCTTTTTCTGTACAGTTATTAGAAATGAATTATAAAGTTTGCTAAAGTGAATGACAATTAAAGAATTAAGTTAAATAAGTACCTTTGTTGCATAAAAAGTAAGATAAGAAATAATAACGACAAAGAGCACAAATTATTGCAGGCACAAGTTTTGGCATTACAAGGAACGCCATTTTCAATGCAAAAGAAATGAGCTCATGGATGAAAAAGATATCCAATGCTTTTTCATCCATGAGCTCATTTCTTTTGCATTGAAAATTCTGTTCCTTGTAATGCCCAAACACCTGCCTGCAGTAATCTACAATTTGTGCTATGTGAGGTTATTTATTATTTTACTTAAAGAATTTTTTTTTTCAAAATGTGAAAAAAATGAAAAGCAGCACTTTTTGGTTCATAATATATATTTTTATTAAGACAAACTTCAAATCAATTACTTCAATAACGTATAACTTCTTAACAACCATAACAAAACCATGATAAAAATAAGGACTAAGTTTCAATTCAAAAACTGATAACGAAACTAGCTTCATTTCTTATATTCACTTCAAGTTTCCTTAAAAACTAAAAAGTAACCTAACCCAAAATTGTTCCACATTGATTGGCGAAAGAAATAGCTAAACTAGAGCTTAAAAAACAACTGGAGTAGAAAATCTGGAATAATGAATTACAAAATTAAATTTATAATATCAGACCCCGAAGTGGTTTGGGGGGGGGGGGAGTAGGAAATAAGGAATCAAAAATTGAAAAAGTAGGAAATAAGGAATCAAAAATTGAAAAAGTAGGAAAAAAACTACTTAAAAAAGTAAGAAAAAATAGGAAGAGATGGGACTACACACACGTCAAGAGGACACAATTTAGAGTAAACTTTATTTCTAATGTAAAAACTACCAGTATTTTTGATTTAAAACCGTCCCAATAATAAACTAAAAGTGCTTTTGAAGTGTTTAAGGGATTTAATGAAAGGCTAAGTCGCAAAAACAAAACGAAAGAAACAAGCTGACAATCTACAGTATGAAAAATAAACTGGTGGAAACAAAGATATATATGAAAATAAAATCCAAACAAAGAAACACTGTTTAACAATACAGTAATAAAATCGTTAAGTGTGAAAAAATAAAATGCAATATAGCAAACACAAAAAAAAAAAAAAAAAATAAATAAATAAAAAAAAATTGCGCAATAAAACCATTTTTGTCAAAAACGAAAGCATTCCTTCGAGAGCATCTATTTATCATTTCAAAATACTAACACTTTCAGCTCCTGTTGTCATAAACTATGATACAAAAAGCAAAGCAAATATTAAATTAGTTTTAGTTGAAATAATCAGCAGCTGACATGCATTCTTGCATAAACAGGGACAGATGTTTGAATTTGAAGAAAAAGGAAAAAGACTGAAAATGCAGAACTAAAATAAATTTGTTCTTATATATGCGACATAAAATATATAATAAAATAATTAAACTAAATAAATAGCGAAGTAAGTAAATTATACGGTTTGTATTATGTTGTGTACTTTTAGCATTCAACCTAAATTTTTGTTTCAGGCGAGTCATTTATGAGGGGTTAGTGGGGTCAATATCTCCCCTCACTGGCTTTGGCAAATTATGTTTATTTGCATTCAGTATACATCCTTTGCTAGTCACCCCCAGGGGAAAACCGGAATGACAGGCCAGTTTTAAGTTGAATCAAGCAATAAAAACAAATATTGTTTTATTGGTTTGATGGTTTTTTTTACCTCTTTCTTGTCACTGAAAAAGAAAAAATACATGCATGGTAAACATAACATGTTTATCAAAGCCAAAGATCAGTTACTAATGCTTCTTTCTCTGTGCATAAAAAGCGAAGACATGTAGTTTCGTTCAATCCTCATATACGACAAAAATATTCATTCGAAAATAGTTCACGAAATTGAGAGTGAGGGGGGAGCAACTGGTATCAAATATATCTCTTCCACATGCCCCCCTTTGATCAGCGACCCTGAGCACAATAACTTACAGTAGATATGCAGCATCGATATAATTGCCGCACCCCGAAAAGAGTAAGAGTCAGTCAAAAAAATTTTATATGTTCCGAAATGCTGCATTGCCTTAAATGCAGCACATAAAAATTATGAGCAACTCCTCGATATTGATGATGTATCTGAGGAGAAAATACCCATTAAAAAGAAAAAATATATATATATACAGTACATATTTGCTTGTGGCTCTATCCCCCAATTTAAAAAAAATGTAAAGAAATAAAAACGGGATCTCGCATTTAAATTGATTTCCGGTTTTTCTCTAAAAATCGGGAACGTTTTGCCCATCTAGTTTTTTTTTTCCAAATACATTCTTTGCAAGGAAAGAAAATGAAATTTTATATCATGTTTACGATTTAGAATGAACAATAATCATATTTATGTATGAAAAAAGTTAGTTTCCACTATTATTTTTGAAGTGATCCGTTTTTGCGAATTTCTGTTATCTATGCCTTTTATTTTGTACTAACATCAATAAAATATGTACAGTGTACAGGTTTTGCATTTTTTGCTTCCTTACGTTCCTTTTATGGTTTTTCGTTGCCTTTCTGTTTAAATAGAGCTCCATTTCACTGGTAATCAACTATATAAAAAATTGGCAAATAGGAAATTTAGCTTTTCCCGCACTTTTTGGACAGTCGGCCGTTTGTTTACTTTAATTAAAGCTTCTAATTGAGGAGTAAATAATATATAATTGCATCAGAAGGGCCGGTATCTGTTTCTTTATTGTTTTGTAAAAACAGTAGAACTGAAGTCGGGGCGATAAAAAGAAAGGTCGCTCATAAACGCCGCAACGGCATAAAAGTCACTCATGAATATTTAACTTTTAAACACTCAGACGCTGCAGTATTTATTCCAGAAATTACTGTAGTCAGTGAATTAAAAATTTAGGATTCGCTTGTTTCTTTTGCTTTTTAAAGTTGAAACATGCAGAAAATTATTGGTGCGGCATTGTAAAAATAAGAAAAATGCACAATTAGAAGTGCTATACTAAAGAAAGAAAAAGTAGGAAAAAAAGGAAAAAGTAGGAAAATAAGGAGAGAGCTCTAAAAAGTAGGAAAAATAGGAACTCTTCGGGGTCTGTAATATACATTATTTTTTAATTTAATAAAAATATCGATTTTCCCATGACTTTTCTGTAATTTTTCCTTTTTAATGAAAATTAAAACGAAAAAGTAATGCATAGACAGTCATTAGCAACCTATATCTGATCATTGGTATTTTTTGATTTTATCCAAACTTATGAAATTTGAAAGAGAAATCAATTTTACAAGTATTAAAATGCACATTGTCTACTACTTCAGTTACATAAAACTCTTATTGTTGTTATATTTTTTTAATTGATTTTTTATGCATTCTTCAATAGGGTGGGCCGAAAAACAATTTTTGAAGATGGTTGTGCGGAAAAAGTGCCATTGGTGGAGCAAAGTGGACATAAAAAATTTGAATTTTTTTGCAATTTCTTGATCTGCCGCAATTGGGCTGAATTTTTGAAAAAATGCTGTTTTTTCATGTTTTTAGCCAGAACTAGTAAAAATAGTAAGTTTCTATTTTCAATGATGAGTTACGCGGAAAAGGTGCCATTGGTGACACTGAACTCCCATAAAAATTTTGAGGTGTGTGGTATATACTTCTTTCTTTTGCCATAAAGGAGTAGAAGTTTTGGCAATTTTCAGTTTTTTTAACATTTTCAATAAATTTTTTCAAATAGTAAATGTTTTGCTTTCGCCATATTTCTCTGCCATAATTATATAGTTGTATCAGATGTGATGCATTTTTAGATGCATGATGTGTTATAAATTAACTAATTATTGCGTATAAATTTTTAATTTAAAATATACTATTAGAAAAATTAGTGCTGCTCTGTTTGATTTGCGTTCGATACCAACGAGAGTAACACAGAATTTGTTCTTAATCACTGGTAAATCTTTTTAAATAAGAACAAAGTTATTATCTCTTAACTAAAAACAGTCGCGTGAAAGGGCACTCTAGTAAGAACGTAAAAAGAAAAACAAAAAACAATGGTGTCATTGCAGGAGTTATAAAAAAAAAGGAAATAAAGAACTGTACATTTTTAGTGTTTTTTACATACGAACAAACTCCCGGTCTTACACCTGATAAATAAGATAGAAAAAGTACTAAATTTAAGAACTTTCTAGCCCAAACCCAAACTAATGGCATGCAAAAACCTACTTATGCTATCACATTCTAGGTTACCTCTGTTATGTATTTCTACATTGGCAAAAAAAAAAAAAGAAAAATATTGAAAATTTGAGCACAGACTAAAAACACGTAATTGATAGTTGTGCACGTGCTCCAACTGGACTGAGCTCTCCAGAGTTTCAAGACAGCCAACCAGAGTTTATTACGTTGTCTAAGTAGCTCACAGCTGCCTACAGAGCTCTTTGCTTGCACTTAAGTACCTTGAAACCCAAAGATACCTTACGATGTCTCACTCTTCGTAATATGAATTGATTTGCCCATATGATTAACCTAAAGAAACGACCAGGGTACGCAAAAGGGATTTAAAAATGTAAATAACATGACCATCCTAAGAATTCACAACAATGCTACCACAGCAATGGAAACTGATGAAAACCAATTTATCAAAACAGTGTGATGAATATTAATTGAATAAATAGATAGCAATTAAAAGAAGAAACAAGGATCAAGAAATTCAAGTGTTAAAGGTTTAAGGTTTCAAAATTAAAATTCAGGTTAACTAAATAAGACGATAAACTCCCGGTTTGGTTCTCAACCAATATCAGCCAACCTCGTATCACGAGATGTCTTTCGCCACAAGAAACTGGAATAAACATAGCATCTGAAACAATTTTAGAATTTGAAGTCCTACGCCAGCTGTGTGCAATGAATAGAAATATTACTAAAATAGCATAGAATTTGCAGACTGCCACTAATTAAAAGATGCTTTCATTGTAGAAGTTAAGTTTCATAACAGAAGTTAAAAGATAAAAACACTCTGTTGAAAGTACAAGCAGAAATTTTCTGTACATCCACACCATCTTTTGTCCTTTGTTGAGTTCTGTGCTGTTTAATCTTAATTTTTAGCGCAGCTGCACCAAGTTTTCAAATAGCACATTTCAAATTTTAAAAATTAGTTAATTAATGACACCCTTTTCATTTAAATATGCATCACGTGTGATAAAGCTATATAATTATGGCAGAGAAATATTGTCGCCTCAGAGCAACAGTAGGATATCTTAGTGTTATTCCTGGGATTAGATGTCTTAGTGTTGCTCTGATGCGACGACATGGCGAAAGCAAAATGTTTACTATTTGAGAAAATTGATTGAAAACGTTAAAAAAACTGAAAATTGACAAAACTTCTACTCAATTGTGGCACAGGAAAGAAGTATACCACACACCTCAAAAATTTTTATGGGAGTTTAGTACCAATGGCACCTTTTCCGCTGAAGTCGTCAACAAAAATAGAAACATACTATTTTTACATATTTTGGCAAAAACATGAAACATTTTTTCGAAACTTCAACCCAATTGAGGCAGATTAAGAAATTGCAAAAAAAAAAATTCAAATTTTTTATGCCCACTTTGCTCCACCAATGGCACTTTCTCTGCACTACCCATCATCGAAATAAAAAAAAAAGTTGTTTTTCGGCCCACCCTATTCTTCAAGTGTTTGTTTTATATTTTTTACATTATTTTTGTAGCTCAAGTAAAATCATGAAATTAATTTGTTGAACCATAAAACAAAGATTGCTGAAACCTTTTTTATATAAATATCACATTTTAAATGCATAACATAAAATGAATAGATTTCTATTTTTGAATCGCAAAAAAAAAAAAAAAAAACACACACACACACTAGTTAATTTGTTTCTTGATACATTTGAAATTTACAACTGTAATGAAGGAAATTACTGAAAACCTTAAGAGTTGAGATCAGTAAAATGAATTTGTAAAAAGCAATTTCAATGTTGACTGGGGAGGGAGAAAACTAATGTTTCAGTCAAAATATAATTCTTTGTTATATGTTCATTATTTTTCAATAGTTCATAATTCCGAGTGTCTTTGTAGAATGCGACTGGCCAATTCTTTATGAAATTTTTCTACCTAAAAATAAATAAAATAGTCTTGGTAAAATATTCTTTAAAATATGTATTAAAAAGTTACCTAAATACTATTGTAAAATGTATTTTTTACAAAAATTAAAATTATAATGCTTTAAAAATAAACAAGTAGAATTCAATGAGATTCTACGAACAGGGGCGGATCTAGAGGGGGGCCATGGGGGCCATGGCCCCTCCCAAAGCCTTGTGTTTGTAGAAATTTTTTTAAGGAAAATAAGAAAAAAATATTATGAGAAGATAACAAAATTTAACACATATATTTTACTGAAAAAGAAGTATAGCCCCTAATTGGGAGATAAATTATATTCCCATCCTCAAAACAAAACTTTTATTTCCAAAATTTTTCTCCATCTTTTACACCATTTCTTGATTCCAACAACAGACACTTGGACGATCTCTAAATGTTGCGGTTATCAGAGCGTACCTATTGTTCACAAGACGAAAGAGAGCCTAAATATTCGTTTTTATGGATATAATTTCGAAACTAGAAGGAGAACCCCTTTTCCCATGTCCTTTGACAAATGCCTTGATATGTAGCAAAAAATTGCATTTTAAGTCTTGGAAAAAATGTCAACGGAAACTAGCTTATCACTTAACTTGCTTAAAGCAACTTAAATAATTTTTTTCTGGGACTTCAATTACAAACGAGTTTTGATAGGACCCCCTCGTTTCCTAGTTTATATCGTGATGATAGTTTTAAATATCGTGATGATAGGTTTTTTGGAGGAGCTCACGAATCTTACATCCCTTTCTAAAATATGCATAAATATAGTTAAAAATCGGAATTTTTGGAGCCTCAAAGGCAAAATATTTCCAGGAAGGAAGGATTCTAAGCACCTTCACACTTCCTTTAACGTAAGCAAGCATTACCTAAATGTGCATTTTTAAGCTGGAAAACTGAGGAGCTAGAAGAGCACCCCTCCTCTTCTAATTTCTCAATGTATAATGACAGAATATTTTGTTTTCTAAGCTTTTTTTTTTCAAAAAGTATTTTGGGGCCATCGCCCGAAACCTGACCTTTCTCCGTACATCATCAAAAATAGACAAAATGCGTTTTTAGTTTCCTAATTTTCAAAAATTGGTCAGAAATTCAAATTTTGAAACATTTTCGAGGGAGATTCCTAAATCTACCCCCTCACCTAATGTCTCGATACCTCGAAAATTGAGTTTTTAAAACTTCATTTTAAAAAAATTTCTGGGGAGTTATCAGGGCCGAATTTCCCAATAGGCAGAGTAGGCAGCTGCCTAGGCTGTCAAGCATTTAAGGGGCGGCAAATTTGCTATTTTAAACACATTTTTTGAATTAAATTGTTATTCTTGAAAGGGGCATTCCAAGGTATTTTTGACATATATGTAGAGTCCATAATGTGACCTTTTTTGCCACAACTTTTTAACTTACTGTTTGATTAGCATATTATTTTATTTTGATCTTTTCCTACCAACACACCAGCTGAAATTAAAAAAAATTGGCAAATCAAACGGTAAATTAAAAAGTTATGGCAAATAAAGGTCACGTTACGGACTCTACATAATGTCCAAAATACCTTGGAATGCCCCGAAAGTAAAATATTAGCATTCTTTCATTTTCCACAGAGACAATTTTTTCTTGTAATTAAATAATGATTACTTTCACACATCTTATGAAAGTCAAATGTTTTTCAATCATGGTATTTGCCGAATAAAAAATTTTTTGAGAGATCACTGTGATCATTTCATCGGGGCGCCTCAGAATGTGAAACGCCATCAATTCTTCATAAGTTTGACAGTTTGAATCAGGGGAACACTTTTTTACGTTTTTTTTTTGAGTCAAGGATATTTTTTTTCTTTTAAGGGGGGAGGGGGCGGCAGATTTCAAATTTGCCTAGAGGTGGCATGGAGCTAAATTCGGCCATGAGGAGTTTGTTCAAAAATTTCGGATGGCCCCTCCCAAAACAATCGGCTGGATCCGCCACTGGTTACGAAAAGTAAGTTATGTCAAAAACTAGTCTATGATAAACAATTTATAACTAGGTATATACTGCTGTGAGAAATTAGAAGGTCAGAATTTGTGAAAAGGAGTTTTTGAGATATTTGATAAAACAGGTTTTGGATTCCATACTAACAATAGGGAAATGTTGGAATTCAATGTTTTTTTCCTGCTCTATTTTCAGCAGGAACCAAATAAGCAAGTTTGTATAGTAAAGCTAATGCATGCGGAACAATGGCCTTGACTTCAAATCCGGGAGTGATTAGTTTGAAGCAGAGTTTAAACCAGACTTTTGTTTCGGGGAGGGTTTTACCAAACATTTCTTGAGAAATAAATCTATATGATTCATCAAATTGAATTTCATTCCTACAATTAATTGATTTTTGTTACAATAGATTACTTGAAGTAGGAGGGAGAGTGCTTAAGAAGATTAACATAGGCACATGTATAAAATGGTATTTGATTTCTTGGAAAAAAAAACTCACTACATGACTTCCTTATATGCCTATTTAAATGCAAAGGAATGGAAAAAAACATCAAAATACTAGTAAAAATGCATAATTTCATTATGTTTGTACAATTATTGAAATTTTTTAAGTTAATAAAACTGGAGAAGAAACTTGGCACAAATATTAGCAAAATTTTAAAAAACTAGCCAAGTTATGGACAATATGTTGATTTTTGCTAATTCTTTGAGTCAGGATTGGAAATAGGGAAAAATCATGGTCCTAGATTGTTTTGGATTTGGAGTTCAACACTGTATATTAATTTCTTTTCATAAATTGAAGTTTTAAAATCTAATTCAAGCAATACAAATTATTCAAGTTATTTCAAGAGATTCAAGGAAAATAAGACTAATATTTACAATACATAGAAAAGAAATTTTGAGACAGGCTGCTTTTTGAAAGAATGCTGTAGCCTCAGCATTGCATTAAAAAAAAACATGCTAAACAACAAGTTACCTTGTAACCATACTCTTTTAACTTCTTTTCTCGTTTTTTTAATGACCCATCAACAGAGTTGCTGTCCTCCTTCTCAGTTTCCAGAGAACTTAACATCTTAAACTTTTTTATTTTGTGTTCAAAATGATGGAGCTCACCCTGCAAATATTTTCATGATTAGTAACTTTTTGACAGTTATTTATATAAATAAAACAGGATATGTGTGTATATGTTTCCCTATACAAATGCAGTTTTTGTTGGATCTGGACCAAATTTGGCACGGATATACTTGCGCATCAGAGTAGGAATGTAGGGGGTTTTTGAACGCCTAAAAAGAACCAAACCATTTGAATTTAAATTTAGGACCCGAAAAAGGCATTAAATGGCTCTTTCTACACGCAATTAATAATCCGATTTTCTTAATTCAAGCCCCATTTGAAAGCCCGCGGAAAAACCCCTAAAACTGATTTACTTCCTTCAAATTAAAAAAAAAACAAGGCAGTAAAATCACCAGGAAAAAAGTTGCATTTTTAAACCTAATGGAACATCAAAATCAAATCGGAAATTTATGGTTTGCCGACAAGCTTAGTTTAAATTAACGTGAAGAAAAATATCATGCCATTTTTCTCCCTTGACTGTGAACAAATAAAAATATTGATTTTACCCCTTTGAGGAAAAATTTGACCCTTTTGATTTTTTTTCTACAGCCAGCAGAAGATAATCAAGGATTTCAGTTGTATCAACAGAGAGTTGCGTTTAATTTGTTCGGGACTTTCAGATTTGCTGTTAACAAAATTTAAAAATCATTATTTTGACAGGAAATTTGACATTTTCGTTTTTCTTTCCCTAATTGTTGAACACGCATCACTTAACATAGCTTTTATTTTTGAGGTGGACCGTGCACAGCCGGGTGACACAGCTAGTTATAAAAAAAAAGTGCTGTATGCTTAGCCAGGGTCAGCACTGCTTATTTCAAATTGCTAGCCAACAAATTAGCCAAATTTTAAAAGTGTTCACCAAACTTTAAAAATCATTGCCAAAGACTTTATTTTGAAAATTTTAATTGACTTTTTAAATTATTTCTCCTTTGTCTTAATAAACTTTAATCAGGAAACAAAATATTAAAATATACAATGCAAATCCTTGTATTTTAAATATGCAGTATACACTTAAGTTGAAAAAACACTTAATGATAATGCATAAGACACTGATTTCTCTTTTATAATTTTTTTGTGGAAATTCTTGAAAATTTTACCTGCACCAATACTTTTAACAAATCAGAGTTTCTTTCCCCCAATTCACGAGTTTATCGCATTTGTCGTATGCTTAGAGCAAACCCTGCTCAGTTTACTAAATTGGTTTGGGCCAACCTGAGATGATAATGCCAGGTAGGCCCAGAATATACAGCCAATAGTGGCTAGTTACCATGCTGCAGTGTTTTCCGTTTAGCTTTTGAGCTTTAATGTACCCATGAATGAAAATTATTTATCCACACTACAGATCATGTACAAAATGAGCTTTCAGCTATTTGTGCACAAATCCACCACCTCATTAAATATTAAGGAGATTATTTTTAGGAAGTTGGGTATGTATAAAAGCAAATGCCTTCATTTGCAGAATGTAAAACTCACTTCTCTTATTTTTGAATAAGACTAAGTATGAACGATATTCATAAAAAATATTTCTGGGAACATGAATTGTTTTGCTGATGATGTCAAAGTTATGGGGATTGTAGAAAATGAAGAACAAGCAAATCAGATGCAAGAGGATCTAGATCATATTATGGCATGGGCATACGGAATGAGCTAGATCATTATGGAATGGGTTAGATCATATTACGATAAATGGGGTATGGCTGTTAATGTTTGGAAATGTCAAGTGCTATATTTAGGGCATGGAAATAAGTGTACAAGTTATTATTTGCAAGATTCAATCATTAGTCAAGCAGAAAAAGTCACTGATCTAGGCGCCTTAATAAGTCAGGATTTAAAGTTGAGTCAACTGTGTAGCATAGCTAGTAACAAAGCCAATAAGATGCTTGGGTTTATCAATAGATCTACTTCAAACAAATCTAAAGAAATACACCGCCAGCTCAGTCAATTCCAGCCGAGGACTGCAGTTTCGTGCTTATTAGCACTCATCAGCCCGGCATAGGAGTGACTGAGCTGGAGGTGGAAAATCACTTAAAGAAGCCAAGAGTGCCAAACTGACTGGTAGCTAATACAGAATTAGCACTTGTATTTCTGCCATAGCCCTGACTATTGGGTGGTAACCTACTGAAGAAATCTAAAGAAGTTTTTCTGCCCTTATATGGAAGTTTAGTAAGACCTCATTTGGAGTATGCTGTTCAGTTTTGGTCTCCTTATCTTAAGAAAGATATTAATGTATTGGAAAGGTTTCAAAGGCGGGCTACAAGGCTAATAAATAGACTTTCTCATTTAGACTACGATTCCAGGCTTAGAATGCTAAAAATGTACAGTCTTGAGCAAAGAAGAGACCGAGAGGACATGATTCAGTTGTTTAAATTTATTAAAATGAAAAATGTTACGGGGCTAAAGTTAAGCACTGAAAACAGGACAAGGGGTCATTGTTTTAAGCTATTTAAATCTGTGGCTAACATAGATATTAGGAAAAATTATTATTTTAGCAGGGTAGTGGAACCCTGAAACAGCTTACCAGAAGAGGTGGTAATGAGCAAAGGAGTAGATAGTTTTAAGAGGGCCATTGATCTTCACTGGGGATTGTAAATTGACTAGGACCAGCCTAGCTGGGTCCAGAGCCTGTTGCTGGTCGTCTATTTGTATTTGAAATGAAATGATGGAGAGGAGGGCTCAGTAGAGCCAAGCACTGCGACCAAAGGTCTATTGTACTAAAAAGTAAGGTTTTCATGTGTTAAACACATGGTGAAATAATAATTTTTCTGATAACTTTACAGAAAATTCACACCTAGCCTGTATTGTTTACATAACAAATAACATTAAAAAAATCTTTTGAGGACTGAAACAATATATTGAAGGCAGTTAACAATACATCAATTATATTTTTTAATGTTTTTCCTTGTAAAGTTTGTGGAAGCTTTTCTCCAATCCAAATGGAAAACTGAATGATAATTGTAAAACCCCCATTTAACTTAAACATCTCTATGAAGCTTTGCATACTTAAATTTTAAAAGTACTGTATTGTAACACAGTGATTGCTGCTTATATAAATCGCATTTGTTCTAAACAGTTTTGATTCCATAAAACGGCTAATTCAATAAAACTGGATTATTCTGTTTTTAACAATTTGATTCATTAAAGCAGTTTATTCAACTAACCACTCATTCAATTAGCCGGCATCCACTGTACTGTAATATTCAAGGGAGATTTGTAATTAAATCAAAATCAATGTTTCTCTAACCATAGTAAGCATTAAGTTTTCTTATTTTCTGTTAAATTATTCTGCTTTGTTGAGATTTGCCAAAACACTTTTGCATAGCTCAGGTTTCTCTTTACAATATATTTACTGTAAAATCCATCTAATGCGGACACAAACGGGACAAATTTTTTTGTCCGCAGGACAGGGGTTTAACAATGTTATTTGCCTCGGAATTAAAAATTGTCCGCATAAGAGAGGCGCCCGCCTTTGAGGGGTGTCTGTTAAGAGGGGTTTTACTGTATTTATTACAAGAAAAATTTTAAGAAATGTCATAAAGTTTAAAGCCATATTTATTTTGCCAGGAACATAATACCACATCAAAATGTATCTAAAGATCAAGACGAAAATGATTCAAAGTGTTACTTTGTTGAAGAAATTGCTAATGAACTGTTTGGATTCTTACACAGGGCGAATCCAAACCCTTGAGCAAAATTTTAAGGGGTGATAGTACACATCGGGACAAACAATATTAAATAAAAACTAAGTGTCCCAAACATCTTTCGTAAGAGATAGGCAACATTACAGTCTTGTGTCAAAAATTTTAAATGATAATAAAAAAAAATGGGTTGATTCGCTTGCGGTTTTTACGAAAATTATTATTTGTGCGAGTATTTTCTTTAAAATAAATTTTAAAGATAAAAGTTCAAAAAATGCATGGGTGTACTTCTGACTACTTAATTACTCCCAACGATTCAGATATTGAGCTCAAAATTTAAGTTTAAGTCTTTGCTTTTGAAATCAGATCTTAATGAGATGTAAAAAATTGTATTAAAAAATAGTGGTTCATTACTCCAAAGTCTAAAACCCCTTTAATCGGCATTTTTTGAACTTAACCCTTCAAAATTTATTTTCGAGAAAATACTGACATAAAAAATAATTTTAGCCAAAACCACAAATGAAGCAACAATGTTTTTGTTTTTTTATGATAATTTTAAATTTTGAATCCTGAACTGTAATGACGCCTATCTCCTTTGGAAGACGCCTGAGATCCTTAGTTTTTAATTTAATATTGTTTGTTTTGAGGTGTACGACCCCCTCCCCCTAAACTTTTGCTCAGAGTTTATATTCACCCTGTATATTTCACACAACCAATAAATGCTAAAATAAAATAATTTTAATATCAGTATTTACCCTCAAACTTTCTAACTCTTCAGGCGAAAAACTTGCATTTTTGGCCATTTCCCATAAACTATTTACTTGAGGTTCTTCAAACTCCATGTTCTTATAATTTTGTATTATTTTGCTATTCAGATAATCATATCCTGCTTTCAAATCAGCATGCTTCTCTTTTAATACCTGATGAGGATTATCAGTTTTATAGATTTTCTCCTTTTCTTCTGCATAGATTACATGTTCTACTTTATTTACAGTGTTATCTACAAGAGGAAATAAATACAATAAATTAAATAAAGTTCAGTATTGACATAATTTGCTTGTGTTATGTAAAAACATTAGAAAAAAAATATGAGAATAAAATCTAAACTATCAACACTAAAATAAACATGTTTTAGTTTTATTAATTGTAACTTTTGAGGAGCAGGGAGTGTATGTTTAAAATGATTAAAAATAAATAAACCATAATATTTCATTCTCCTGAACAGATTCGCAGTTTTGAAAAGAAATTTTAATCTGAGGGATTAGTTGTGTCAAACTGAGGAATAATAGAAATACAGTATAAACAATAAACCAGAAATCTACTTTTTGACAAATCAAAAGTATGAGAAGATTTTCAAAATAATTCAATTTCACTTTAGCTTAAAGAAATCTACTGTAGCTGGTGAAATTTATTTCATGATTTTTTTTAAATTGCAGAATAGAGAGATGGACTGTATCACAGAACGACTCCTTCAAGATGCATGACATAAAAAATAGTACAAAAATATTTGTAGTTTGGATTTATACGCCAGTCACAAAATTCTATTTCTTCAGGAATATATGTGAGAAAAATTTAACATTGAACTCCAGATTGTGAAAAATTCAAATTTCTGACTCAACAATTTTCCCCACAAAATGAAGACTTATATTATAAATAATAAACATTATCAATATCAAATATTACCTATACTTTTTTCCAAAATAATAATTCTAAATTGGTGCAATCGTGATTTAACACTACACATACTAATCACACTGAAATTAAAGAACATTTTTTAAAAATGACTTTTTTTTTGTTTCAAAATGACAATTTTTAAATTGAGGACGTGGTTATATTCTGAGGCAGGTGTTATTTGGGATCATTAAGCTTTATTTATAAATCTTTGTAATCCCAAGTTCAGTTAATTCAATTAATTTAAGTTCAATTAATTTCAGTTTTGGTCTCCTTATCGGAAGAAAGATATTTCTTTATTGGAGAGGGTTCAAAGAAGGGCTACTAGGCTAGTAAGGGGACTTTGAGATTTAGATTATGATACCAAACTCATCAGGCTTAATATGTATAGCCTCAAGAAAAGGAGAAACAGAGGCGACATGATTCAGTTGTTTAAATTTATCAGTATAAAAGATGTTAATGGGTTAAATTTTTTCATGGAAAGCAGGAAGAGGATTAATTGTTTCAAGCTATTCAAATCTCAGGCCAATCGGGAAATAAGGAAAAATTATAATAAGGGTTGTGGGCACTTGGAACAGCTTTCCAGCAGAGGCTGTAATGAGTAAAGAGTTGGATAGCTTTAAGAGGACCATTGATCTTCATTGAGGACTAATGAACTGAATAGGAGCAGCCTAAATGGGCCCAGAGCATGTTGCTGGTCGTCACATTTGTATTTGTATAATTTTATGCCAGAAATTCCTCATGAAAATTTTCTTCAGACTTCTTTTGAGCAGTGGTGTTCTCATAGGGTATATTCCATATGCGCTGTATACTCTCAAACACTTTTTAGACACATAGCGTATACCCTCAAGCTTCATAAATTTTCATATTATGACGTATTATGTATATGATCACATACACAACTTGTGCATAATGGATTACTGAGAATATACCCTCAGAAAAATTGATGGGAACATCATTGCATTTGAGAAGCAGTTTAAGGAATCAAAATGAGAATTTTAACATAGACTTTAAAAGATCATTACACTTTCTCAGTGTATTACTTATACTCAATTTCAAAGGAAAATTTTAAAAGTACACAATAAAAATAGGAATAGAACAGTAAAAATGTGAGCTGTTCTTTTTATACATTTACAAAATTCAAGTTTTTGACATTTTGTAAAACACACACACACATACAAAGTAAAAAAAAAAGTAAAACATGTATATGAAAAACAGTTACCATCAGTATTTTTATCATGAAGTTGATTAATAATTCCATAATATTGATCTATTTTGTTTTGATGATGTTGAAATTCTTCTTTTAATGTTCTCAATTCCTCCTCTGAAAATAATGAATTGAAAATATCAGTAATGAAAGATGATGCATACTCCCAAAAATACCGCAAATAAGATTTCTGTCTCTCCAATTGGATACATTGATATTTATTTAAGCTGAACAGACTGAAGTTGACAGATATTTCAATTGTTTTTACAGTCAAAAAATGGAAATTCTATTTTTACCAGAGAATCCTTGTTTTTCTGCCTTTAACCAAAGTTTATTCAATTTCTTGTCTTTGAATATACTTTTCATTTCTGCATCATTTTCATCTGGTTTAAAAACAGTGGCTTCACCTTGTAAAGCTTCAAAATCGGACATTAAGTTGTATTTTTCTAGTATTGCTATAAAATAGAAAAAAAGATACTTGTATCAAATTTAATTTCAGGCATTTACAATAATACACACAAAATTATACTTCAATTTTTCAAGGAGTAAAAC
This sequence comes from Uloborus diversus, assembly GCF_026930045.1. Taxonomy (NCBI): domain Eukaryota; kingdom Metazoa; phylum Arthropoda; class Arachnida; order Araneae; family Uloboridae; genus Uloborus; species Uloborus diversus. The sequence goes on from NC_072734.1 coordinate 67,799,175, forward strand.
TATCAACTTAGGAGTATGTAACAATGTAAGAGTATAAAAGTTAAATAAAAATTTCCAAAGCAAAACGTTAAAAATATATTTAAAAATTACAGTTGAATTTGTGGAACCAGAAAAATTATTTCTATATGTAGAATTTTTTTTAAAACAACAATACACTTGTATGAAGATGAGTGAGCAGTTCTCAAAAGGTGGGAGCAAACACAGACCTTGACTTTGAAGCTTCAACACCAAATAACTTTCATTTTAATTAACTCAAAAATTTTTGAGTTAGATTATAATACTGTACAGAGGCAAGAATTGACATAAATTATGAAAAAATTGCTCTTCAAATGCCCTTAAAAAAATATTTTCTTTGCTAAAAGGCACAATTTTGGACATACCAAAACGTTAACTGAGCAAATGTACCATTAAAAAAAAAATTTAATTATTTCCATACGTTTCAAAAAAAAATTAAAGTTATGAATCTTACACTGAATAATTTTTTGTTAATATTTTACACAAATAATAAAAGTAAAGACAGATTATTTACTTTGTAAACGATTTTAGAAAATAGTAAGTTTGAAATTAGATGTATGTCCAAAAGTTACGATCTTTACAATGCTATTATTCGAGAACTAAGTATATGATGTTTTCGTTTTAAAGGTATTTATCGATCATGAGAATCAATTTTTAATTGTTTAAAAGTGTTTTCATACGCTTTTATGCAGTATCTTAGAAGAAAAATAATTTTTCTTAAACATACATGTGAGATGTCCAGATGGCGTTACGATCTTGACGCCGATAATTCTGTCCGTTTATTCATACTTTTTGATCATCCACTGTCTTCTAACCTCAATAAAAAAGGTTATTATAATGTTATCTTCCTTAATCCATTGGTATTTTGCATAATTAATACGTTACACATTGAACAATACATAAATTACAGTATAAACATGGCTGGTTATGATCGAACGAAAGCCATTTTGCGCTAAAATCGCCAAGTAAACTCCGTTGGCGACAACACAGTGTACGATAAGCTAAAGGTTACCAGAGGGGAATTCCAGTTTGACATGTAGTTTTTCGTCAGCTGCAACAGTTTTGGTGACTTTATCACCTGCGCTAGCAATTTTTCCCCCCCGCTTTTATTATTTTAGAATTTTTTCTTCTCTTTCTTTTCGAAACATAATTCAACGATCTCCAAATAGAAATACAAATTTCTTTTTTCAATAATTATTTTTAAACATCGTTTTAATTTTTATGACATTAAAAAAAATATTCATTTATAAAACTGATGTCACTTTTTACATTTGTATTATTTTTAATTTGAAGCTTTTTTTTACCTTTCATCAACTTTTTCAAAATCATTCCAAAACTTTATTATATGTAAAGAGCAGTATGTATAGCCATTCAAGTACTTGATTAATATCCTCTTTATTATTAAATTGCAAAATTCAAAAAGTAGTAAATAAAATTTTTATTGGAAAAGTTAAAAATCAGATTAACAATTGTCAAAAATGGTGAAACTTACATTAAGATGATGTCCAAAATCCGTTACCTACAGGACAACAATGTCCAAAATCTGTTACCTACAGACTGCTGATTTAATTTGCTAATTAACAATTTTTACAAATGCCTGCTGTCTTTTCATGTTCATATATTGTGTTCTAGGTATGCACACTATAGAATAAAAGCAAAATTGATGTCAAATTTGAAAATTTTTGAAATTGCTCAAAGTTAACTTTTTTGTTCCCACCTTTTGAGAACTGCCCGAGTAAAAAAAGAACTTGAGCCCATATTACACCTTTTTCACCAATGGTTGACCCGGAAATTGGTACATAACAGGAAGAAATAAATACACAGGAACCAAGTGAAAATGGCTGCATGAACATCTTGAAGTTTGAAAAGCAAGGGCGGATCCAGAAAATATTCAAGGAGGGGGCGATAGCTTTTCACACTTTACCCTTTGAAACTTCTATTTCTAAAAATTTTCGAAGAAATGCACTGAACCCCTCGCTTACCTATCTATAATATTATCTAAGACTGTCTAAAATTGAGATTTTGGTACTTCAATTTTGAAAAATTTCCTGTAGAAAGTACTGGTCTCTATCCCCACAGCAAAAAGAGATGTAGTACGATTGCATTTTAAAGACTTCAATTCCGGAAGAATTCCGGGAAAGAGCTCCCTTTCTTCTAACACCATCAAATATTATGTAAAATTTCGATTTTGAAACTATAGTATTGAAAATATACATGAGGAAATTTCCTGTCTCTTGGCTCAAGGAGGGGACGATTGCCCCTCCCTTGTATCCGTCCTTGTTGAAAAGTCTTATTTTCTTAATATGATTTAATATCACATATGATAACATCACATATGATCTTTACAGTGATCAGTGATCATACTCTCTACATATGATCTCTCTAATATCACATATGATCTAACCATTTTTAGCGTGTAAAATAAGCAAATGGCCAGGAAAGACAAAACCAAATGAATGAGTCCAGCAGAGAGAAATATTCCCAGCACATTAAAATGATAGTTTCCTACTGAAATCTGCAAATTGTTTTCATGATTACAGTAGTTCCAAAAAAAAAAAAACGGCTAGAAGCATTTCTATTGTTAAGGTTGCCAAAATGTTACAGATAGTACAATGTGTCTTTTGGAGAACAAATGTTCTGTTGACTGTTTTCACAGATTGTTTCAGCTGAAATAGGTTACATGTAACTAATTCATTTCATTTCTATGATAAAGTTACAATGGTCTCAAAAAAAAAAAAAAAAAATGTACATGTTGTCTATATTATTTTCAAAATACTTTTTATAAAGAGTCACACGATGCTAGTTCTGTAGATGAGGAAAAAAATATTGGGGGGGGGGGGGATTCACTTTGCAATTTGGAGGGCGAGGGGGCTCACCAAAGGAAAAGTTGGTTTAAAACCAATTTACATTACATTTGCATTATTTTCACAATCAAAAACCAAATAATTTGGGGGGAGACATCTCCCTGCCTAACCCCCTTCCAACTACAGCACTCCATGACTGATGCTCTTGTCACAAGAACATCATGTAAAAACATTTGGAAGTTCTATCAAGCACAAAATGGGGAACATATAGATGAAAAGATATCTGACAAAAGTTTTTCTTTTGTCAGAAGTCTTTTCATGCATAAGCTTGCATCTTTTGCATTGGAAAAAGGGGTTCCTTGTAACCGTGAAACGTGTGTTTCAGGGTTACTTCCCTCTTTTGCTTTTCAGCAGACAGATATTTATTTATTTATTTGTTATTTATGGGCACTGATTATTAGATTAAGATTAGTGACCAGTTCAGCCTAGGAGACTACTAGTCATTTCACTCTTTCATATTTGCATTTAATTCAACTCTTAAAATAAATTTTGAGATAATAATCCTCAAAGTTATTTAATACAAACCTTTAAAACTTGCTTGTATGAGAGACTCTTTTAAACCACTTTTATCAAGACCTTTGGATTTTTCCATTTTAAAGGACAATTCTTCTTTATCTTGAAATTTTAAGTCTGTATAAAGAAGTTTCAACTTCTCAGGGCTGATTTTCTAAAATATGAAAGTAGCAATTATGTTAGCATGGTGAAATGTCAAGAAAAAGTACATGATTTCATGGCTCTTACAGACAAGTTTCTGAATGATGATATTTAGCTCGTTTAAAATTGGATCTAGCAGTTTGCCACTCATTTGGTGCTGAACTGAACAAAAAATATTGAAAAAAAAAAGGTTTTGATATGTACATTTTAAAATTAAAACATATTTTTTTCTTTTTAATTTTAATTGCATAACCTAAATCTAAGGTAAGTAATCTAGAATTATGTGTTAAAGACCAGGGGTAGGCAAGTAATTTTAGCTGCGGTCCAGACACTTTTGAAATTTTTTATCATAGTTTTATATTGATCACTAAAAACTAAAATCAGTCTAGCAATTATATCTCAAACACTAAAAAAAAATAATAAAAGTTTCTTTAAAAAATGTTATTGCCTATATAAAATTATTTTTTGCAAATTTATTTGTGTAATTTCAACTTTAAAAACATTTTTGGTGGTCCAGCTTTTGACCTTCTGTGGTATAATATTGTATTGTATGGCGCTTTTACAACTTTTTAAACATGGAAATTTTTTGAATGCAGACAGGTGAAAATCTTCAAAGACCAATCAAAATTGTACAACACGGACCAGTGGCATGTAAAAAAGTTTTTGAATATGATTTCCTGCATGCATAGGCGGATTTAGACCAAAATATTTGGGGGTGCAAGAATAACAGGAAACTGGGGGGGGGGGGGTATTCCCGGAATAACACGGCAGTAGCGAAATCAGAAAATAATTTTTGGGCGGGACACACTTTTAAGTCTAAAAAACGCGATGTAAACGGTATTTAGTAAGATTAGGGGATGGGCAATTCTTAACATTTCAAACTGCAGAAAAAGTCTTAAACGAAAGTCGATATTAGAAGCAATGGGTGAATCCAGCTACTGTTTTGGAATGGGATTATGCCCCAGAAAAAATTTGAAATAGTAGTTTTGAAAACACAGTTTTACAGTTCTTGATGATATTTTAGGGGCAAGAAAGGTATGTGTGGCTCCAAGGCTATTTTTAGAAATTTTAGTCTTATAAATGTGATTTTAGTCCATATTTATAGTTTGGGAAAGGAATGAGACTCATAGACTGTCTCCAATCGATTTTTTGAAAAGCAAATAGAAATACATATCCCCTCCCCTCCCTCACGCCACCTCTTTTACTTTTCATAATTGAAGTTCCAAAAATGTTACGGAGACAATTTTTGATGCTGGACCGGGTGTTCTGGAGCTCTCCCCTGGAAAATTTTCGAAATTGAAGTCCTAAAAATGAAGTTCTTCTGCAATACTCCATGGTATTAAAAAAAAGGATTCTCCCACTTAAATATTTCGAAATAGTTTTCAAAACCAAAATATTAACACTTTTTGATTATATTAGAGTAAAGGGGTCGGAGGCCCTTGTTCGAATATTTTTCAAAATTAAAGTCTTAAACACATGAGTGTAAGACCATATTTGGTAACGTTAGGGACACTGCAGTTTTTCAAAACTGAAGCTCCAAAAACGTAATTTTTTTAAACAATTTTCTATGTATTTAGGTGATTAGAAGATCTTCCTTGGAATTTTTACGAAAGTGAAGCCCAAGAAACGAAATTTGAGGTACTCTGTAATAACTTTGACTGGAGAAAGGGTTTTGGAGAAGAAAAATTTTGAGGACTAATAGAAAAAATGAAAACGAAATAGAAAAAATGAAAAAAAAAAATGGGAGGGGGAGATATGAAAGAAAGAGGTTTGTGCAAGGAGGGGGGAGGAAGCACACAATTCGCTGCCTATAATCTGAAGCAGTTGAAAAATTTAAATGTCAATATTTCTTTTTGAAAGAAATTAAGATTTGTTCTCAACATTCTTTTTTTTCGTAAAATAACTGCGTTTTCTCAAAATGAGATCTTTTCTTCTCTTCAATAATAAAGAATATATTTTTAAAAACATCCACTCAGCATTTTGTGGGGAGGATCACCAGTCTTGTGCCTCCTCCCCCCTGGATGCACCACTGATGCAAAATGTCCGGGAGTCCTCCTTCAAAAATTTTTGAAGTTTCTTGCAATATCCATGGTTTTTTTTTTTTTTTTTTTGGACTTCATTAGCCATTATTGTTCCAAAATAGAAGAATTGGTATTGATATACGAATAAATACCCAATTACAGAACATGCAATTATTCTATACAATAACACAGCATTGAACAATAAATTGTTTGAGAAGTGTCTTTATTTGCATAAAATTATTTAAGTTTTTTTTTTCCAAATGGATAAAATTACTTTAATTCTTAATATGAGTACAGTTATGTTTTTCTTGTACTAGCGACGTGTGGTGATATACTGGATTCAAGTAAATATACTAGTATAGCAGCTATGATTTTTTTCCCTCAACTGCGTTTCTGAGGGAAATATACTAAACTAATTTTTTTCAAAACCGAACCAAAAATTTTGGGGGTGCGGCGCACCCCCTGGCACCCCCGTAAATCCGCCTATGCCTGCATGATTTTTGAAGAAAGAAGGGGTTTACTGATGACCTCTTTACAATGTTACTGGAGACCACTAAATTGAGCCTTTACTGTGTTTTTCACAAATTACTATCAATTACATAGGTTTTTACATTTAAATTTCAGCCATGAGTCTTTAGTGCTGTAATTAGGACATCAAACTCGGGATTGGAGAAAGTCTCTGGTTCAGTTCTCATGATGCCAAAACACCCATCAAATACAAAGTATATGCTTGTTAAATCTGGGGTTCTGAAAGTCCTGTGATGGATCAGCAGAAACCATGAGTGCTGAGTTACCATGACAGTTGACTCTGACCTGGGGACTTTCCCTCCCCTTTAGAACTATGCCTGAATTGTGAAGGTAGTACAGCCATCTATTTACAGAAAATGCAACCTCAAAGACAACAGTACTATTGTGCCTCGTCTCGCAGCATTGGTAACGTCAGGAGCTTTGCTTTAAAAACCTAAAAGAAAAATCTTTTTCTGTATTTCCCTTTCAACCATATTTCTAAACAATTTACTTGTAGCAAATTATGAATTCTACTATTAACTCTGAGCATATCTTAAAAGAATTCTCACTCGTTTTATTAGAGTAAGCTACTTTCTACATTGTAAAATCAAAATTAACTTTGAAAAATCTATTAAATAAAATGAGCCTTCTGTTCTTTAATACCGAACTGACTATTTAGTCCAGATTTAACAATACTCATATAATATAATATATCTTACTTTCACGGCTTTTTCCCAAACTAAATTCAGTTTTTGCATTCTAAATGGTTTATCCAAACCTATTAACTTTTGATAATCGAGAGCATTTGATTCTTTAGAATATTTGTGACAAAGACATGGAACAAATAAAAGAAATGCTGATATAAAATGGTGTAACTTCATTATTACAGACACATTAACTAACACTAGTAAATAGGAGATTCACCCTCACAATGCTTTTTGAAAGGTGTGTAAATATTTACATTCTGCAAAATGTAACACGGCCTTCTGGGATAGAATATAATGTAGGGTTGCGTTCACTCATTGCGTTCGATGAGTGACCGGCAGAACGCATCGGTTAAAATAATGACGTCACCTCCAATGCTTTAGCATTAGCTGACGTCACTAGCTGTCACGTGACAATCAACCGGTAGCTACCGGTTGAGCTCGTCGAACGTAAGCTAGGCCTGATGGAGGTGATTGATGGATGGATGCAAAAACGAAGGTCTTTTACATAACAAATAAGAATTTGATAATTAAAGCGTAATACGTGAGCTACCTTCTGAATGATACACTCAAGATTAATTCATTCTACTTTCCTTTTTAAAACTAGTTTTTTTATGCAATACTGTTTTAATTTGATTTGTTAATGGAACGTCCAAAGTAGAATCCCTACTTGACTGGTCCAAGGAATCAAATTGGTTGGTGAAAAAAATTTATTTTTCCATTCTTTTTTTCCCATATTCTTCTCAATCGAAAGCAAATTAGTGATTAGTTTTATCTTACTCAAAATTTAAAATAAAACAAAAGAAAAAGAACTTTACTGCTGCTATTATTTTGTGGCAACAGTAATTATACATACTGCTTGTTTTTATGGTCTGCGTGGTAGTAGTGTGAAAGCATCGGTACTCTCATAACGACGTTGATGAATCGATATTGATAGTATTATTTCAAATATCTTGTATATTTTTGTAAATATTTTTATAATAATGAATAACAACTCTCCTACAAGGAAGAGCAGTAACAATCGAGAAATTCCATCTCGTCGCGTTGTAATTAATGATGCGTCTCAGTTACCTATAGACTACTCTTCTACTCCTGGTGGAACCATTTTTGCAACTACACCAGGCGGTTCGTAATTTTTTTTTTTCGTAATGTAATATTTCATATTGAAATTTCCCCCTTTTTATACTGTTGTATTAACCCGTAATGCTTGATTGTAGCACAACATATGTTCTGTTTTGATCCAAGCATGTGACTTTGTTTTGGTGCGCTTCGTTGTTTGCGGAAACTGGATGCAGAGCTGATACGCAAACATAATGATAAGCATTTGTAAAGTTGCAGAAAGGATTCTCTAATTACGAAACTGAAATTTATTCTGTGCTGTTTCCTTTGTATTTTTCTCGCATTATTGTTAAATCGTGCGATTTAAATGTGAAACACGCCCATTTAGCGGGGATTTAAATCCCTTGCACTAAATTAATCCTTCTGGCAAGAAATTACGATTCGCTTATTTTCAATTGTTGTAAAATTAATTACAACAATGATTTCATTTCAGTTTTAAATTTACTCAATAAAAATGTTAAGTGTGCAAAATAAAATTGCATTTCATGTCGATGTCTATTTAATCCAGTATCGTGTTCCCCAGCAGATGTGCAATGCTGTTCGTGTTCTTTTGATATTTTAATGCTAAAATTCTACTTAACTACAGGGAATAGAAACGAATTTTTTTTGGTTTATGGAAATTGTAATCAAGTTTAACTACCAGTGTTTTGCAAACCATATGCTGTTTAAAAAGTTATTCAGTTAGTGACAAAAAATAAAACATGTAAAAAATTTGTTGTAACATAATTAACGAGTTTTTTTTTTTTTTTTTTAATTTACAAAGTAGCAAACAGAATTACTCTTCAATCAGGGATGGGTTTAGGACTGTCCAAAACTGGTTTAGAACAGGACAAGTGGTTTTTATCGTCCAAAACTATGCTAAAGCTAAAGGGCTGTAATGTAATTAATTCATCAGTATTTGATAATATTTTTCTCTGAAATGTTCGAGTTCATTTAAAAAATATTTTCCTTAAAAAAATTGCTAGTTTCATAAAAACTTCATTATGTAAGTTGGTAGAATTATGAAAGGAAATTCACAACACTATCAAGACAACTATTATCAGTTCCATTTATAACTCAAAGGAATGTTACCTATTAAAGTGCAAAAAGAAAAAGCTTAATTTTTTTAATGGTTTTTGCATATAAGTTTACATGATGAAAACTAAAAATCTTTTTTAAATTTCGATTAAAGAGTAAATAATTGGTGGTTAAATATATGCACTTATATTTTAAAATTTGTGCACTTTCTTTTTTTAATTCATATTTTTAATCTAATACATTTTGTAATTATAAAAAAAATTGTCATTTATTTCATTTAAGTGAACTGTTGCACTATATTTTGAAAACTTTCATTTGCACCCATGCAAAAATGTCAAAAAATTTGGTTGTTATTATGAAGAAGAAAAAAAAAAAAAAAAAAACTCATACATACAAATTGAAATTTTAATTGAAGAATTCAACTTCTATATAACAGGATGAGATTTAGCTGTACAAATAAGTTATATATATATTTTTTTCTTGAATATTCACATACAATAAATATTAAATATAAAACAAAACTCTGTTTTGATACTTTCTCACAAAATAGTTTTTTTAGAAATGTAGTTTTGGACACTTTCTGATGATTTTGGAAAGGACGGTAAAAAACGTACCAACCCTGTACTTAAATTAATTATAAAATTATAATTTTTCTAGAAGCATAGCTTGCTGTATATACTATCAGTTAAGAATTTTGTTCCACAAAACATTTTTGTTTAAAACTTTATAAGACTTGGCTTGAAACATCACTTGTTATCAGCTGTTTCACGAAAGATGATTGTTCATACATAGGACTCTCAGCTTTACGAACTGTTGCTGAGGCTTCTTTTTAGTAATTTTCCAGCCAAATAGTTAAAAAGGGCAAAGTCAATAATGGATATCTATCCCGGTTTTTGAGGTCATATTCAACATTTTTTGGAGGTCATAGCATCAGCAGTGTTAAAAGCCTTTAATACAGCCCAGTTTTACAAAAAAAAAAAAAAAGAAAAATCATGAGCCACGCCCTTTAACCCCATCATACACTTCTTTTGACGCGCCCCCCCCCCCCCCCCACTTATTTGGTGCACCAACTTCTATGCTTAAAATAAAAGTAAGGAAAGAACTTCTGTTTTTTACCATGAAATTTTGTGAAAAGCCTAATTTTAAGTAATAATTTTAAAGTAGTAACACAATATTATATGTTTTTTTTTTTGTATTAAACTAGTTGAGACCTAGTACCTAAATAAAAGCAAAAATATTAATCGCTATTTCAAACCATTTTCAATAAACTCACTCTAGAAAATGATGTTTTACCAAGCTCGCAATTGAAAAAATGGAAAAATCCCATGCAAGAGGCCTAATAAATTTTTGATCTGAAAAGTTGTTCATTTACTTTATGTTTATTTTCTTTCCTTTTCAACTCCAGCTTTCATGCTTTTTTTTAAACCAACAGAAATTCAAAATGCGTCCTTTGGACTTTGCAGAATGATCAGTTTTAAAATTTCAAACAAAAATATCTGCCCTAAAATAAATATATCAATATATTTATATATATATATATATATATCAATATATTCATGTCAAATCAACCAAAAGAAAATAATTTTAAAATCGACCATCTCAGATTTTTATAATTTTCAGGGATTATACTGCTCGCGCGACATTCTAAATTCAGATCTACTTTTTTTAAAAAATCTCTCTTTTGGTTAATAAGTTATTAATTTTTCTAATCTGTAAAAATGTTTTTTTACTCATCTGTTGTGCTTAAAAATGCTACACTTTTAGTTGTATAAAGTCGGTACAGTTGGTTAATAGCTCATTGTAAAGAGAATTGCATAAGCTTTAATTTGACATGCAACTTGCATATGGTTCTTAAATTTTTAATTTTTTTTAATTTTAAAATTTAAATTTTTTAAAATATGTTTTTTTTTTAATTTTGAAAAAATATATGTTTTTTAATATGCTTTTTAGTTAATACATCCAAAAAATTTCACAGTAGGGACATGATGGAATCAGCCATTATATAGCAAATAATGCAATGAGTGCTATTTAGCATTTTCTTTTAAAATTAAAAAAAAACAATAGATAATACTTTTTTTCATGCACAAAACTATTTTTAACAATTAAAATTTCTTTCAAGATATACATGTTTTAATTAATTTTAATAATACAGTAAAACCTGTAAAGTTGACCACCTTTGTAAGTTGACCACCTGTCTATGTTGACCGCTTTTGTCAGGAACGGAATTAGTCCTATCTTGTATAATGAAGGAGAACCTCTGTAACTTGACCACCTTTCTATCTTGACCACCTGTCTAACTTGACCACTAATGTACCCCAAATTTGGTTTGGAGTACTGTAAAAAACCCTTTGTAAGTTGACCACTTGGTTTATTTTTTAAAAATTAATTTAGCAAATTATTTTATTATTTTTTTATAGCTTTCCAGGAATATTTTTGGTGCCAGACCAGCATTTTACCAACTAAATAAAACAGCAACATAACTAAACCTCCTTATAAGTTTAACCACATTGGAAAACTACTAAGAACCCTTTTATTCTCCAAACTTGTTTTTCTTTTGTTGTTCTATTTGAGATTACCTTTTGTACTCTCTGTTCAATGAAAACATGTGTCAGTAGAAAAGTACAAAGTATTTATTTCCACTTGCAATGTTTTGTGGTAACACTGGAATTGTGCCAGAGTAAAAGTTACTTGCATTGCAGTATTTCTAGTGCAAGGGATAAAGAAATGGTACATTTTCAACTGCCATATTGAACTAGGAGAGTTCATCACCTTGTTGCTCTTTCTGTTATAGTTTTACATAAAATGGCTTCAAAAAGAAAGTTAGTTGAACGTGAGATTGATAAAAAGTATGAAGTATTAAAATTAATTGAAAAGGGAGAAACCCAGAGAAAATTAGCTGACACATATGGAATTTCCAAAACTAGTGTCTAATAAGTGCGCCAAACTTCAATGAGGAGTTATTTTTTTGAAAAGTAGATCATCATGGTTATAAATGTATTAAATGTATATGAGAAAAAAAAAAAAAAAAAAATTGTTATTTTTGATTAGCTATGAATTTTTTGGAACTATTAATATCAAATAACTTTTTATAAACAATGATTTTTTTTGATCAATTTACTGAAATTTTAAATTTACATGACACATTATACGTCATTCTGAGAAAATAACCTCTAAAAATATTTGAATAACATTTTAAATTATTGTTTCAAAGTAATGTTAAACAATGAATGTGAGTTGAACGGAGATAGTAAGTGTCAATTTGTCAAAAATTGAATACATGGTGCAAGAAATGTCAAAAAAAGAAAAAAACATTAACCCCCTTTATAAGTTGACCACCTGTCTAAGTTGACCACCAAAGTACTGCACCGCAAGTGGTCAACTTACACAGGTTTCACTGTATTATAAAAATTTTGCAGTAAAGCTATAAATAGTTCAGTTAGTTAACCTTTAAATTTCAAAAATATATTACATTTTGGTTGTCTTGATTCTTTTGAAGTTCAGTAAACAGGATTAGCACAGAAACTTCAAGAGGGACTAATTTTGAAAAGTATAAATGCAAAGAATTCGATAGTACATAGGGTTGGCAAGTTTCTGCCGAGGTGGTTAAAACCACTGGTAGAAACCAGTTAAAAACGGCATGGCAAAAACCACTTTGCGAGAGAAACTGGCAAAAACTCACAAAATGAAAAAGTAATTCTTGATATGCAACAGAAAATGCATGGAAAAAATAATTAATTGTTAACCAAAGTACTGTAATTTTATTACAAAATTATCACAATTCAAAATCAAATGTTACATTGTTTGGACCCTGCAATTGCCTCTTAAAAAAGGTGGTTTCAAAAATCTAAACAGGTTCTCAATTTACTACGCACAAATAAGAAATTTTAGAATATTCTTAAAACAGAAGAGCTAGCAGACAATGCATCAAGGAGCAAGCAATGTTCATGAAACTTTCATCTATTGTATAACTGGTCTACCATGTAGTAACTGGGGTTGTGGTAAAAATTTGACTGGAAAAATAAGTTTTGAGAAATGGGGCCAATTTGTTTTGCAAAGCTGTGACATTAGGTACAAAATTTAGGCAAGTAAAATTCTGGCACTTTCTTCTTGAAGGACATGACATGATAATTTCAATCACAAACAATTTAGAGGAAGCATATAAGTGAGCAAATTACAATCAGTAATGCCTGTTTAATTCTGTATGTCACTCCTCTTTCCTAAGCAGCCCTGTATGATTTTTTATCCTTTGTTAAATTAATCCAAATAGTACGAGCCTCTGCAATTGGAAAGTTCTCTTTCTGAACTAAATCAAGGGCACTAGCATGGGATTTTATTTTTTAAATGATGAAATGATGTTTAATTTTTTAGTTTACTTAAACAAATATCATTTACTAATTGCTTGAGTTATTAAAAGACATTTTTAAGTTTTTGCCGGTTTTTTACCGGTTATAACCAGTTTCTGCCACTGGCACGGCAAAAACTAGTTTCTGCCGGCAGAAAGCCAACCCTGAAAATACCATTGTGCAGAAAATTCTTTCATCTCCTCAATTTGTAAAGTAGCTTTTTACTCGCCTTTGTACTTTCCGATTCTGTGAGATTATAAACCCTTCCAGTTTATGTTCTAGGGTCAACTTTGGTTTGTACTTCAGTTTTATTTACTATCAATACATCAGGAATATACGGATACTTAAAAGAGAGAGAGAGGAAGTAGGGGGGGAAGGTCCATGAGGTTGTATAAAATCTCCTCATTTTCAATGCCTAAAACACAACCTAGCTACCATTCATTATTTCATACAACATGGTACGAAACCAACTATATCATTCAAGTCCAAATCATCAGCATCATCATGTTTGCTTATCTCTTTTGTGTGTTGTGAAAAGGAATAATATTTAGCAAAAACTGCTTTTGTTTGTTTTCACACTTGTCTAAACAAGCTGCTGGGCAATTCCATGGTAAAAAAAATGAAGAAAAATTTCTCAGTTTTAATTCCATTTACCAAATATAAACTGTTCCAAAATGATCAAATTTATTTACAAGATACTTACTACATCCCACTGAATTAAAAAAATGTTAGTTTTTCAAAATAGATCCCTAAAGTATAATTTAAAAAAATTTAAAGAGTTGGTGTCGGAGGTAAACACACAAATAGTAAAATTGATGGTTTACTTAAAAATTACTAAAAGTCTGTGAATTGGCTTACATTTTAATTTTAAAAACAGCTTAATTCTAAAGTACACTTATGATTGAAGCATATTTCACAGTTTTCAAATGATATTATAAAGAATAAAATTATTTAAAAAAATATTTTTAGCTTGGTGTCGGACGTAAATTTTCGGTGTCGGACGTAAATTGTTCATATTGGATGTAAACTATTGCTCTTAAGTGTAAATACATAACAATGATTACAGTTATAAATATGTAAATTATAGGTTACATATACTGAAACAAAATTTACCAAGTAAATTCAAAAGTAGGGTTGATTGGGGGAAGTGGGACACTGGTGTAAGTGGATCACCCCCCCAAAAACTGAAATATCCATATGGTTTTTATACTTTTTTACATTGATCATGTCATGGTTCATCATAGTGATTAGTTTTGCATATATTTGGGTTAAGTGGAATTTTTTTCTAGGTCAGAGAACTTAGTCAAAAAAAAAAAAAATCTGAACAATATTTTTTGGCGAGTTTAAGCAGCATTTTTTAAAGAAGTGTTTCCCGGTTAGCATTTATTTTTTTATGATCATTAAACATTCATATGCAGTTTAACTTAAAGTGCATACTGCAGTCAGAATTTTTAAGTAAAATATTATTAAAAACTGTTTTAGAGGAGGGGCCCCCACTTACCACGTAAAATTTTGCTATAAGACGTCCCCACACTATGGGGTAAGTAGTCTCCCCCCCCCCCCAACAGTGAGAATTTGAAAATCAAAAGCAACTTTGATGAAGTATTAGTGAAATACAAGACAACTATGATGACTTAGTAGGAATTGATAGTTCAGCTACAAAAGCTGGTGATTAGTTATTTGTGAAACTTACATGAAAGAAAACCATCAAGATTTATATGGGTTGAATGTTGATAATGGTTCTTCCTTAGCCAACTTTACATAGACGCAGTCATTTAGTGTTTCTAATTTCTTTTTACACTTATAGTTTTAGCAAATTTGCCAAAATTGATCTTAATCAACTGTATCACATTCATTCAACACACCTTTTCTCAAAAGGGTCCTACTTACCCCTATCAACCCTAAATGTATATATATACAATAAATTCACTAAGTTGTTTTTTATGCATGTTTCACTTTAACTTTTACAAAATGAAAATAGGTTACATCAAAGAGATTGAAATTCTTACTTTGTACCCAAAAATACATGTATGTAGCTTTAAATTTATTGGCTCAGCATAATTAACTGCCCATTTTGGTGTCGGACGTAAAACACTTAATGTACCCCAGAGGAATTCTTTTACAAATCAAAATGAATTATATTTTGACACATTTTTGCAACATCACCAGCAACACTCTGTATCTTTAAATGGTTATTCATCTCAATTCATAATATTAGCATGTATTTTTTGGAAAAAACAGAATTTCTTCAAGAGTCCTCAAATATGGTTTGAAAATACTCAAGATGTTGACCTTGGTTTAACCTGCTGTAACTTATTTATAACTGAAGTGATCAAATTTTAGACAGGCATTTCAAAATATACAACTCTTTACCTTTAAAATGACGCCTCATTTGTTTACAAATTTTAATTTTGAAAATTTGATCATCTGGTTGACCTTATCATGGAATTGCCCTGCTGCATGATCTGCTGTCCTTAGATGTTCTTAATGCATTTCATTTTCAATTTTTAATTACATTTTAATTTAAATCATAATTTTTAAGTAAAATGTTACTAAATTGGAAATTGCTTAGTTAAGCGTTATTTGCTATAACTGCTGATCTCATTATGTCCCCACTCTGAAATTTTTAGTATGCATTACCTAAAACATATTAAAAAACATATATTTTTTTCAAAATTTTTAAAAGGCACTCACTTTTAAAAAATTTAAATTTGAAAAAAACTTAAAAATTCAAGAAAAATATGCAAGTTGCATGTCAAGTTAAAGCTCATGCAATTCTCTTTAAAATGAGCTATTAACCAACTGTATTGACCGCAGGGTTGGTCGGATTGGACCCAATTGGGTTGGACCCAATGGGTTTTTTTAAAAAAACCCATTATTTAGCCCACTTTTGGGTTTTTTTAAATTTTCTGAGAAATTTTAAAAAAATTAATTAATTTAAATACTTTTATAATTTAAACTTTTTTATTTGTTCTTCACCAGAAACAATGGACATAAAAAATGAATTTTGAACTTTAAAAGTATTTCTTAACTCTTAAGGGCATTAAAAAAATACTTCAAAGATTTTAATAAATATATTGAACTTTTTTCTTTAACTGGTCTCAATAAATAACTCAAATTATCTTGACTAAGTCCTGTCACGTCTGATTTTCTCAATATTTGTAGATTGTACAGAGGAAACTACTCTAGCTAAAAGGCTTTCATGTGAATTATTTTCTGCAAACCAACACGTCACAAATTTCGAAAAAATAAGGTATATTTTTTAGAAATTAACAGGTTTTTCAAACGGTCGGACAGAAAACAGAATAGGATGTACAGTATTTTCATTATCTAACGAAAAAAGTTTAATTTGTCTTACTCTGTACAGTGTACACAGAAATCGAAAAACAGGCAACATTAAATTCAAAGAAATGTCTCGATTAAGCTGGAATTCAGTAAAAATAGATTTAAACTACTTGAGGTTCTACAGTAGTTTTGCATAACAAAATGAAATACAATAAAGTAAAATGCAAAAAAAAAAAAGTAATTAAAACCGAACAATAGACTTGAGAAGTAACTTTGCCTTAACTGTTGGTAATCATGGAAACTAAAAAATCTGAAACTTCACTATTCTTGGGTTTCGTTGTCTTTTATACTTTTCTTCAGAAAACGCTGAATTTTAACTAGTTTTCCAGCTTTTTTTACCTCAAGACAATTTTTGAGCTTTGTCCATACTTATGCTGCAATATGATACAAGTTCCCCACATTTTCCCTAAAAAAAGATTAAAAAACCCACATTTCTTTTAAAAAACCCAACTTTAGTTGGGTTTTATTGGGTTTTATTTAAAAAAAAACCCTGGGTTCGTAGGCTTTTTTAAAAAAAACCCGGGTTTTTGCCAACCCTGATTGACCGGCATATTTGAGAACATTAAAACATATTTTTCTTATCAAAGCACTACTCTTACATCCTGAATTTTTTTGAAAATCGAGGACATCCTCTACCAGAAGTTTTCCCACCTTCAACATCATCTACCAGAGCTACCCTACTAAAGTGAATTCAGCGAGAACTGCTAGTGGAAGTAAACAAAGCAATGTGAGATTTGGCGATACTATTGTCTGATTTCCGATCAGATAATTGAAATGTTCCTGCAAAGGATCGGCAATCCAATGAGTAATTCATGAAAGTGGCACCAAACAGCAACCCTCTTTGTTTACTTCAGCTATAAATTTTCCCTGAGTACTACTATCTCTTGCACCAAGACAGTGGAGTGGTTCATCTACTACATGTACTAGTTATCTCCAAATTTTAATTTTTTCACTTACATCCCTTTGCTTCTCACTGCCTCAATTTTATTTCAAAAGTAGTCTTTTAGTCAAGACTGATATTAAATGATATAATCTTAGACTGCTTCAAAATGTTGAATTTGAGATTAGGAATTTATAATTAATACTACTAGAAAAAGTTACTTTTCTTAATCTGCAAGAAATGAATAAAAACTCCTTCCTTTGCCGGCATTATGAAAACATTCTTGTCTTTTTTGAAAGATTAATCTTTTATTCAAAAAGAACTTTTACTTACATTTTACATGCAGACTTAGATAAAATGAAAAGCTTTCTGCGAACATAAATCCTAACTGGAAAATTTTCTGCAAATAATTTTTTTGCCTAACTCACACTTGAATAAAGAATTAAATTTATATTCAAATATGAAAGGGACAAAAAAAAGTACTTCATTTTTTTTTCAATATATTTTGTGCTTATTTTCCATCAACTGAAGAAATTTGCCAAAACCATCATTTTTTTTCACACATGTTTTTCGAAAAGCTTTTGGAGAAATGATTTAATAGAAATAAACTGGGATTATTTTTGACATTCCCTTTAAAAAAAAAATAATAATGACATTAGCAGTTGAAAAAAAAATTCTACAGAGCCAAAAATTTTCTGTGAACGTTCGTTCGCGCGTTCGTCTATGTTATGCAAGACTGCTTACGTGATCATTCTAAAATATTTCTTTTACATTTGATCATTTTAGCTCTTTCAGTATGGATAATCAATCTTTTTTATTCTGAGAAGAATTGTTATTCCATCTTATTCATAATCAATATCCTCTTCCCTCCCTATCTTGATAAAAAAAGCTTTTTTTTTTTTAAACCTGATTTTTGTCATATTAATGATTCATTCATTTATTGCATTACTTAAAAATTATTTGTTCTTTTGCTGTAACATTTATGATCAATTTATCTTTAATAGGCACTCGTATCATATATGATAGATCCTTTTTAATGCAAATGCGGAATTCTCCAATTGCTCGAACCCCACCAAAGAATTTGCCGAATATTCCGGGAATCACTAGTCCTAATCAAAACAAACCAAAGGAAAATGGTGCTATTGTTGAAGGTGAAGGAAAGCAAGGTAAATTAATGCCTAGTTAACTAGAGATATTTATAGCTATTGCTAATGTTTTTACTTTTTGATAAAAAAAAAATAGTTTATTTTAAACTACAATCTGCAACAGAAAGATAACTTCAATGCGTTTAAGAGTAGCAATGGGGAAAAAAAGTGGTTTTGTCCACTTTTTCATGTTGTTGCTCTAGACTAGACATAGCTTCATAAAGTGTTACCCTGTACTGTCCCTTTATTGCTATTTACTAAAGATCATGCTAAGTTAACTAAGATAAGAATAACTTTTCAAAATTAGCAAATTGGAAATTTGTTTTGAAAATTGAGCCACTCAAAGAACAATGCATTTTGTTATAAAACTTGCCTTCAACTACCATTTGAATATTTTGCCAATAAATTTGTACCTTTAAAAAAAAAGTGAAGATTTTTCACCTTTTTTCTGTTGTTTACTGAGACAAAGTGAAGAATAAAATATTTTTCTAGTGAGATCTATGAAAAAAATAAAAATATTTTTGAGTAATTTAGTGATTGAAAATATTATGAGCAAATAAAAGAATGAAAATAATAGGTAATGAAGCAATAAATGAATAAAATCAATGTATGAGAAAATTAAATGCATTAATAAAGTAGTGAATGAATAAGAAAATATAAGTGAAAGAATGAATCATGTTTAATATGTGAATTATTAAATGAAAGAATAAATAAATTAAGCATTAAATGAATATACGTAAGTGAATTAATAAATGATTGAATAAGTAAACAAAATGAACTATTTCACTTTAAATTATTTTAAGTTTTAAGCTCTCATTCAATATTCTTAGTGATGAAAGAATATTGTGTATCATATTAGGCCTTTTTTTGGAAAAAAAAAAGAAATTGCTTATACTTGTAGAACTATGGAAAAAAATTGTATGATTTGTTGTAACTGGCAATTTTTTTGGATTTATCGATGCATTTTCTTTGAAATAAATATTAAATTGAATATTTCACTATTTATATTTCATCTGCGTATCACTAGTCATTGTTGCATTAATTATTTTCTAGTTATAATAATAACTCAAGTCATTATATTTTGCTTTAATTTGCATTTTTTTGAAAGATTTGCAAAGCTTTGCTCGGGTGGTTTCAATTTTATTTTCATAATACACTTAGACGATGTTGTGAAAAATGTTTGTGTTTTCTGAAAAAGTTACGTGCCATGACTCATGAAAAGTTGTAAGCAGAAGTCATGGAAAACCATGGATTTGAAAACTAAATGTAGCAAATACGCTACATTGAAAGAATAAAAGTAATTACTGTATGGCAGTAGAAGGCGAACCCAATCTAATAAGCTTATTGGAGAGCCGTAACGCATTTACACTGAAAATATCATTTGAGACACAACAGAGCAACTTGATATTGGACCTCTCATCACCATTTTTGATAGAAGTTTTTTAAAATCTTGTGAAATGCTTCAGCAAAAAAAAAAAAAAAATTAAAGCATTGTTTTGTTTTGGCAGTTGAGATGGTTGAAAATGCAGCCATCGCAAAAAATCTGATAATTTATGAATTATGGTCAAATAATAATAATGTATGCATTCCAAATGAGCAGAAATAATAGGAGAAAATATTCTCTTTTTTTAAATTGACAAAACATAGTCAGACAATTCAGGAATAAAATGTATCTTAAATTCTAAAAAGTAAAATAAAAATGTGGAATTAAATCTTTCATTAAATCATTTCACCCCTAATATTAAGGTGAAGTGCTAACCATTTATCATTTCAAATGTTCATAAGTTTTTTCACATATTTTTTAATTTTATATCATTTAAAAAGTTTTTAATCTCTGATGAAATTCCAATCAAATGTACTATTTATGATGCAATTTCAAATACTAAACGTAATGTTCAAAGCAATCTTTGCTATTTCAAATTTACATCATATGTGCTTGGTTTAAAATGTATAATTCTGTCTTCAAAAGTTAAAGAAGTAAAAAATTAAATATACATTAAAGTATTGTTTATAGGTCTTTTTTCCAAATGACCTGTAATTAAAATATTCTCAAATAACTTGGATTTTTTAACTCTCTTAATGTAAATTTATTCAACCGTTATATTTTGGATTCTAAATTTTTTTTTTTATTTAATTATTTTAAATTACTTTTAAAAAAAACAATTAATGCAATTATGTCACATTTATTTGGTAAATTTAGAGGACTAAAGCTTTGCTATATATATATATATATATGAAATATTTTTCAATTTTGAAACTTTTTTTTATTTTAATTCTTACATGAAAGTGTTAGCTCAAATATTCCTAAGCAACATCTGTCGGATCATTGAAAGATGTTGCTTAGGAATATTTGATTGAAATCTTCTGTTTGATTTCTGTGTCACTATATGAAGGTAACATTGACGCAGGCCACTTTAACACGCTTGGCTATAAGCAATGTACCTCAGAAAAAAGCTTCAGCTAAAAATTTTAGTATGAGGTGTTGCCCTCGAGTAAACGAGCTGATGTATGCATCACATGACTTCCTTTTACACCAATTTAATGTTATTTCTCCATTATTGGCAATTTTAATGTGAGTCAATAGTTAACTCTCTAAATATCACCAACAGTGGCCAAATTGAAACCAGATTTAAATTTTTTTAAAAAATCACCTAATTTGTCATCAAGTTGGCAACAAACCCTGCCGACCAAAAGACTGGTGATATGTCGCCAAATTATAACACCACTTGAGTTTGCATCGAAATTAACAAAAATTCCCCCTATAAAGATGCAAAAAACCCTTTTAGAAACATCCAAATGCAACCAAAAGGGGAGGTGCACAACTAGTCCCCACTAGGAGTCTACGTACCAAATTTCAACTTTCTAAGACATACCGTTCTTGAGTTATGCGACATACATACGGACGTCACAAGAAAACTCATTGTAATTAACTCAGGAATTGTCAAAATGGAAAATTCGAGGGTCTATACGTTCTTAGGCACTTATCCGTGTGTGGTCGGATTGAAAAAAAAAACTCAACATTCATTCAGGGGTGAGCAAAATGGAAATGATTTTTGGGGGAAATTTTTTTCGTGAATACAATACTTCCTTTTTTGTAAAAGGAAGTAAAAACAGTTGGGGATTTCTGCCCTTTTGTGTTATAAAATAATATATTTTATCAATTATATGGTTTTAAAATATGTTTTATGTATTTAGCATTTCACATGTATGTTTCATTATGTATATTATGTGTTTCATTATGTATTAACATTCATTATCATCCTTAATGAATATTTCCATTCTTTCAGAAAACCATGAAGAAGTCTTGTTCACTATGGATGTGTGAAGCATCTACATTTTCAAAACTTAACAGCTGAAACCTTGGATATCCCGTGCCATTGTAACGTCATGATTTAAAACTGAGAGCTGCCCGGTTCAAGAAGTGTCAACTTCTGTGCATCACAGTGTTATTTTGTGATTTGCCATATTTGTTACATGTTTTTCCCCTTTTTTACTATGTTTTGTGGAATTAAAAGCATACCATGCTTTATTTTGTTCATATAACAATGAGTTTGTTAAATCTCATGTACTGTTGTTTTCTCAGAAATGGCTGATGAACTTGTTATGTGTTCAGTACTATTGTTATAAGAAGTTATGATTTGTGTTACGATATACTTATTTCTTTATTAATTTACTTGTTAAGTTGCATGGCCAAGGTTAACAGAAATAAAGATCGCTTTTTAATAAAAGTCGTTATTTTCCGGTTGAATTCGTGTTCCTTTTTTTCACAATGCAATAAAACTTCATAACACATAACCAGTATTTATAAACCACACTAGCTTAATACCCGGCGTTGCCCGGGTGCTTCTCAATGCAACATATCTTTTAGATAATTAAATGGAGGAATTCTATCTAAATGACAGTAAAAACCTGCGTTCACACCACTCTAGGCTCAAATTTTCAAGACTGTAAATAGCACAGAAAGTTGAGCATTTGCACAAAAAATAGCATCAAGTAAAAACGAAAAAGCATGAGGCATGTTATTGAGGTTATGTCAACAATGTTCTTTGGTTCTGTCGTGTCCACTGGCACGTTGTCTGCAGTTGAAACAGACGGACGGTACATCCATTGTCTTAATGCAGAGACAAATGATTGTTTTGCATATCTTGTGGGACAACCTTTTACGTGGTGCTTTGAATACAAAAACCCGTTGTGCTGTTTTTGAAGGTTTTGTATACTTCAAGCATGTTGTAGTACTCTTCACATACATTTTATTCTGGAAAAAAAAATGGAATGCCTTCCTAGAAAGAGTCGTGAGTAAAATTCAATGGCTTTTATCAGTTATAAATATATGCAAAATATGACACCGTTACAATATTTTCAGATATAAAAATCATCCTCAATTGCCCAAAAGCTAAACAGATAGTGCACTGTACAGAAAATAAGGAATCCGGTCATTGTTATTAATAGTCATTAACGTTCCGTTTCACGGATTTTCTGGCGGTGTTTTTACTTTCACGGTTTCACGTGTTAGGTAGACTCATTTTATAAGTTTTTGTAAGTGTTCAGGTATGCAAGCACATTCCGTAGAAAACTGTCACTTAGTATAAATAATTTCACAAAATGTGTCTGTTTGCTCTTTCCGTGTAGATTTAGTAGCATGCCATGTAGTAAAATTGGATAAGTGTAAGTTGCATAAAAAGACGTACGTAAACTACATTTTATTTTCTTATATTTATGTCAAATTTCTATTTTCGTAGGCGAAAATGAGTTAGACATTAATATTGGTGTCTTGCAACGATTCAAAATTTGTCTTGATTAAAATTTTATTTCCAATTTTTAAAACCTCACATTTTTGCCTTAAATGTTGTACATGATAACTCAAACTGATGCAGGTATTAAGAGCACTTATTTAAGTTTGCTGCTCTAAAGTATTCCTTTGAGAATATCGAAATTTTAATTTACATAGGCACAGTCGTAATGAGGGGTAGGAATGGTTCCACTGAATAATAGTTACCATAGATATAGTTACAGTTATTATTTTAAGTTACATTAAGCATTAAAAATGGAGTACGTGAACACGAACTTATGGAACAAACTATATAAAACCCCTCAATTGAACTGCCTTATAAAGAAATAGGCGTACACATTTTGGTCACTATCTGCGTCATTTCTTTTCTTTTTTTTTTATTTGTAAGCCATGAAATTAAAAGAAAGAAAAAAACTGTCTTGTTTCTACTGACAACTGTATTATAGACATTTTTTTGTTTATGTTTTACAAAAGCTTGTTGCACATTCTGTTCCCCATATCCGCAGCTTCAAAACGAAGGGAATGTATTTCCACGTTTAGAAACGTAATCCAAACACTAAAAAGTTAAATTATTCAAAAAATTTTAATTTGTAAATTTAACTCAAATCTTGCTCTTAAATACAATTCTCAGTCCCCGTTCCAGCAGCAAAATGAAATACATTTTTGAGTGAACCCAACCTTAAGCATGCAACATAAAGCTATCTATATGGGAAAAAGGTAATTTTCACATGCATTTAAAGTACTTGATCGCCTGCCCTTCTGACTTATTGATCGTTATACAGAACTTAAGTCTTACTAGAGATTTTAATTTCTTGAAGTTTAAAGAATGATGTATTGCGATTAGTGGTTATACGTGAGATACAAATTGTTTCACCTTATTCCTCCACTGTGAACAGAGTTGCTTCTATAACACTGATACGTATCCATTTTTATCTTACAGCATTTTTTCAGTGACGGTTGAATTACTTAGTGAAAGTTACAAACAGTAATATTTTTCGATTGTTTACAATAAAAGTTATCGAACTGAGAGTCTTGCAACTGGAAATGGAGCTTTGCTCAACTAATTTCACGATGAAGACTAAAACGAAAAAACTTTATAATGTGGCGTAATATTTCATCATGCCCATTTCAGTAGCAATCTTTTCGTGTCAAAAGTTTCCTCATATCCGCTAACTGGTTTAAAATTATTGCTAGTCAGCGAAGATGCTTCAGGTGTACTATTGCTTCGAGCGTTAAAGTAATATAAAATTTTAAATGATTAAGAAATTTGTTTACGCAAAAAATGGAGACATTTTATGCATTTTAAAAGTTTAAATGTAAATTAATATTTCTTTACATTTTTAAAACTTTAAACTTTTACCCTTCTAAAACTATGAATTCCGCCGCATTAAATGTTCGTGTGGTTTCGAGTCTAAAGGTGCACAGTCTTTTACTCTACCACACATTTGCAATCCTAGTATGATAGTTTATGTACATGTAATGAACCCCATGACTATCCCCCTCGCCCTTGAAAGATAAATTAAATCTGCGCTACTATGCACAAAAATCATTATTTTGCAATTCATTAGCCATATTAGTATTTTTACCCCTGGTCTCTGATAACGTGGAGCGATTTCTGTGAAACTTAGGTCAACTGAATTAGGTAAATCATGGAATAGTATAAATAACATATACATATTGATTTGTTTAAGGATAATACATCCTAAATTATATTTCCGATACAGTGATGTCGTTTCAATATAAATTTAGTATTCTAATTGTAAACTGTTGAAGATTGTACTTCGATAATAGCTATCTCATTTTGTTGTTTTCTGTGCTGTTCAGATCAAAATTTCGTTTACTCTTACGGTATTATTACTTGAAAACTTATTAGCGAAATGCGCAAGCAGATTGAAGAAGAAACACCGATGGTGATTTCAATGCATCCCTGTGTTTTAGCAGGGTGCATTTTAAGAACTACTGAAAGACAGCATTTCTTTTTTGTTCGGTTTCTTGCCAAACATGCTATACGTTTGTCGCTAATCGACATTAACAGCCATTGTTGAGGATACTTTTTGTGTTGATTGCATTTAAAATATCTCCTGGTGGTTATATGTCGTTAGCCATTTTCATTTGTTTTGAATCAAGGTTCACAAATACCGATATAGTTGAATCGAATTACTTAAAGATTTGACGTAAATAAAGCAATAGTATAAAGAAAGTTTACAAATTGCAAATTAATTTGATAAGGATCATAGAACATTAAATAAAATTTCTGTTGCAAGGATGAAATAGATGTGATTTTAATAAAAGTAGTCTAATGTTGAAACAGTCGAAGATTGTACGTCAATATTGAATGCAATACTATTACTTACTTATGATTGTATTTTCCTTCTATTAACGGGATAAACACTGATCAAAAATTACACGAAGCCTTACTGTTGCGGATTTTACAATTAAACAATACTTAAAACTTATAATTAAACGGTAGCATTCAAATTAAGTAGCACCATGAGTAGCATCAATGGACCCCTGGGGCCTCGTTGGGCGCAGTTTAAGAAACGATGTACAGCATCATTTATTATATCTACGGCTTTCTCGCCAAACATGCTTCAACGCTCATCGCTAAACGGCATTGACAACCATCGTTTAGGATACGTTTTGTGTTGGTTGCATTTAAAATAGCTCCTTATATATATAACCAACATATACCGGTGGTTATATGTTGATAACTGTTTTCATTTGCTTTGAACCAAGGCTCACAAATTTAACGATTAAAGTCAATCTTTGAAGAAACTTCATTTAGGGCAGTTTTTTTACGGGCTTTTCATTTAGACTAAATTTATAACTATACAAAAATTAGTTCGTGCTGAAAAGAGCAATTTTATGACTCAAAATTTGAAATTAGACCTCTTTGGGTGTTTTTAAAATTCCAAAAACCCGCCTATATGAATTCCTGAGCAACAATTTACCTTTGTGCCAAATTTGGAAGAAATCCGACAAAAACTGGATTTGTATAAGGAACATACCCACAAATAACATACATCCATTTATATATATATAGATTTGCCACCAATTTCTCTTTCTACATTATTTTCTCACATAATATTTGCTTTACATTCTTTTTAAATACAGTTGAACTTGCTTATAATGAGAGAATTTTTTTATAACAAGCATTCCTTGCGTTCGACGAACCTCACCGGTCGACCGGTTACTAACCCCAGCGTTCTATGATCAACCGGTTACCATTCTAAGCAGTTGATTGGAGCAAGTGATCATTAGCTGTCACGTGGTTAACTAACCGGTAGCTACCGTAACGTAAGCAATGAGAGCGTTTCAAAATTCGCCGCCGGGAACATTGGGCGCCGAGCATTTTGGACGCCGGAAACATTGGGCGCCGAGCATTTTATTCCTCGGAAATACTGGGCACAATATGCTCGGCGCCCAAATAGTGCTCGGCGCCCAAAGTTCCCGGCGCCCAAAATGCTTGGCGCCCAAAGTTCCCGGCGCCCAAAATGCTCGGCGCCCAAAGTTCCCGGCGCCTAAAATGCTCGGCGCGCAATCTTCCTAGACCGTGGGGTACAAACAATGAGCTATTTTAATTAGTAGCAGGAATTTAATATTACTCTCTCTTAAAGTACGGCTTAACTTTTAGTTTTCTTTCTATAAATGTGTGTTAAAAAATAGTATTTAGCCAATTTGAGAATATACTGGCATATTGTGATAATTTTGCTCGGGAAAATGTTCTTAAAATTGGAATAGAAAAAGAGCCATATCGAATTTTTGAAAAATCGTTTCGACGTGCGCACCCCCATGCTACAAACTAACTTTCTTGCCAAATTTCATGAAAATCGGCCAAACGGTCTAGGCGCTATATGCGTCACAGAGAGACTTTCAGCTTTATTATTTTATTAGTAAAGATTAATTTGCATCCCTGAAATTCAAGTTCACGGAGGTGAGAGTTCACAGTAACCACACTTAGTTTTTCAAATGTAGTATGAAATTCTTTAGTTGCTTTTAATTCATACTGGGAAATAAATTTAGACAAAATTTCCATCGTGGTCCTAAGGGCAAAAGTCCGTTTTTCAAAAAATTAGCTGGCGTATTTCTGCCCTTCATTTAAAAGTCGAGTTTGTTTTAATTAATTTCAGAAATGGAATCTAGCAATATCCATTGCAAAAATGAATCATTCTTTTGCTGCATTTCCAGTACATTTGCTTTCTACAATTATTATTAGTTTAGTATAGGCAGGGGCGTGCACAGAAATTTTGGGACCTGTCACAAATGGCTTTGCCTGGGTCCCTCTCCATATTGTTTACCTATTTCACCCCTAGTTTTAAAAATATTGCCCCCCCCCCCCTCCCCGTGCACGCCCCTGAATATAAGGACCCTTGATTGAGCATTCATGGATTCCGGATATCAGAATCGGCCGATTTTTGAATCGCTACCGAAAATTTCAGCATGGCGAACTTGAAAACGTACCAATTCATCTCTTTGAGGTGCGGTTTCGAACTTTCATAGAAATAATTAAGTATACTAGAGGCATCAAATAAAGTCTCAGAATGGATAAAGTGACTTGCTGCTTGCTAATTTCTCTCTACAAAGTAATTTATAGTCTCGCAGTAAACTAAAGGTATTTATTACACAAAAATCCCGACTACTATATGAGTGGGAAATAATGTGATATGAAAGGGGCGGAAATTCAAAATTCTGGGTTCGTGAATATTTGGTGCAGTTAATTACGTAACAAAAACACGTGATAAGGCTGCAAAAAAATTAAAAAGCAACAATTTGAATATCATTTCAGCATTAGAGCAGCACCAAAAATCGTTTTCATGAAAACTAACCTTTTTTGTAAATCGCGATCGCTGAAACGAAACCTTTTCCTGCACTAGGAGGAAAGTAGTTCAGTTTCGGTCATTTTCAAAAACATTAACTGCATTTCATTTTCGAACATTCCCTTCCTACCCCCACAATGCGATAAAATCTTTTGATATGCTTTGAAGTTTACCTTAATACTCAAGGTATTTTGAAGTATTTAGTTATTTTATTTATATATTTTTTTCTTAATAGAAACAACGCCCATATGGGAGGGCAAGTCGGGGCTCAAGCCCCCCCCCCCCCCCCTTACGGATTGAAACTTAATTGCATTTAGTACTGTTTTCTTTGCAAAAACATTTCTTCTCCAGCTATTAATGAATAAGTTATTTAAAATGTCAAATTTCAATAACTCTAATCTATACTGAAATCGGTTTCCATGGGGAAAATATCTGAGATCTCTCTTAAAATTTTGCATATGGGCGCCCATGACGCTAAATCAAGTTAATTACCAAAAAACATAAGTTCACTCTTACAATTTTTAAAGAGCGATACCAGTGTTTCTTATGAAAAATAAAACATTCTGAAGGACTTTTCATCAACCACAAATAATTTTCTGTAAGAAAGCCCACCCCTTCTTGCGAAAAAGTCATCAAAAGTAAACATTATTGACTGTGAGAGACAAACAGTCTTGATTTGCATTAATGTGAAGTAAAACAGCTTATGGCCATGATTAGGGCCCGACCGATGGCATTTTTTGGCCGATGCCGATAGCGGGCCGATTGTTTTTCTCAAAATGGCCGATGCCGGTGGCCAAAAAAAAAAAAAAAAAAAATTGCTAAGATTTTCAGGGATTTGAAGGATCATTTATTCATTTCACTTTGCTTCCTTTCAACGAAATTTCGTACAAATTTTGACCTAAATTTCTATTTTACGATCACCCAATTTAAAATTCACAAGTTTTTTCGTACATCTGTACGTGCATACTGTCTGTTTGAACTCCGCGACTAGCAGCAAATCATAGATTATACAAAGTATAGTTTTACCATATGGACACATCAAGCCATTGTTGAGTATATATAGATTATTGTGTATGTGTGTTGTAATTTTTTATTTTACTTTATCCTGGTAAACTTTGCTTCTTTAATAATAAATTGATAAAAATTAACCTCTTATCCATACTATTCACTACTTACTAGTAATCAGACTGCCTATTGTTTGGGAGGAAAACTTTTTGATGCTTAAAATACATATTACTCATTAGTCTTAAAACCAATTTTGAATGTTCAACAGTTTGTATAAAAATAACAATGACACATTCAAATAAAATAATTTTATTTTCAAAAAAAAATCCATTGTTTTTATGAAAATCAGCCTTGTGTGCAAAATTTTTCGCTATGCCAATGAATCTGATGGGATGTTAGCCACTTCAACTGTGATAACCTAGAAATATATGTTGCATGAAAACCCTTTTCGTTTGAGTATGAAAGGTTTTTTAAGAAAGATAAAGTTCTGCATCAATTTCCACACTACCTTAAAGTGGCATCCAGACTGGAGCATCATAAAACAGCTTCTGAACATGACCTAAGATCAAAAGCACTCTAGTGGGGATGCCACTTTGGAGGTATGATGCAATAAGCGCATTACCCCTTTTTGCAGAAGCAAGGCGGGTTCCCCAGGAGGTATATTTCCATCACAGAAAAGAAAAGCTATTTGCTACTATTTTTAAAATGTCATTAAGAATTGATGGTGTAATAATCATTTACAAGAGTTGTTAGATAGTTCTAACTAATGGGAAAATTTTATACCAGGTATGTATCCAATGAAGGTGTAAGAATTGGAACATTTCTTCATTTATAAATGTTCATCCATCTGAAAATGCAACAGGAAACTAAAAAATACAAAATTGTGTTTGGAAAATCAATAATTTTATGTAAGGACATTACACAAATATTTTATTTACTTTGAAAAATAAAAAATCATTTATAAGCAGAAAAGATATTAAAAGTAATACCTCTAGTGTGATACTTTAATGTCCAAAAGAAAAACATTTACTCGAATTGACTGGTTCTCAAAAACATTCATGAATGCAAGCCTTCATTGAGTTAGCACACTTTGTCCTTTGCCTAATATTTTAAATAAAAGAAATGAATAAAATTGTAGAAAAGTTATCAAAATTCAACATTTGACAAAAAAAAAAAAAAAAAAAAAAAAAAAAGAAAAATTAATTTGAATTATGAAATTTTGAATCCAAATTATGTTTTTCGCAATCATGAGTTGCGACAGGACCCTACTCATTGGAGTTATTGTTTCTGGAAACGGCTCCTGTCCCTCCAAGCCTGCCCCTTCTCCTGGGCCTGAGCGGTTACGTGTTTATAGTTTTGTGTATGTAGGCGCGCGTTCGGGCATGTGTCGGCTTGTGTGTGTGCGTAAATCTGTGTGTATGCACGAAGGCGCGTATGTATGTGTGTAAAAGCGTGTGTGAGTGTATGAGCGTGTGTGTAAGTAGGACATGAACACCACCGCCGAGCTGATTTTAGAGGACAGTGGTTAGGACCAGAGGAGCCGCGCCTGCAGAGGCTCCCAATCCAAGCTGAAAAAGGAACCACAACGCCAAGGACGGTCAAATGAAAACAATTAGCAATCGTTATTGCTCAAAAAGAATAAACACAAATAAGCAATTGTTGAAAATGCAAGAACATTAATGAACAACAAATGGGCGATTTTCGGAAAAAATGTCCCGTTCGTAACGCTGGAGAATCAAAAATCAGGATACTACGTGTAAAAAGCGAAAGAGCTTAAAGAGGCATAACAATTTTGTATCGGGATGAAGAAAAAAAACTATGTTTTCTTACAAAAATTAGAATTGTTTACAAGACATTTAAAAACATATGAATAATTTTCCACATTACAGTCAAATCTCAATAACTCGAATATTCCTTTATCTCGAAGTTTTCATCAGATGCCAAACTTTTGAGACTGTTGTGAAAATTCCCCATAACTCGAAGTACCAACAACTCGAACGTTTTAGCCCATGGGACTTCGAGTTATCGAGAATTGACTGTATTTCCTAACAAAGAATTAGTCTACTTATCTTCTGTTTCAAACACAAGTGACATTTCAATGAAGTACGGTCATGAAAATGCTTCATTAATAGATCAAATTATAAATGGAATCTTTCTTGCACTCAGAGTTATATTTTTACTTTCATAACTTAAAATTATATCTATGAAAAAACAGGATTTTTAAAGAAATTTTTAAATTTGATTAACGAGACTACTGTACTGTACATTGGTTTGAAATGCACTTCTTAATTTCACTTCAACAGCTTTGTCAAAAATGTTTGTATTCTCGTTGGGCCCTCACACCGAACATAGTATAACAGTAAAGCAGACCTGTAGGTACTCAGAAAAGTAATTTTGCATTGAAGGTGCACTGCTTGGCATTCAATTTATGGTACGAGATTTGGCGAATCACATAATATGTATACAGTATAGAAAATATGTTTAATCATCCAATGGTAAATATAGAATGATAAGTGTTCTTCATCTCTTCAGCAGGAAATTACTAAGATTTAAAAGATATAAATATGGCACAGCTCCAAAGACTAGTTTTAATCATTAAAATTTTGTACAGTATTTATATTACTTGACAAATATCACATGAATTTACAATTAATATACCTGAATCAATGGAATGCATGAGCTGTATATGAATGTTGAAAATTTATTTAAGCTGAGAACTAATGTTCGGGGATGAAGGAAATAAGAATGAATTCAGGTAATTGCAGGACTAGTAGAATAAACCTTTGTATTCAACAAGAGAAAATAATTTATAGTTTTTTTGCACTTGGTGGTATAGTTTTTTTTTGTACTAATAGTGAGACAAGTTTACAACATCATTTTCAAAGCTAAAAAAAAAATAACTGAAAAAAAAAATGAATGATTTGTTTATAAAAATTCCATTATTTGATTTTTTTTTTTAACGGGAATAAATGAAAATTCAAGAAGTATTATACATATCATTCAACTTTACATGGGCAAAACTGATGTAAACATAACGACTATAAAGTGTAGATTAATGACGAAATAACTTACTATGCTTCAGCAGCTCGAGGCATAAAATTTGTATTCCTCCTTCTTACAAGATGGCTTGCACAAAAAGAAAGAAAAAGTTGACACAGCATCAGTTTTCAGTACTCTTTTTTAGTCCGATAAAATCCTTGTGGTCATACATGGCCGTCGTGATAACCTTGAATATCGTGATTTGACATTGACAACCGATTTATTATTTTAGCTCTGTAGTTGAATGTGGAAGGATTTTGAGGGATATTTCCTGCTCTTTGAATTCTTCTTTATCATCATTATTCGTTCATCTACACGCACAACCGCTTGTTAGCATTTTTCTTCACGAAAAAACCTAATTTCGACAGCTAACGCCACGCTCCCAATACCTTTAACATTACCATATGCGTTTGTTTTGCATAAGGAGCCGTATCCGCGGTGTTCTTCTTCTCGGCGTGAAAGTATCCCATTAAAAAAGGGGTGATGGTTTAAGGAAGCGCACTTCCCGATGCATTCAGTTTTTTGCTTGCTCGTTACTTCCTTCTTGCTATCCCCCCCCCCCCTGTTTTGATAAAATCAGAAGAGACCTCTGACGCATGCGCAGATTCCAGTAAGGTTTCGCGTTAAAATATCGGACAGTATGTACCTAAGGGTGATTCTCCAAAATCCTAACAATATTATGTCCCAGTAGCCTAACACAAAAACTGTTTAACTCAGAAAGTGTTTTAATTTTTTTAATAGATAGAAATAACTGATGTTATTCTACTCTTATCAAAACAATAACACATTTAGTTTTTTCTACAAAACTTTTTAAATAACCAGAAAAGTTTTTGGCGTGTCCCCATCCGTTTTTCAAATAGACTCTAATTATTTAAAAAATTTATATTAACATTCCACAAATTTAATTTGTAGTACAAAATTAAGCATACTTAAAGGTGTTAAATAGCATTACTTAAATAAATTAAATTATTTAAATCATGAAGGCACATCGTTTTAAACTTTGTCTCAGGTTTTCATGTCATTCTCTTGTCCTAGGAATGAGTTCAACTATTATAGACTAGTGGTACCCGCACGACTTTGCCCGTAGTAGAAAATGAAAAGGTCATTTGGTCCGCCTCTATCTTTACGAATATTAGATAATGATTCTCACGCCAATTTGCTATATTCATTCGCTTGCCCATGTTACGGTTCCATGTTATATGATAATTTCAAAATTTGTCATAACGTGGAACCGTATACAGTGAAACCTGTGTAAGTTGACCACTTGCGGAGCAGTGCTTTGGTGGTCAACTTAGACAGGTGGTCAACTTATAGAGGGTAGTAACGAAAAAAAATTTTTTTTTGTCATTTCTTGCCCCATGCATTCATTTTTCCAACTAATTGGAATACTTTAGACTCACTTTCATTGTTTAACATTACTTTAAAACAATAAGTAAAAATGCTTTTAAATATTTTTAGAGATTATTTACCAGAATAATAAATTAAATGAATAAATATAATGCGTAAATTATCATACAAATTTAAAATCTCTGTAAATCGATCGAAGAAAAAAAAAAAGTCTCATTGCTCATGAAAAACTACTTAATTGACATTAACAATTCCTAAAAATTCATAACGAGTCAAAAGTGAATTAAATTCTTCATTTGATTTTTTCTTGTACATCTGTAACAATGGTAATATACTTTTCAACGAAATAACTCCTTGATGAAGTTTGGCTATTTATTTATTTATTTTTTAATGTCTGGTTGCTTATTTGATGCATAACTGATTAAACTTTTAGTACAATCTAATGCTTTTGACAAGGGGTCAACTTACAAAGGGTTTTTTGCAATACTCCAAACCAAAGCTGGTGTATATTAGTGGTCAAGATAGACAGGTGGTCAAGATAGAGAGGTGGTCAAGTTACAGAGGTTTTCCTTCATTATATAAGATAGAACTAATTCCGTTCCTGACAAAAGCGGTCAACTTAGACAGGTGGTCAACTTACAAAGGTGGTCAACTTTACAGGTTTTACTGTACCACGTTGTGATGATTTGCTCAGTAAAATTTTCTTAAAACTGGAATTGAAAAAGAACAAAATCGAATTTTCGAAAAATCTCTTCGAGGTGCACACCCCCATGCTACAAACTAACTTTGTACCAAATTTCATGAAAATCGGCCGAACAGTCTAGGCGCTATGCGCGTCACAGAGATCCAGACAGAAATTCAGACAGACTTTCAGATTTATTATTAGTAGAGATAGAGAAGATAGAGAAGAGATTTAAAAAAAAAATGAATTTTCAATTTGCTGTTCTATATAACTGTTTATTATCACTATTCTTTTTTTTTTTTTGGATTCCTTGAGTATTTTGTTAATATGATTTATCTGCTGTTCTCATTAACATTTTGAAGTTCAAGAATAGAGTATGTAACACTTTCGCTGTCATTCTCCTGGACAATATTTCTGTTTTAAATAAACGAAAAATTTTAACTCTACTCCATAATGTGTGATAAAATTAGAGGTTTCCAATACATTAGTTGGAAAATAAGATGGATTGAAAAAAAGAAAGTAAATTTGGCAAACAATAAATTAAAAATATATCATTGGAATAATTCTATTTATTTATTTATTTATTTATTTTATTTATTTATTATTATTATTATTATTATTATTTTTTTTTTTTTGCTCAGGTAGACATTTGTTTATTTAAATGTTGCTCGAATAGGTTAGTGAAATTGCTATAAATTTCGTAATTGCTTTACATTTAAGGTAAAATATACGTTATTCATATTGCTAATTACCTATTAGTTTTATGTTTGTATTTCCCGAACCATAAAACAATTCGCAGGTAATGAGAAACTTTTCTTTTTGTCAATCTTTACTAATAATAAAGCTGAAAGTCTCTCTGTCTGGATATCTGGATCTCTCTCAGTCTGCATGTTCGGATCTCTGTCTGTCTGGATTTCTGTGACGCACATAGCGCCTAGACCGTTCGGCCGATTTTCATGAAATTTGGCACAAAAATAGTTTGTAGCATATTGGTGTGCACATCGAAGCGATTTTTCGGAAATTCGATTTTGTTTCTTTTCTATTCCAATTTTCAAGGACCTTTTACCAATCAGATTATCATAAAGTGGACGAGTAAATTACCGAATTATCATAACGTGGAACCGTAATATGGGCGAGCAATTGGCGAGAATTCCCCCATCCATTATTTGTAAATATACAAGCGAACCAAATGACCTTTTAATTTTCTACTACGGGCAAAGCCGTGCGGGTACCACTAGTTTTGTCATATTGTGTATGGCTAACTTAAAGAAAGTTTTAATGCAGTAATCAATTTTTTTCGTTCAAATGAATGTCCGTTATTCGAAGTGTAAGCTATTCAGAGTAAGTAGTATGGAAAAACCTATGTGAGACTTATACTCGAAGAAATTGGGGGGGGGGAGGGGGGGGGTCCGTTTGGGGAGGTTTTACATAAATTTTGTTTTGTCATTTAATAACCACATACTACTTTTTTATTTAGGCTTCAGTTATTTCTTTATTACTATAGTTACATTTTAGATAACCCATAAAAAAATTCATTTTGTAACTCTCCCGGTGCTGCTTGTCAGTCTCTTGCTGTATGAAAATTTGACCCCCCCTCTTTTGCGGCTGCAACCTAGTTAAAATGTGTTCCCTGTATTTTTCTCTGAATAAGTTCCTAACAAAGAGGTAAGTATAATTTTTCGTATAATAGATTTTTTAAAGTATAACAAATTTTTTTCAGCATTTTTATTTAAAAAAAAGTGATTGGAAAATTTCAGGGTTTTGGAGAATTACTCATATAGATGATTGAAATATCCATTTTGAACACCTCCTCAGTTAATTATCGCAAGTTCTGTGATGTCTTCATGCACGTAAACTTACGGTCACTCAAAAACTTTATGAAATAGTAAGTTGGAAACTCATTCATACGTACATGGATCCAAAAGTTCAAAGACAAGCTGTATAAAACCCTTAGCCTGAATAGTTCATATTACCGAAGCACTCGGAGTTCGCTTCGCTCGCTAATCGGGTGAGTCACGTTGCGCGGTCGCTTGGCGCATAGGCGCAGAGCAATTCAGTCTAGAATTATTGTTTTAAAACAACTGTAAATGTAATTCAATGTTATGGCAAATTGTTTTGAATTCCAATGAAGCTTTTAATTTGTTTTTATCAGGATGAAATATATTTTCTATTTTTCCTGACAACGCTTTTCGAACGTCCCACGAATTTTTTTTTTTTTTCGTTTAGACGAATGGGACAGCTAATTAATCGGAGTTAACTTCGCACGCTAACAACTAGGTTACGGTGGCGTGGTTGCTGGGCGAGTTTGGCGATAAACAAAAATAGAGTTGCGGAGTTATTTCACATTTAAAAGATACTATTTGGTGTCCTTTTTGTTTATTTGGCGAAACATTTTAAATTGCAGAAAAAATCACTTCACTCGCTAAAGCGTTGTATAGCTGTAAATGTAATTAATGCTTTGGCGAATAGTTTTAAATTTCAAAGGAAACTTTAATAAGAATGATAATTTCACTATGGGGGGGGGGGGGGCGCGTGGATTTTTTTTTTTTTTCATTCAACGGACTTCTATTTTTAGCACGGGCAACCGTCGTGCGGATACCGACTTCCAGGAGTATTTCCAAAAGTTATACGAACATTGGCAGAAGTACATAGTAGCTCAAGGGGACCCTTTGAAGGAGGATGTGCTTCGGTAATGTGAACGATTCTGGGTAAGGTTTTAAACAGCTTGTCCTTGAACTTTTGGATCGTACTACCATGCACGTAGCTAGAATTTTGTTAAGGAGGGGGGTACAAGGTTGCACGAACTTTAAAAATATGGAAGCATCATGCTAAATCAGAAGCATTAACTGTTAATTGTATAAAATAATACTATTTCCAATCAAAAGTACAATTAATAAGTATGATAATTAGCTTAATTAAGTAATGATATAATGTAAGTATGATAATTAAAGCTTTGCGAATATATTTGCTTTCAAAAAAAAAAAAACGCTCATATTTATTTTACCAACATTATCAACTGTCTAACTCAATAAATGCTCCATAATTTCCCACTCCTGACTGTTTCGAATTGGATTTTGGACTGCATTTAATGCTTCTATGGACGAAAATATCGCCGAGGCTCATTAAAGAGAAGCTCGAAATGTTTCTTCAATTCATTTAAATTTTTAGAATTCATTCAACGATAAGAAATGGAATGATCGATACTTCTAATCTTCATCTTTTTTAATAGTATTTTCATATAAAAGCTTAGGAAAACATTATTAAAGCTGTTCATATAACTAAAACACATAAAAAGTGTCGTTGCTCGTTAATAAGTATTTTCTTGTGATGTATTGCTAAAATAGATATTTAAGAATCATTTATGGTATGTACGATGAATTAAGTTAAACAATAAAATTTTTTTGTCAAAACTTTGAAGAAAATTTGAATGATAATTTGTTTATAAATACTATTTTTTAGGCTATCAAAGATATTAAACATTTTTCTTGGACATTTTCTATTTAAGGAGTTTCGCAGGCAAGGTCATTTAAGGGTGATAAGAGGAAGTATTACTTTTAGAACTTCGGAAAATGAATGAATGCACTTACGAACACATTGTACATATATAGTATTTTTTATGTATAGTCTTTACCCCTCTTTAGGAAAACAAATAAACTAAATCAAATCCGTAGTTCTATTCATTATGCTGATTCAAAACAACTTCTGTGCAAAATGTTCCATTCTAAATTTAAAATTTCAATTTAAACAACTGTAGGGGAAATGACCGATAGTAACAGTAATTAATCATCAGAACAAAATTTGACACTCTAAACCTAGTTATTTTACTAACAATATAGAAATATAAAAATTTTAAATTTCTACATTTGGCGGTAGTCATTCGACTTGGATCCTAGGGACGTAATCTTTGCCCTGTGATAATACGGCAGCACCAAAATTAGACATTATTGTAAAAAGCTAATCATCTTTTGGTGACAAATATAAGAGGTTTATAGGCAGTTTGAAGCCTCAATTAGCAAACATTTTGCTCTAAGTCATCAGATGTTATAATCTAAAGGTTTAAAAGAAGATAAATCTCTTGTAAAAACTCTAAGGAAAGTTGTAAATTAAAAATCTAGATACGATTTAAATTGATATTTTGAAATTATATAACAACTAGAAAATCGCCCGTCAAGATATGAGGGATGAAAATTAATTCCACATTTGAACGAAGCAATTGCCTGTTTGGTGACATTTTGATAGTTGACATTTTAAACCCTAACTCCAGTGGATTAACTCTAAGCTTCAGTAGGGGAAACCCGGGCAACGTGAATACCTTAAGCTTTCCTTTATTATTGTCGTTTAGTTATAACTTTGGAAATTGAAACAAATGTTTGTAATCAGTCTTCATTTAATGAACTTACGTAATGCAATAACAGTTGTCCTTAATATTAATTACACTATTAGATATCAGGCCAGTTTTCAACAATGGCATAACTATCCACTTTGCCCAATATCCCGGGTAAAGCGGATTCGGTACTAGGGCAAAGCGAACAACAACATTATTTGTCATGAAACTAAACATTAAAAATAAAATAACCATCGAAAATTAAAGGAACCTATCCAGAAAACATTTTATTGTTACAATACTAATTATTATATTTATTACAAACAAAGAAATTGAACTTTAAAATAAAATAAACGTCTAAAGTTAGAGGAACATATTAAAAAACCTTTGCTACAATGCTAATTATTGTAATTATTACAAAGAAATTGAACTTAAAAATAAAAAAGACATTGAAAATTACAGGCTCATATTAAAAAACATTTTTCTACAGTACTAATTATTGCAGTATTTATTATAACAAACAAAGAAATAAAACTAAAAAAAGTCAACATCCAAAGTTTAGGAGCATATTTAAAAAAAAAAAAAAACATTTTTCTGCTACAGTACTAATCATTGCATTTATCACAAACAAAATCATTAACATTTTCGAACGCTTAAAACTCTTTATGACATCATTAAGTACAAATACGACATTGTATCTAGTTTTCCTTTGGCTGATCATCTTCTTCAATGAACATTTCATCACAGATTATGCACCTTACATCATCAAATTTCTTTACTTTCTTCTTCTTATCATTCTCTCAATGTAAGTCCTATGTTTTGTAGCAGAGATTTTTGATTTAGCCTTTTTGGTAGTGGTCTTTTTAAGTCTTTTGAGAAGCTTTGTCGAAACGTCATCTAATTACTTCATGAGTTTTTTTTTTCCAATATATATATATATATATATATATATATATATATATATATATATATATTTTTTTTTTTTTTTTTTTTTTTTTTTTTTTTTTTTTTTTTTTTTGATTGTCCT
Organism: Uloborus diversus; assembly: GCF_026930045.1. Taxonomy (NCBI): domain Eukaryota; kingdom Metazoa; phylum Arthropoda; class Arachnida; order Araneae; family Uloboridae; genus Uloborus; species Uloborus diversus. The sequence continues at coordinate 67,838,819 of NC_072734.1, forward strand.
TTACTGGAGTACTTGTCAGGTGTGTAGATCTCTGTAGCTTTCGTTTGCGTGTTGTTATTGGTTTAACAGGCGGAGGAATAGGCTGTGAAACCGGAAGACCGTAGTATAGTTCTTAGAACATCTAGGTTTGGGTGAAGCGGTGGGAACATCATTACCTGGGACTTATTCTGTTGTTTCAGATCATAAGGGAGTATAAAAATGGTCTTCAATGATAGCATTGCCTTGAGATCTTAAGAGTCATTTTTTTTAAGCTTGGACACTTTTGATAGTTGATGTCTTCGATTTTCGTAAAAATTTCAGGATGTGTTAGTGGTACTATGATAAGAAAAAGTGAAGTTTATTTTTTTAAAAAACTGATTTGTTTGCCCTTGAGTAGAGGTCAAAGTTTAAGAACGTGAGAAAAAAGAGCTTAATATATGATTGCTTTGCTTCAAAACCAATGGGTGTAGCAAGCCAATTTTTTTATGTGGATACTACTTGATACTAGGTACATGCTAGCCGAAATATTTTGGTCTCTCATTCATGGCTTTGAGGGCAAAGGTCAATTGAAAATGCTATTTTTTAAACTTTTTTTGCCCTGTTTGGGCCCGGATATCTGCTAAAGCCGTGAGTAACCCTCGAAAATAAGTATATACCTAACTACTCACCACAGTATAGTACTAAGAAAAACATGAAATAGCATGGGTTACTCTTTGCTTTAGCAGTTAAACGGTCTCAAAGTCGATGATTTTTTAAAAATAGCCAAGTTTAGACGTCAATAACTCTGATCGCGACGCATCAACAACTTTGGGACACAGCTGTAGTTATAGTCGAAGTGGTCTATTTTAAGGTCCAGGTTAGAAACCCATGGCAACTAATAAACTTTTTTAGTTACACGGTCTCAAAGTTGAAAATTTGATCTATAATTTCAAGTTTTTTTTTCAATTACTCTATGACTGATGAGTTAGTAACTTCGAGAAACAGTTGTAATCATACCCTAAGTGATGTAGTTGATGTAGATGACGTCAAGACAGCGTGATTTTAAATTTTGTTTCGTTATGGTTAACTGTCATTTATAAGTATTTAAAAATAGTTCTTTATTTTTCTTGAAGCCCAATCTATGTAGTTGAAGAATTAAAAAAACATAAATGCCGCTGTGAACCGTTGCTTTTTCCTTTGATTTTTTAACCTAGAAAAGCATATTTTTGCCCATTAAGGTCATGGTTAGCCTTATCAGCCCAGTGTCCTCACTAGGACACCGGGTGATGGGGTGGAGGATATGATCCTGTCTTGCCTACGCTAAACATAAGTCTACGAACTGTGCTGAGTGACCAAAAATCATAAAATGCCAATTTATCAGTGTCTTAAATGTGACAATTGTACTTTCACCTTTCACTGAAGGAAATTTGATTTTTTTTACAAGTTTATTGAACGTGTCAAATGTGTTTTAATATGCTATCCTATTGGCAACAGAGAATGGTTTCTTTTCGGAGGTTTTTTTTTCAGAGTTGGAGACCAATGTTCCTAGTTTAGCCAATTTGCCTTTCTTTTTTAGAACAGTGTAGGAAAACATAATTGAAAATTATATTTTTTCCATGGAAATATGTTATCTAATGAATGTGCAAAAG